>NC_134354.1:722238588-722553588 GCF_048569485.1 Anomaloglossus baeobatrachus
GCCGGATAATCGTAGACCTATTTCGCTTAAGTTATTGCTCTCATTGTGGAATGTGTTGCCATATATTTGCGTTAATGACTTTGAGTCAATGGTGTTTAGGGTGGCATTCGTTTTAGCATATTTTGGAGCTTTTAGGATTAGTGAGTTAGTTTCTGTTAGTAGGAGTCGGTTGTCAGGATTGATGTTTTCAGATGTTTTTGTTACTGATAAGTCGTTGAGGATTTGTATTGGTAGGTCTAAGTCTGACCAGGATGGTTTGGGATCAAACGTCAGGTTATTTCGGATAAAGAATTCAGTTATTTGTCCTGTCTCCAATGTTAACAATTGGCTTCAAATTAGACCTCCATTTGATGGGGCGTTTCTTATCCATCAGGATGGGAGTCCGGTGACAGTGTTTCAGCTTAATTCAGTTTTTAAAAAATCCTTGATTAAACTGAATCTAGAGCATCTTAAACTGTCATCCCATTCTTTTCGTATAGGGGCAGCTACGGAAGCAGCCATAAGGGGGTTACCGGCTAGTAAAATTATGGGGATTGGGAGATGGGAGTCAAAGCGTTACAAAATTTATGTCCGTCCAAGGTTGTTAGTATAAAATTTCTTTTTCTTTTTTGTAGGTCCCATTGTCATTTGGATAGTGGGACACTCTTACATATTTTGGGCCAAGAGAAGAGCATCAGGAAGGTCATATGGAGAGAATTTAGCCATTAATATTGAACATTTTAACATTTTGTGGTACAGCGTTAGAGGTATGAGCTGGGACGGACTGATGAAGGAGATGAGCTGTTTAAAAACATTGTGGCCTTCTCCAAATTTAATCATTTTGCACTTGGGCGGGAATGATATTGGAAAAGTGAAAACTCTTGATCTGATTGCTGCCATGCGAGGAGACCTTTCAATCATTAGGTCATGGTTTCCTGATGCGGGTTTGGTTTTTTCCGAAATCGTTCCCCGTTTGCAGTGGCATTGTGACAGGCTGAGGTTCCGGGAGCGGATTCGGAAAAGGGTAAACCGTGCCATGGAAAGGTTTTTACCAGTTATAAATGGGTCAACCTACAGACATCTTGATTTGGAGGGTTTCCTGAGTGGCCTTTACAGGGATGATTTAGTCCATCTGTCAGACGTGGGATTGGACATATTCAATTTAGGGCTCCAAAATTGTATCGAGAAATGGCTGTGATATTTGTTAGTGGGGGTGGGCCAAGGACTGTTAGTCCTTGGCGTTTGGGTAAAGTCGCCAGTTTTACTGGCGGACTGGTTGTTTATGGTATATGGTTATGGAAGAATTTTAATAAAATATTGGTTTTAATTATTTATTAATTAATTTATTTATTATGTAACCCTTAATAAATGTCACGGCCATTTTATGCCATTTACTTTATTCAAGTGTGGTGTCTTTAATTTAATGGGTAGGCCTTGTGTTGTCATGTTCAGAGCACGGTATCTCGTATGCCGTAGCGACCGCATGATAACACAGGCCTCACTATTTGGTTGTGAATTTGGTTAACATTTTATTCAGGTGCAGAAAGGGTTAACAAATTTTCAGTCAGTGGCTCTGAGGTATTCTGGCTCTGACAGGTTTAGTCTGGTTTTTGCGCGCCCGTTTTGCTGCCAGCTGATTGGATCAGCTGGGAGAAAGTGCGGGTAATTTTAACTATAAAAGTAGCTGCTTCCGTCAGCTGGCTGTCAGAAGAATTGAAGATCAAGAAGAACACCCACCCTCCCCCCCCTGGAGAAAGACTACTTCATGAACTGCTCTCGTCGTGACATTTGTTAGTGGGAAAGTCGCCAGTTTTACTGGTGGACTGGTTGGTTATGGACTTCTTTTTGAAAGTATTGGGTAAAGTCGCCAGTTTTACTGGCGGACTGGTTGTTTATGGTATATGGTTATGGAAGAATTTTAATAAAATATTGGTTTTAATTATTTATTAATTAATTTATTTATTATGTAACCCTTAATAAATGTCACGGCCATTTTATGCCATTTACTTTATTCAAGTGTGGTGTCTTTAATTTAATGGGTAGGCCTTGTGTTGTCATGCACTTTAAACCAATATTAGTTATATATAATATAACTTTACTTCTTCCTGCAGCAACAGGGCAATTTATAATGCAACCTCAGGTTCAATAATGAAAAAATAAATCTACCTTTTGTTCTTGAGGATGGAGCGTCTAATGGAAGTATTAATGGGGGGGGGGGGGGGGAAACTTGATCGGTCTGGATATATTTTTAGCTACTTTCAGAAGTGGCAGATCTGTTGCCAACTTTAGATGAGTCTTCCTCATTGCAAATCCACAACAGATTTTAGTAGAACACATGTGAATTGGGTGTTTCTTAAACCTCATCCACATGTAAAAGAAAAACTTCACACAATATTAAAGACCTGTTATTGATCTTCAATGGATGTAAAATTGAAACTGAGACAGATAATTGGCAAGAAAACCCAGCAGAAGTTCACTGACAGTCACATCAGACCTAAGATAAATCCAAAATAAGGAGTTAAGCCTTTGGCTAAGATGCACACAGGAAGTATGTAGCGGAGCCTGCTCTATATATTACAGGTGTATGCTGTATTATACAGCAGGTAAGAGATTGGTGCTAGGCCTAATTGCAGCCACATCACCTTATAGATGTCACAGACAATCACATACCTACCCACCATCCTGGATTCAGAGAGACTGTCCCGATTTGAGGGCTCTCCCCCGCAGTCCTGCTGTTCACTACTTTTTTCCCAGCTCCTCCTCTCAGTGCAGTGAATAAATAAACTCAGTTCAGAGGATAAATTAAATTTTCATCTGCTCTGGTTTCTAGAACTCATGAGTGTGTGAGCTCTGTGTCCATAGGCAGCAGCTCTACGATTGAGCCACTGCCTGTACTGAGAGGCATAGGAGGATTTTGTAATCTTGACCTGTTTTGCAGGCAAAGAAACCAGAAGTAAATTATTCAGTTACATAGTGATATAGATTGATATATACTGCATCTCTATGTAGCTGAAGGAAAAAGTCAGATTATTTTGTTCTTATAAAGCTACTGTAGAGAAAAGAGAAAAAAAAATATGGAAAAAAAAATATTTGCTAACTTTGCTTTCAAGTAACTTTTCACAGCATGGTGTCCTGTTTGTGTACATGAGGAACAACACTCTACCTGACCATTATATGATTTATAGCCGGCATTGTCACCAGGGTTCCACTCTGCATGCGGTATCTGTAATTTGCAATCCACTAGGAGCTGGTGGGAGGAGATGAGCTGGAGTGATCTCCCCTATAGACAGCACAAATAGGGCAGCTCCTGCTCTTTATTCACATTTCAGCTTACAGAGACAAGCTGTAGTAACACAGAGGACATCATACAGCAGAGCTGAGCTGCGTTGATCTAAACCAACCTCCGATGAACAGTAAAGCAATTGTTATAGAGCCCTGCAGAATCTTTCCTTATCCCCCTCTCTATAGAGGATAATGAGCTGGTTCATATGATACCTGGCAGTATGTCTCCACTAAAGAAGAGGGACTTGAGCTGCTTTTCCACAGTGGAAGGAGAATCCAGAAGGCAAATGGGAGGGGAAGATTCGTTTAATAAGTGGGGAAGGCAGCTGATTTCTCTTCTAATATGCATTACAAAGTTTTCTATCGCCTGTACTATTGAATTACACTGACTAGCAAAAGAGTAACAATGTTTTGAACTTTTGACTTTCAGGCTCTATAGCTCAGCATCCACTACAGCTTTAAGACCACCATGATGTTACAGAAAACCATCTTGGCAATCTCATACATAAATTTGACTTGCAACTATTTAGCATATGATTAGTTATGCAGATATTTGTCATGTCACTGCATTGCTACGGTTTTGCACCTAAAAATCTACATTTTTATTATTTTGTTACGATTTTGTAAGTCCAGCTTTGGCTTTCAGCACTGCCTGAATCCTTCTGGGCCCTCAATCAGATTCAAGCATAACTCGACCAAATTCTGATCTCAGGTCTTTTCTATACGTTCGCAATGTTGGTGCATACTAGTCTACTCACTTGGGTATGTATACAGCTTTTTCTTCAACTCTACCCATAAGTGTTTGATTGAGCTGAGGTCTGGGGACTGTGGGGACATTCCAGCACCTCTACTTCATTGTCCAACCATTTCTTCACCAATCTGGATATATGCTTCAGGTCGTTGACGGACTGGAAAATTGTTGTCTTTTTCATACCCATAGTACTTGAGTGTATGTGATATGCAGACTCCCAGATACATTCCAACTAGATGGGCATTGTCTCACTCTACACTTGCATTGAATGAGATGGCACTGATATAATCGAATTGTGGGCAGACGTGTGCATAACATAGTGGTGGCTAACTGACAGCCAAACCCAGCTCTGACTACAGCAAATCCTCACAGTGCACGCAATGTGATGATTCACAAGTCTGCAGTCACAGAATTACTGCAGACTTTTGGATAAGACAAGACAACCCCTTTTTCTTTACCAAAATATAAACACAGTCTAAGTAGAGTTTCATCCATGGGACAGTTGACAAAGAGGAGTGAGACCAGTGCTCTGGTGTACAGTGTTTTGCTATTGCAGGAGGCTGATGGACAGGTTTGGTCACATGACCCTTCACTAGCAGCTACTTTGGTACTGTGCCGTATGTGAAGGTCGTACTGACCGTGCAGTTGAAGAACCTATAATACTTACAGTTGAAACCAGAAGTTTACATACAATCTAAAAAGACACTTATGCATATTTTTCTCACTATCTGACATGAAATCAGAATAAACCTTTCCCATTTTAGGTCAATTAGGATTATGAAAATTATTTACAGGTGCATCCCAATAAATTAGAATATCATCAAAAACTTAATTTATTTCAGTAATTTAATACACAAAGGGAAACATATATTATATAGAGTCATTACACACGGCGGGATCTATTTCAAGTGTTTATTTCAGTTAATGTTGATTATTATGGCTTACAGCCGATGAAAACCCAAAAGTCATTATCTGAAAAATTAGAATAATTACCACAAAACACCTGCAAAGGCTTCTTAAGCATTTAAAATGGTCCCTTAGTCTGGTTCTGTAGGCTACACAATCATGGGGAAGACTGCTGACTTGACAGATGTCCAGAAGGAAGTCATTGACACACTCCACAAGGAGGGTAAGCTACAAAAGGCCATGGCTAAAAAAGATGGCTTTTCACAGAGTGCTGTATACAAGCATATTAATGGAAGGTTGAGTGGAAGGAAAAAAAAGTGTGGCAGAAAAAGGAGCACAAGCAACCGGGATAACCACAGCTTTGATAGGATTGTTAAGAAAAGGCCATTCAAAAATTTGGGGGAGATTCACAAGGAGTGGACTGTTGCTGGAGTCAGTGCTTCAACAGCCACCACACACAGACGTATCCAGGACATGGGCTACAAGTGTCACATTCCTTGTGTCAAACCACTCATGACCAATAGACAACGTCAGAAGCGTCTTAGCTGGGCCAAGGAGAAAAAGAACTGGACTGTTGCTCAGTGGTCCAAGGTGTTGTTTTCAGATGAAAGTAAATTTTGCATTTCATTTAGAAATCAAGGGCCCAGAGTCTGGAGGAAGAGTGGAGAGGCCACAATCCAAGCTGCTTGAGGTCTAGTGTGAAGTGTGAAGTTTCCACAATCAGTGATGGTTTGGGGAGCCATGTCATCTGCTGGTGTAGGTTCACTGTATTTTATCAAGACTAAAGTCAGCGCAGCCGTTTACCAGGAAATCTTAGAGCACTTCATGCTTCCCTCTGCTAATAAGCTTTTCGACGATGGAAATTTCATTTTACAGCAGGACTTGGCACCTGTCCACACTGCCAAAGTACAAATACCTGGTTTAATAACCACATTATCACTGTGCTTGATTGGCCAGCACACTCGCCTGACCTAAACCTCATAGAGAATCTATGGGGTATTATCAAGAGGAAGATGAGACACCAGACCAACAATGCAGACAAGCTGAAGGCTGCTATCAAAGCAACCTGGGCCTCCATAACACCTCAGCAGTGCCACAGGCTGATCGCCTCCATGCCACGCCGCATTGATGCAGTAATTCATGCAAAACGAGCCCCGACCAAATAGTGAGTGCATTTACTGTACAGACTTTTCAGTTGGCGCCAACATTTCTGAGTCCAAATTATTTTTTTTTCATTTGGTCTTATATAATATTCTAATTTTCTGAGATAGACTTTTGGGTTTTCATTGGCTGTAAGCCATAATCGTCAACATTAACAGAAATAAACATTTGAAATTGATCACTCTGTGTGTAATGACTATATATTATATGTGTTTCCCGTTTTGTATTGAATTACTGAAATAAATTAACTTTTTGATGATATTCTAATTTATTGAGATGCACCTGTATATTTGCCAAATGCCAGAATGAGAGATAATGTTTTAAAGGCATGTTTATTACTTTCTTCAAACTCAAAAGTTTACATATATTTCATTAGTGTTTGGTACCATTGTCCTTAAACTGTATGAGTTGGGTGAAACATTTTGGATCTCCTTCTATAGGCTTCTCTCAATAGTTGGCAGGAATTTGGTCCCATTCCTCCGGACAGAACTGGTGTAGCTGATGCATGTTTGTAGACTGCCTTGCTCACATCTGCCTTTTCAGTTTTGCCCAAAAAATTTCAATAGGATTGAGATCAGGGTCTTGTGATGGCCACTCCAAAACATTGACTTTGTAAGCAGTTTGGCAGTATGCTTCGGGTCATTGTTAATTATGAACACCCATTTCTGCCCAAGATTTAAGTTCTTGGCTGATGTCTTCAGATGTTGCATTAGTATTGCCACATAATCTTCTTTCCTTATGATGTCATGTATTTCGTGAAGTGCATCAGTCCCTTCTGCAGCAAAACAACCCCACAACATGATGCTGCCACCCCCGTGTTTCACAGTTGGGATGGGATTCATAGGCTTCAAAGCGCCTCCCTTTTTCGTCCAAACGTATTGATGGTCATTATGGCCAAACACTTCCATTTTAGTTTCATCAGATCACAGTACTGGTCTCCAAAAATTAAGGTCTTTGTTTCTGTGTGCATTTGTACACCTTAATCTGGATTTTTTGTGTTTCTTTTGGAGTAATGGATTCTTGATGGCAGAGTGGCCTTTCAGCCCATGTGGATATAGTACTCATTTCACTATGGAAATGATACAATCTTTCCAACTTCCGGCAGCATGTTCACAAGGTCTTATTCTTTTGTTCTTGGGTTGAAATGCACATGTCTGACACACAGAATGCGTCTCCTTCCTGAGTGGTATGATGGCTGGATATTCCCATCTTGTTTGTACTTGCGTATAATTGTACAGATGAATGAGGCACTTTCAGGTATCTGGAAATTGCACCCAAGAGTCCACAATTCTCCTCCTGAGATTTTGGCTGATTTCTTTTGACTTTCTGATGATGCTACTCAAAGAAGAAGTGTGTTTTAGGTGTGCATAAAAAAACCCAGCCACAGAAGTGTGGATAAACTCGCCATTGAATACGATCCCTGTTTAATTGGCATGTCCAAGGTAATTGCGCTAACCTCGAGAATTTGTTTTTGTTGTTTAATTTTCGTGTTTATCATCCATACTGACTGATGTATTATTGCACAAACAGTAAGCAATGCGTTTTCAAGATGTATGCTGAATACATTCATGTTTCAATGAAATCAATAAAAAAACAATTGGTTTAAAAAAAAAAACAGCCACAGGTGTGAATCTAATTAACTCAGATGTTGCCAAAAAAAACCTATCAGAAGCTTTAAAAGATAGGACATAATCATATGATTCAATTCACGACCGCGGGCCGTAAAATTACGTCCTATTTTAACGTGACTTAACGACCAGGGACGTAATTTTATGGCCTAAACTTCATTTGATTGCCGTGGCCATAGCAACGGCTTTCAAATGATGTCCCCTGCTGTTTCTTACAGCAGGGGACCTTTGCTTGACCCCAGGGGGGGCGGCATCGCCACCCCCTATCGACGATCGATGTGATTGGCTGTTCAAATCTGAACCGCCAACCACATCGATCGCACTAATTTCGGCAAAAATAATGCCCGAATTAGTGCGATCCTGTGAGATCCAGCTATGAGATGCCGCAGCTGCTGCAGCATATCATAGGTGGACCTCAAACATGTCGCCCCCAGCCCCTGCAGCACTGATTGGAGCGATCGTGCTATGACGCGCAATCGCTCCAATCAGTGTGCAGTGGGGCGGTCTGATCTGCCGGTGGCCGCCCTCCCCAGGCCTGTGCTGGCCTGCGAGCCCTCCCCCAACATGTTTGCAGCGTGCAGTGGCTGGTACTTGTGGTACCACGCCACCGCTGCTGCCGCCGCCGATGTCACCGCCGCTCCGGCTCCACGTGAGTATTGCGCGCTTCCCGTGATGGCCCCTGCATGCTCCCTGATGTGCCGCCCTGCTGCGATCTGCCCCCTGCCGCGATCTGCCCCCTGCCAATGTGCTTCCCTGTTGCGATCTGCTGCACGTGAGTACTGTGCTCACTTTGCAGCCCGTGCGCGCTCCCGTGGTGCCCCTGCGCGCTGCCGTGATAGCCCCCCCCCCGCGATCTGCTCCCCCCAACCCCCCCCCGCCGACATCCCGATCTGCTCCCCCCGCGATCTGACTGCCTCCCCCATTATCTCTATTCTGCTTCTGCAGCTCCCTCTCCGGTCTCCCCCTCTGCTCTCCCCCCCCTCTGCTCTCAACCCCCCCTCTGCTCCCCCCCCCTCTGCTCTCAACCCCCCCCTCTGCTCTCACCCCCCCCTCTCCCCCTCTGCTCTCCCCCGACGTCCTCTTACCTGTCTTCACCGGCCTGATCACATCTGCGTCCATCGCTGGGTCCTTCCTGGGCATTCTGCTGATCTGCCTGCTGTTCCTGTAAAGCTGTCCATCTCTCTGCCATCTGTTCCTCTGCAGCTCTTCTGGTCAGTGATCCTCCTGCTAGTCCTCTGGGTACTGTGAGTATAACTTTTTTTTCCGTATCCCCTGTCCATTTTTACACCTCATCCGTCCGTGCGTCCCGCCAAGCGCTGATCAGGGATGCAGATAACGGATCGGCATCCCTGCTCAATTTTTGGCGTGACTTTTTTTTCCGTATCCCCGACGCTTTTTGTATCGCATCCGTCCGTGCGTCCCGCCAAGCGCTGATCAGGGATGCAGATAACGGATCGGCATCCCTGCTCAATTTTTGGCGTGACTTTTTTTTCCGTATCCCCGACGCTTTTTGTATCGCATCCGTCCGTGCGTCCCGCCGAGCGCTGATCAGGGATGCAGATAACGGATCTGCATCCGTGGTCAGTTTTTGGCGTGACTTTTTTCCGTATTCACGACGCTTTTTGTATCACATCCGTCCGTGCGTCCCGCCGAGCGCTGATTAGGGATGCAGATAACGTATCTGCATCCATGGTCAATTTTTGGCGTGACTTTTTTTACGTATCCCCGACGCTTTTTTTTATCGCATCCGACCGTGCGTCCTGCAGCGGCCGATCAGTGCACTGCGTCTGCGTTTGAAAAGTCAAATGGCGCTCCTTCTCTTCTGAGCCCCGCCATGCGCTCAAACAATTACTTTCCACCACATGTGAGGTATCTGCGTACTCAGGAGAAAATGCACAATACGTTTTATGGTGCATTTTTTCCTGTTACCCTTGTGAAAAAAAAAGCTACCTAGTTGAAGCAACCGTTTTGTGGTAAAAAAAAAAAAAATTCTTTTCACGGCTCAACGCTATAAACTTCTGTGAAGCCCCCAGGTGTTCAAAGTGCTCACTAAACATCTAGAAAAATTATTTGAGGGCTCTAGTTTCCAAAATGGTGTCACTTGTGGGGGAGCTCCACTGTTTAGGCACCATAGGGGGTCTCCAAACATGACATGGCGTCCGCTAATGATTCCAACCAATTTTGCTGTCAAATGGCGCTCCTTCTCTTCTGAGCCCCGCCATGCGCCCAAACAATTACTTTCCACCACATATGAGGTATCTGCGTACTCAGGAGAAAATGCACAATACATTTTATGGTGCATTTTTTTCCTGATAGCCTTGTGAAAAAAAAAGCTACCTAGTTGAAGCAACCGTTTTGTGGTAAAAAAAAAAAAAAATTCTTTTCACGGCTCAACGCTATAAACTTCTGTGAAGCCCCCAGGTGTTCAAAGTGCTCACTAAACATCTAGAAAAATTATTTGAGGGCTCTAGTTTCCAAAATGGTGTCACTTGTGGGGGAGCTCCACTGTTTAGGCACCATAGGGGGTCTCCAAACATGACATGGCGTCCGCTAATGATTCCAACCAATTTTGCTGTCAAATGGCGCTCCTTCTCTTCTGAGCCCCGCCATGCGCCCAAACAATTACTTTCCACCACATATGAGGTATCTGCGTACTCAGGAGAAAATGCACAATACATTTTATGGTGCATTTTTTCCTGATAGCCTTGTGAAAAAAAAAGCTACCTAGTTGAAGCAACCATTTTGTGGTAAAAAATTTTTTTTTTCTTTTCACGGCTCAACGCTATAAACTTCTGTGAAGCCCCCAGGTGTTCAAAGTGCTCACCAAACATCTAGAAAAATTATTTGAGGGCTCTAGTTTCCAAAATGGGGTGACTTGTGGGGGAGCTCCATTGTTTAGACACCTCAGGGGGTCTTCAAACCCGACATGGCGTCCGCTAACAGGTGCAGCTAATTTTGCACTCAAAAATTCAAATGGCGCTCCTTGCCTTCCGAGCACTGCTGTGTGTCCAAACATTTGATTTCCACCACATATGAGGTATCTGCGTACTCAGGAGAAAATGCACAATACATTTTATGGTGCATTTTTTCCTGTTACCCTTGTGAAAAAAAAAGCTACCTAGTTGAAGCAACCGTTTTGTGGTAAAAAATTTTTTTTTCTTTTCACGGCTCAACGCTATAAACTTCTGTGAAGCCCCCAGGGGTTCAAAGTGCTCACCAAACATCTAGAACAATTATTTGAGGGCTCTAGTTTCCAAAATGGGGTCACTTGTGGGGGAGCTCCATTGTTTAGGCACCTCAGGGGGTCTTCAAACCCGACATGGCGTCCGCTAACAGGTGCAGCTAATTTTGCGTTCAAAAATTCAAATGGCGCTCCTTCCCTTCCGAGCTCTGCCGTGCGCCCAAACAATTGATTTTTACCACATATGGGGTATCGGCATACTCAGGAGAACATGCACAATAAATTGTATGGTGCACTTTCTCTTTTCTCCCTTGTAAAAATGAAAATTTTATGGCTAAAGTAACATTTTTGTGTTAAAAAGTAAAATTTTCATTTTTTCCTTCCACATTGCTTTGGTTCCTGTGAAGCACCTAAAGGGTTAATACACTTATTGGATGTGGTTTTGAGCAGTGTGAGGGGTGTAGTTTTTAGAATGGGGTCACTTTTGGGTATTTTCTGTCACCTAGGCCTCTCAAAGTCACCTCAAATGTGATGTGGTCCCTAAAAAAAAATATTTTGTAAATTTTGTTGGAAAAATGAGAATTTGCTGATGACCTTTGACCCCTTCTAACTTCCTAACGGAAAAAAAATTTGTTTCGAAAATTGCGCTGATGTAAAGTTGACAAGTGGGAAATGTTATTTAGTAACTATTTTGTGTGACATATCTCTCAGATTTATGGGCATAAATTTTCAAAGTTTGAAAATTGCGAAATTTTCAAAATTTTCGCCAAATTTCCTAAATTTTCACAAATAAACGCAAAAAATATCGGCCTAAATTTACCACTGACATGAAGTACAATATGTCACGAAAAAACAATCTCAGAATCGCCAGGATCCGTTGAAGCGTTCCAGAGTTATAACCTGTCAAAGTGACACTGGTCAGAATTGCAAAAAATGGCCCGGTCATTAGGGTGTTTTAGTGGCCGGGGGTGAAGGGGTTAAAGGCATAACACTCAGTGTATGTAAACTTTTTACTTTGCAGAAACTAATAAAAATGCTTTAAAACATTTTCTCTCTCTCATTATTCTGGCATTTGGCAAATATAAATAATTTTGGTTCCTAATTGACCTAAAACAGGAAAAGTTTATTCTGACTTCATGTCAGATAGTGAGAAAAACATGTACATGTATTTTTACATAGTGTATGTAAACTTCTGGTTTCAACTGTACATAATATTCCTGTCCCCAACACCTTTTTTAATTATTTTTTAACATAAAGCAACAGTGGACAACCCCTTTAAGCATCTAATTTCTGTCCACAACTGTAATGTCAGTGTACCATTGCTGGAATCAGGAGATGGCTGGTATGGATGACTTATAGCCCAGTACCACTGAAGTAACCAATATACTAGGAAATATGGGGAGAAGCTGTAAGTGGCTTCCTGTTTTTAACAATTAGGCCACGGTCACACGTTGAGTATTTAGTATTTTACCTCCGTATTTGTAAATCATAACCAGGAGTGAAGGAATCACAGGCAAAGTATAATAGAAACACGGGCACCACTTCTGCATATTTCCCCACTCCTGATTTTGATGCGTTATTTTTGCCAGAAGATGCAGGAATTTGAAGGTACCATAGGAACCTCCAGCTGTGACTGCAGGTAAACTGAGTGACGACACCGCTCACAGCTGCAGCTCAGTCAGTGTCTACCTGAAGCCCCAGCAGGCGGTCATGTTTTCTAATGTGCCCGCGCACTGTGACTTCAGTATGTAGCAGAGCAGGGATCGTTGAGGGACCTCGTGTGGTTTACGTTAGACCTAGGTGTTTGGGGCACTAATAAATTGCAGAAAGAGGGTGGGTTTTTTGTATTTTATTTCAAATAAAGGATTTTATCGGTGTTTGTGCTTATTTTGTTTCACTTAGGATTAGTAATGGGGGGGGGAATTTTTTGTAGACCCCTACCCAATACTAATCTAGGGCTTAGTGGCTGTGAGCTCATCAACCCCTTATATTACTCCGACTGCCACCACACCAGGGAAATTGGAAAAGCCAGATAAAGCGCCAGAACTGTCACATTTAATGGATGCAACAATTCTGGATGGCTGCAGTTTTTAGTCTGGGGGGCTTAATAACCATGGGCCTCCCCAGCCTGAGAATACCAGCCCCCAGCTGTCGGCTTTATAATGGCTGGATATCAAAATTGGAAGGGGGGGGGGGAAAATCGCACAACATTTTTAAAAAATTATTTAAATAATTAAAAAAAAAAAAAAAAAAGCTGCATAGGGTCTGTCTTATTTTGAAATCCAGTATAATGGACCCATAGAAGCACATGGTTACCGTGAAACGGTCGAAGTCCTGGGGGAGCTTGCACCCAGCCTCGCCACTGTCTTTTTCATGCACAATTTTTTGTACTAATAAATCTATTTTTACGTTTTTACGGACCTTGGAGTGGAGCTACTTTTTCTTCTTCTGTGGATAATCCCTCTTATTTTGATACACAGCCAAGATAAGCACACGGCTTGGAGCTGCAGCCTGTAGCCATCTTTTTTTTTTTAATTTATTTATTATTTTACCACTATAGGGACGCAGACAGTGTGTGTGATTCCAGCCAATCACAGGCGATGCCACACAGGGTGGGGGGGTGGTCTCACTGTAACCAATCACAGATGCCGGGACTGATGGTGGGCAGGGGAAGCAATGAATATGTATAAGAGTTAATGCGCTGGCCTGGCAGCAGTGTTTCAGCCGTGTGGAAGACTAATTATAACGCTCCTGCTTTTCAGCCCCCTAGCCCTTTCTATCACCATTTTACAGGACAATGTTCGGGTCTCCATAGACTTATATGGGGTTCGGAGTCCGGGCACACGTTTAGGAGTTAAAGCCTGGCCGTACCCGAACATTTGCAGATTTGTCAATTTCTACTCATAAGTTCTCTCTCCCTGGATAGTCATAAAATGCTCATTTTATATTAGAATTATACAGCCATTCTGACATGGATTTTCAAGATAAATATACGAATCTCAACAGGTCCAAGATCTATTTAATCATGTGTGCAGCTTGTATTTTGAGGTCAGTTGATGGATCCGCTGTCCTACACCTCTTTACAGTTTAGATTTTATCAAACCTTCACTAAAAACATTGTTATATTGCAGGGAACTTGGCGTCTACAGCTAATAATCGTCCGGGGACAAAACGACAATCCCAGAAATCATTAGTTATTCAAAATAAAAGAAGACAAGATAAGACTTGTCACTTCTACATACAACGCATTATGAATTGCTCATGTCATACAATTGTGGATCTGCATAGTAATCAGTACTTGACAAATAGAGTCACTTGATAATTAACCTGCACTATGGCTGCACTGCTTGCAATCAGGGCGACGTGACCCAGTGGGCCGCTGCCGTCTGCAAGCATCAGCTGTTAGTATGGTCAGTCCTGTCTGCAGGCAAAAGAAAAATATGAAGTAATTAATACGCCTGCAGTTTAGGCTGCCTTGATATTCAAATGCAAATGGAATATTTCCTTACAAATACATTTGAAGGATAATTAAATGGAACAAAGTTAAAGCAATAAAGAAAACACTAACAGGATTTACCAACACTGGTATTCTGTAGGCCAGCCTAGCAGAAAAGGACTACTTTTGGCACATCTTCGTGGCTGCAGTGCACCAGAATCAGATGTTTCCTGCTGAGCAAAGTGCTCGGATATCTATGGTAGCACCATAAAAAAAATGAATTAAAGAAGGGAATGTGAGCACAACCGCTCGCTGCTCTATTACGACAGGGAACCTTCAGAGTCACATTTTTGGGATTGTGAGGGTTCTAGCAGTCATACTCCCAACAATCTAATATTTATAACCTATTTGGATATGTGAAGTTTGAAATAACCCTATAAAGGGATTCAATTTGTAGGCTTCCTACCCCACTCCCTAAACTATTTACATGGCTCCTTTAAAGACAAATCCAGCAATAATTTACATGTCCAGTCTGTTCCTCCATTACTGAGGCACTGCAGGACAAAACAATCACTGATCTCGGGAAGACTAGCCAGAGAAAACACTGCCGGCAGCCAGCAAAGGCGCTCAACACAGTCCAATCCTAGGTGCATTGCCCCCTAGGCAATACCCCGAAATAGCTGTCTGTGGATGGATACCTGGCCTTGGTATTTCCCTTGTCATATCTTTAAACTCGTCAAAAGTTGGATATTGACTAAAAGGGCCACTTAATATGGTGGTTATGGTGGTCTCCTAAAAAAGAGCCACTCATTGGCTAGGTCCTTCCCGGAAGGATATCTGGCTATTTTCCATGTTGAGACTCCTAACAGAGGCTCCACGGCCCTTTTTTGTTTTGCATGCTTTCCAGGGGGCAATGCACCTAGGATTTCACGGTGTTGAGCGCCCTCGCTGGATGCCGGCAGTGTTTTCTCTAGCTGGTCTCTCCGAGATCAGTGATTGTTTTGTCCTGCTGGTCTACTAGGTATTACTCCCACCTGGCCAGAATCCTACTCCACACTGATGAGGGGCAATACCCCGAAACAGCTGTCTATGGATGGATACCTTGCCTTGGTATTTCCCTTGTCATATCTTTAAACTCGTCAAGAGTTGGGTATTGACTAAAAGGGCCACTTAATATGGTGGTTATGGCGGTCTCCTAAAAAGAGCCACTCCTTGGCTAGGTCCTTCCCGGAGGGATAGCTAGCTATTTTCCATGTTGAGACTCCTAACAGAGGCTCCACGGACCTTTTTTGATTTGCATTACTGAGACACCAGCATTTGAACTGATATGCAACTGTGGCTGAAGAGTAGATGAGCGGACCAGTGGAATATTGGTTCTGCGGGTTCAGCTGGACTTTTCATATAGTTTGGTTTGGGATTACTAATCTGCAAGTGAAAAGAAATAAACACAAACACCGAAAAAATCCTTAATTTGAAATAAAATACAAAACCCCACACACTTTCACTTTAACCCCAAAACACCCAGGTCCAACATAATTTCCACTAAGTCCCACGACGATTCCAGCTCTGCTACATCTGAAGTGACAGCACACGAGTATAGAATATGACTGTCTGCTATAAGCTTGAGGCAGAGAGTGATCCACAGCGATTATCGGTGATGTCACTCAGGTTATTTGCGGTCAACGCTGGAGGTTCCTACAGTCCCCCACCTGTGATCGCAGCTAATCTGACCTTAGATGACCTCATTAAACTGAGTGACCTCGTGAGTAATTCAGTAAATTAAAAAATTTGCAAAATAACTGTATATCCATCAATTATGGCCACAGAAATCAAACTACATAAGAACAGCGCAGAGCGAAAACTTAGATGGATCACTAATCGACCTGCGAGCTCAGTCTGATATAATGCCAGTCCCTCATTAACAGAGAAACCAAAAGAACAGAAGGGATTGTTTGCATTGTGTCACATTAATGAAGTGTCTGCTTCTCAAGGAAACATCATCTGTTTAAACATTTCCAAGCGCAAACAAATCTTTGGTTCTCCAGTGAAATGGTGAAGGCTGAACTCATCAACATAAATGTGAAATAAAAGTTTAAGCAATTCTACAGAGGTTTTAGATGAAACTACACCGAGGATTTTGAAGCTGATCTGTGTCTCTTTACAATGGATTTTGAAAATATACTTGGAAGTCTTCTTAGCATATTAAATAAAGAGTTAAACAAATTGCAGTGTGCAAACTACAGAAGGAGAAATTCTATCTTGAAACCACTTTTGTTTTGAGCCTGAATGAGTTTTTTGTGTGTAGTCCAGATTTAATGGGGACTAAACAGCTGATATATGCACCCTGATAAAGGATATCACCCATGAATATGTTTAAATCTGATGAGCTGCGGGTTTCAGGAAAAAAACATACTTTAAAAGCCACATAGTGGACTAGTAAGACAGGTGGGTCCCTGGCGGCTTCTCTTCACCCTCTGATAGTGACTGAAAGGACTTCTATTGAATGCGTGTATAGAGATAGACCGTTAGTGGTTGGCAGGGAGAAGCTGCCAGCGTCCCAACTGTATGACTAGCTGCCCATGTGGCTTGGTCCCCAGAGCCTTTAAAAGTATGTTACTCTCTGAAACACCAAAGCACTTCAGATTTAAAATATACATATCTGAAATCATACACAAGTGGACAGCGTCATTCTGGGCCACCAGACGATGCTTCGGTGGGTCCCCGTCCTTGGTGGGCCCCTGAGCCAGACATTAACCAGAGCTCAGTTGTTAAAATGGTCCCCAGTCTAAAGGCTTGCAGCCGTTGTCAGCATGCGGCGCATGGAAGTGCCGTCATGACCATGCGCCGAGCTCTGACATCAGCCGCCAGCCTCTGTTATGCTAGCTGCCATGTTAACGACCGTGCAAAATTTGAACAAGCAAGTGGAAGCCGCTCAGGAATGGGAGCAAAGTTGGAGTGTGTGGTTTTTATTTTTTATGTGCGCTGGTATATAGGAGGTTATGTGAGGGTGCGTACTTTCTATAGGGGGCTCAGTGGGGGCTCATGCTGTTTATAGTGGCTATGAGGTGATTAATACTGTCTATAGAGGACTATGTGTGGGCCCAAACTGCATAGGGGACTATGTATGGGCCCATACTGTACATAGGAGGCTGTGTGGGCCCATAGTGTATATAGAGGCTATGTGTGGGCCTATACTGTATAAAGGGGGTTATGGGAGGCTCATGCTGTATATAGGGAGGCTATGGGGGCTTGTGCTAAATATCGGGGGCTGTTTGGGGGCTCATACTGTATATATGTACTAATACTGTATATAGTGTGGCTATGTGGGGGCTCATGCTTTATAAAGAGGGATAGTATTGTATATAGGGTAGTATATATAGGATAGTATAGGCTGTGTGTGCTCAATGTATATAGGGGCTCATACTGGAAATATGTGGCTATGTGGGGGCTCATGCTGTATATAGGGGCTAATATTGTATATAGGGAGGTTTTGAGGGCTTATACTGTTTATAGAGGGCTATGTAGAGGCTTATGTTGTAAATAGGAGGCTATGTGGGGCTCATACTGTATATAAGGGGCTGTGTGTGGGTTCATACTGTATATAGGGGCTAATATTGTACATAGGCTATGTGGGGTCTCATACTGTATATAGGGGGCTGTGTGTGGGTTTATACTATATATAGAGGGCTATATGGGGGCTTATACTGTAAATAGTGGGGCTATGTATGGGCTCCTCCTGTTTACATGGAGTGTGGGCTCATACTTTATATAGGGGGCTATGTGATGGTTAACAGGGAGTACACTTGCCTTGACCGATGTCATGTCCACTAGTCGTATTGTGGCCAGTAGTATGCATATCGTATACTTGGCCACTATTCCCGACCTTGACAAATCCTTGCAGCACACAGTGCATGCACTGGGAGAATTCGCAGTCACACTGACTGGCCAACAGAGTGACTGCAGAGTTTTCATTATAGACCGGACAACCCATTTAACATTTTTACAGGATAGGTGACGTTATTAAATAAAGGGGCCCAGGATAAGGGAAGTACATTATTAGTTTATGGTGGCATTTGGGGGGCAAAATTACTCTAGAAGCCAATTAGGAGATATTATTATTATTGCTCATATATTTTAGGGCTCGCTCACACTGGCGTATGTTCTCTCATGGGAGAGCATCAGGTGCATTATGCAAATGACACTCTGCTCACACTCTGCTGCGAGTGTGATCAGAGTATCATTCACTGATTCTCATGCCGAACCTTCATGAGAAAAAAAAAAAAAGTGCTAGTCGACACTGCCCTATAGAAAAACATTAAATCAGATAAAACACAATAATAACCACTTTATAACTGGAGGGATATATAGAGGTGAATCTCAAATTACAATATCATCAAAAGGTTCATTTATTTCAGTAATTTAATACAAAAAGGGAAACACATTATGTAGATTCATTACACACAGAGTGATCTATTTCAAGTGTTTATTTCTGTTAATGTTGATGATTCTAGCTTACAGCCAATGAAAACCCAAAAGTAATCTCAAAAATTATAATTACCACAAAACACCTGCAAAGGCTTCCTAAGTGTTTAAAATGGTCCCTTCGTTTGGTTCAGTAGGCTACACAATCATGGGGAAGACTGCTGCCTTGACAGAAGACAGTCATTGTCACATTCCAGAAGGAGGGTAAGCCACAAAAGGTCATTACTAAAGAAGCTCGCTGTTCACAAAGTGCTGTATCCAAGCATATTAATGGAAAGTTGAAAGGAAAAAGTGTGGTAGAAAAAGGTGCAACCGGGATAACCGCAGCCTTGAAAGGATTGTTAAGAAAAGTCCAATCTCAAAGCTAAATAAGCAGTGTAAAAAAAAAAAAAAAAATAGATTTAAAGCATGACATAAGCAGTAAAGACAAAAAAACGCAGTGTGAAAAATACAATAAAAATGCAATGAAGAAAAAATAGATGTAATCTAATTTACATAATGGGTGTAGAACGTCAGCAGAGAACCTGCAACATGAAAACGCACCAAAAGCTTATCGTACGGAAGAAAAAAAACGAAATCGCAAAAATGAATATTTACTTGGACAGGCCGGGGTTAAAATGGATTGTTTCACAATAGACACTTATGGCATCTCTACATGACATGCCACCGCTGTGTGACTTCTTTGGTATTTGTTTGTTTTTTGCTTCTCAGCTCTGCATTTTAGAAGCCATAACTTTTTTTTTTTTTCAATCCCTGCACAGTATTTGGTTGTAAAAGTCCTTGTTTTACGCAAGAGAAATTATACTGTTTGTGGGTGCCAATTATGTTGTACGAGTGATTTGTAGCAAACAAAGAACCTAAAAATACAAACAATCAAATAAGCAATTTTTGCCATTTTATTTTACATTGCGTTCCAAATGATTATGCAAATGCTATTTTTCTCAGATTTTTCTAAATGACCAATGCAAACAAGTCAACATAATGTTCAGATCATTAACTGTTAAAGTATAAAAACATTTTATTGGACAAACCTCCCAATGATAACAGTGTTATTCTCAAAACTAAAAAAATCTCAACATGCCCTGTTACAAATTATTCTGTACAGCAGAGGTTCCAAACATTTTATAGTTTGGAGAGAACAAAAAATGGTTATTTGTTGATTTGCAGCATTAAGAAGTCACATTTTCTGAATCTAAAACTTTTCAAATCAAAAACATTTTAACCTCTTACTGACATTGGATGTACTGGGCATATCCTAGCTCATGTCAGTATAATCACTGCCGGCTGCTGCGGTGAGCCGGCGGTGAGTTCCATAAATGTTGCTGATTTGAACATTGCTGATTTGTACATTATGGATTCACCTGCACCCGTTAAGGCCCTGTCACACACAGAGATAGATCTGTGGTTGCAGTGAAATTGTGGACAATCAGTGCCAGGTTTGTGGCTGTGTACAAATGGAACAATATGGCCATGATTTCACTGCAACCACAGATCTGCCAAAGATTTATCTCTGTGTGTGACGGGGCCTTTAACCCCTTAGATTGCGCTGTCAAAATTAGACAGCGCGATGTAAATGGCCACAGTGGGGAACGCGCATTTTTTCGCCACCATCAAAGGCCGCGTGACACGATCACGTGAGCCGATGGTTGCCATGGTAGCACAGGGTCATGCGAAGTCTCATGTTGCTATTATGACATAGTTCCTGTTACATCCGACAGAACAGCAGCTCTAACAGGAACGTAGCATTTCTGCTGATCAAAGCTGTGTAGCTGTGATCAGCAGAAATGAGCAAGCGATCAGACTGCTGATCCTTATAGTCCCCTAGGGAGACTAGTAAAATAAATGAAAAAAGTAAAAAAAAAAAAAAAAAAAAAGTTTTAAAAAATAATAAACTCTTAAAGTTCAAATTACCCCCAATTCGCCCCATTGAAAATTAAAGGGTTAAAAAAAGAATTAAAAAACATACACATAGTTGGTATCGCCGCATTCAGAAATGCCCGATCTATTAAAATATAAAATCAATTAACTTGATCGGTAAACGGCATAGCAGCAAAAAAATTCCAAACACCAAAATTATGCTTTTTTGATCGTCGCAAATTTGCTTAAAATGCAA
Organism: Anomaloglossus baeobatrachus; assembly: GCF_048569485.1. NCBI lineage: Eukaryota > Metazoa > Chordata > Amphibia > Anura > Aromobatidae > Anomaloglossus > Anomaloglossus baeobatrachus. The sequence continues at coordinate 722,259,508 of NC_134354.1, forward strand.
TAACAGGCGATCAAAAAGTAGCATCTAGAACAAATAAGGTACGATTAAAAACGTCAGCTCAAAATGCAAAAAAATAAGCCAACAATGAGCCCTAAATCCCAAAAAATGGGAACACTATGTGTAATAAAATATGGCGCATAAATTGTGCCACTTTTTTTGGACCCCCCTTAGATAAAAGTAAACCTATACATGTTTGCTATCTACAAACTTGCAATGATCTGAGGCTTCACACAGACACATCAGTTTTACCATATAGTGAACACGGTGAAAAAAATATCCCAAAAACAATCATGCAATTGCCCTTTTTTTAAAAAAAAATTCCGCAGTTGGAATTGGTTAAGGGGTTAATAGGTCAAGTTACATGTTAACATCAGACAGCACATTTGACACCACCTTCATATTTCTTGCATCCATTGAACTTGTGAGTTTTTAGATAGTTTCTAATTTGTTTGCAGGATGTTAGAAAAGCCACCCAGACCTAATGTTTTGATTTGAATTGCCTCCCACCCTCATAGATCTTTAGCTTGTGAAAGATTCTCAATAGGGTTGAGTTCAGGGGAAGACTGTGGCCACACCATGAGTTTCTCTCTTTCTTATTCTCATAGCAGCCAATGACTCAGAGGTGTTCTTTGCAGCATGATATTGTGAATTGGCAGCATCAGGATGATTTTGCTAGGGATAGCACCATTGTACCATGCACAAAACAGGTTGATGTCTGGCACTGACTGAGCAAATCACAAGCACCAGGTGGCGGGTCAGACTCTGCAGTGTGAACAGGGTGAGAAGTCTCCATGACACCTGGTGAGCGTAGAGCAGAACACCGCATGACATGTATAGATCATGAAGATGAATATTAATAATATTAGATTTTAATTCAGTAAGGTTCCTGATTCATTTCCAGGTCCCAGGATATCCATTTTCTCCTTCAATCTCACCTTCTAGTAATGACACTTTTATTAACAATCCTACAATGTTTTATACCTGTGTGAATTAGGAAAGACTGAATATCCAGCATGGATCAGAAGTACAAAGTAACTTAATACACAATGTCCTAGTAGCTGAAAGACACAATAAAGGCAGCTCATAACAATTTCACATAACCCGTTTATTTTTTCCTTCAATTATAGATGTAGTGTGGATACGCTGCAAACTGTTTGCTCCAGATCAGACAGACTAGGCCATCTTACATTGTCAGACTGCAATATATAGAAATAGTTATGATGTTTTGGGTGAAAAATGTCTTAAAAAAAATAAGAGAAATGTATTGAAAATGTTTTTTTTAAACTATGAGCAGCTTATAGTCATGGCCAAAAGTGTTGGCACCCTTGAAATTGTTCCAGAAAATAAAGTATTTCTCCCAGAAAATTATTGCAATTACAAATGTTGTTGTACACAAAAAGGCAAATAAGACATAATTTCACACAAAACCTCAAAAATGTGCAGGGCAAAAAAAAATGTTGGCACCCTCAACCTTAAAGAGCTTTTCTCTTTAGTGTTTGTACCTAGGTTGCAAAATGCTGACAGTTTGTAATTTAGCCCCCGTCAGCAGTCTGCACCATTGCCCAGATACCAAACTTAGTCATGTGACCATCTGCTGATTATGGAGGAGCTGCTCAGTTTTTTTCTGGTCGCTACGTCAAAACTGAAGTCATGCTCAGTCTCTACTAGACCCGTCCCTGAAGCTACGCCAAGTCTCCGCCAGACCAATCCCCTTAAGCCATCCCCAGCCATACCCAGTCTTTGCCAAACCCGCCGATGGAAGCCATGCCCAGTTTCTGCCAGACCCACCCCTGAAGCCATGCACAGCCATACTCGGGCTCTGCCAGACCATCCCCTGAATCCATGCCCAGCCATACCCAGTCTATCAAACCTGCCCCCTGAAGCCATGCTCAGCCATACATAGTCTGACAGACTTGCCCCCTGAAGTCATGCCAGGCCATACCCAGTCTCTGCCAGACTCTCCTCCTGAAGCCATGCTCAGTCTCTACTAGACCCGTCCCTGAAGCTACGCCAAGTCTCCGCCAGACCCCCCCTGAAGCTATGCCCAGTCATACAGAGTCTCTGCCAGACCCGCCATTTGAAACCATGCTCAGTCTCTGCCAGACCCACCCCCTGAAGTTGTGCTCAGCCATATACAGTCTCTTCCAGACCCTCCCCTGAACCCATGCCCAGCCATACCCAGCCTCTGCGAAACCCACCCCCTGTAGCAATGACCAGTTTCTGCCAGACCAACCCCTGAAGCCATGCCCAGCCATACCCAGTCTCTGCCACACCAACTCCCTGAAGCCATGACCTGCCCTCTGAAGCCATGCCCAGTTTCTGCCACATCCAGCACCTGAAGCCATGCGGATTCTCTGCCAGACCCGACCTCTGAAGCCATGCCCAGTCTCTACTTTACATCAACATAATTTTTTAAACATTTTTTTTAGTAAGTAAAACTGTTAAAAGTTTCTGTAATTATACATTTTCCCAACAAAACCAAATTTTTAGGGACCACATCATATAACAAATGAAACCCAAACTGCTCAAAACCACATTCTAGAAGTTTAACCATTTAGGTGCTTCACAGAAATGAAAGCAATGTGGAAGGAAAACTTAAAATTTTCCCACAAAAATATTGCTTTAGTTTTAATTTTTTCATTTTCACAAGGATAACAGAAGAAATTGCACAACAAATTATACGGTCCATTTTTAAAGTTTAAAGGCAAAACAAAAAATTGATGTGAAAACGTCAGACAGTTTTAGGAGTATAATAAAACTCTCTAAATCCAGCTACCTGTGACTTTTTTTCTATGAATTCAGAATTATAATCTAAAGTCAATTTACTTCAATCCTTAGGATAAAGGCTATGTACCTGCAGTAAGTGGCTTGTCAAGCTGAGAGATAATGGTTGAAAAATAACTTGGGGGCCGAATCATTCCAACTACAGAAAGATATTACACATCAATCATCTTAAAATCCTAAAACCAATTAAGAGCGAGTGCACTTTCAACAACTAAAGGGAGCAAAGGTCCAGAAGAAACCGTTCACTGAAAATACCTTCAAATGTAGTTTTATTACTGGTGGGAAGGCCAAAGTCATTTTCATTCTAAATCCCTATTTATTTAGTGGTATAATCTAAACCAATTTCTAAAATACTTGCATTAAAAATTCTCTATCCTTCCCTAACTAAACCAACGTCTATTCTATTTTTTTCCACTTCCTTCTTGATTACAATTCGTTTGAGAATCCCGATACACATTGGGATACTCAAACGAAGAGTTATCAGGAGGCAGAGGCTGCAGGCAGTCACTATCACAGCCTATGCCCCCTCCCTGAAATTAAGCTTCATCAGTAACGCTCATTTCAGAGGCTTGGCTAGTCCCTGCGCACTGTGCACAATGACAGTGCAGTCTGTTGTCAGCTCATATCATCAGCAGTTACAAGCTGTAATGACCTATGGGGAGGAGGAATATTTGGATCACACAGCTGTAGACTAAAGGGTACTTTACACGCAGCGACATCGCTAAAGCGATGTCGTTGGGGGTCACAGAATTCGTGACGCAGATCCGGCCTCTTTAGCGATGTCGTTGCGTGTGACACCTACGAGCGATTGAAAAAGGTCGCAAAATCGTTAAATCGTTGACATGCTCCCCTATTCCCAATTATCGTTGCAGCTGCAGGTACGATGTTGTTCGTCGTTCCTGCGGCAGCCCACATCGCGACACCGCAGGAACGAGGAACATCTCCTTACTTGCAGCCGCCGGCAATGAGGAAGGAAGAAGGTGGGCGGGATGTTACGTCCTGCTCATCTCCGCCCCTCCTCTGCTATTGGGCGGCCGCTTAGTGACGTCGCTGAGACACCACACAAACCGCCCCCTTAGAAAGGAGGCGGTTCGCCGGTCACTGCGACATCACTAGGCAGGTAAGTCCATGTGACGGGTCCGAGCGATGTTGTGCAACACGGGCAGCGATTTGCCCATGATGCACAACCGATGGGGGCGGGTACGCACGCTAGCGATCTCGCTAGCAAGATCGCAGCGTGTAAAGCGGCCTTTAGACATGAACTGTACATTGTCATGAGGTGTTTTGCCTTCTCACTGTATTTGCTGTAATACTATGTCTTGGGATGTAAGTGACCATACCTTTCCCCAGCCTGTATCATATTGCAATCAGGCTTCAGCAGTAGCTATTGTCATTGATTTGGTGGGGGTTGCATATATATATTGTTCTTCTCAGCATGGGACTTCTCCAATCTACAACTTGGTAAACAGAACAGAGCCAGCAATCTAAAGTCCATTCATGCATCAAATGGCCAGGGGGAGGTGTGCCCACCTAAGGGGCTGATCCCAGGAGAGAAGAACATGTTAGAGCAGTTAGTTGGGAGCTGAGTTTTGAAGAGGAAGGGAGCGAGATCTGATTCTGCGGACTATTACATCGTGATCTGGCACTTTGGATTATCGGGAGGTGCCCCCGAATCTGTTTTATTTGGATTTGTCGTGTGCTGTTCCTGTATTCCTGTTAGTAAACCTGTTTGATCATCCTCGGCCTGTTGTCTCTCCTTGCTCTGCTGTACACCCCGTCACAAACTGGTGGCAGCGGCGGGATCAGAGCAGAAGAAATGGAGGACAACGGCCAATCAACGTCTGAAACCAGAACCTCAGGATACAGGAACTGGACTGTGGTGAGCCTACAAACAAAGGCCAGTGAATTAGGTGTCGGCTACAAAGGACTCTCTAAGGAGCAACTAATTGAGGCATTGGAAAACGCTTGCCTGCAAGATGGCACTGAGGAACAATTTCCACAGCAAGTGGAGCAAAGACGGGAGCCGGAGGTAAATACCCAAAAAAGTCAATGGGTTGTGTGGTACGAGGAGGAGATGGCCTTGCTGGGAGAGGAGACCACCATAGAATATAAGATGGAGGTCATGCGTGGAGCTAAAGAGAAGGAGCGCAGGATGGAGGAGATGGCATTGCTGGATAAGCAGCTCGCTGTGGAAGCCGCAAGAGGTTCCAGACAGACTGTAACCCCAGCACCCATCATGAGGGAACTTCCCAGGGTGTCCCGCAAAACTTCAAGCAGTTTAATGAGGCTGCTGGTGACATTGAGGGCTTCTTCCAGGACTTTGAGCATCAGTGTCGATTAATGGAAGTCCCAGAAAGGGAGCGCGTCCGGCATCTGGTTGGGCTCTTAGAGGGTGGAGCTGCTGCAGCCTATAGAGCTATGGACCCTCGGTGGAACTGTGAGTATGCGAATATTAAACAGACTATTCTAGAACATTATGCTGTAACGCCAGACACTTACAGGACTCAGTTCCGTACTTTAGCATGTGATGAGGAAGTGTCCTTCAAGATGTATGCCCACAAACTCAAACATCTGTGGCATCAGAGGAGGCCTTAACCTTGGAGACCGTCCTCCAGGTCCTCCTAAAAGAGCAGTTTTACTTCAAGTGCCCCGCTGAGATCCGGGAATGGGTGCGTGAAAGGAGACCAGCCACTGTGGAGGAAGCTGCAGCTCTAGCTGATGAGGCTCTCACCATCAAGCCTCAGTGGAAAAAACTACTACCCAGTGAGAAGAAAACCACCAAACCCCCAACGCTGGCGGCCCCTGGTCCTTCTGGCCCCAATGTTCACCATCACCCTAGACCGTCAACTCATGGGGACCTTCGTGTGACTGTGCCTCGCATTACTCATGCTCCACCTTTGGGAATACGACGTGGAGGAAGAATCCCAGAGCACAGATGTTATGGGTGTGGGCAGCCTGGGCACATGCAATTCCAATGTCCAGGTGTTCGGAGACAGAACAGCTACAGACCGCCTTTGCCTGTTCATTATCTACAGACACCTTCACCAGGAGAAGAGCTGGATTCTGTGCCTGATGACTTGCCAAGTGACTCAGATATCCTGGCTCCCCTACCCGGAGTCTATGGGGTGCGAGCTCCAGCCACCTGTTCTTCTGATCTTCAGGACAAACATCTACAGGAGGTCGTGCTGGATGGCCAAAAAGTTGTTGGCTTCTGTGACACTGGGGCTTTCCTCACCATAGCCGATCCCCGAGTAATTCAACCACAAGCAATTCAAAAGGGACCAGGAATTGCCATTGAACTGGCAGGAGGTACCCAGAGATATATTCCAAGAGCGAGTGTGACCCTGGATTATGGCTTTGGGGCAAAACAATGTGTGGTCGGTGTGATGAGCGGCCTCCCTGCAGACGTTCTTCTAGGAAATGATGTGGGGAATCTTCATTGCCACTTTGTCGGTGCGGTAACCAGAAGTCAAGCCAAGAGAGCAGCCCATGTGGACATGTACAACCCATCCATGGAAATGAGGCCACCAGAACTGCCATTACAGCCGGTGAGTGATTCTTCTTGTGGGGATAATATGAATGTTACTTGGGACAAAGTTCAGTTTAGACAAGAAGTAGAGACTGACCCCACCCTTGCTAGTTTTAGAGCCCGAGCTGAAATAGGGCAGCTAGGGGAGAACGGAGAAAGAATTATCAGAGAAAATGGACTTCTGTATCGGGTTGCCAATGCCGACTCCCTAGATAAGCCCTGGACTTATAGCAAACAGCTGATTGTTCCTCAGAAGTACAGAATTCCCCTATTACACCTGGCTCATGACATTCCTACGGCTGGCCATCAAGGCAAAACCCGCACCGAGAGACGATTAACTCAAACTTTTTATTGGCCGGGGATTTCCCAAGCAGTGGCGCATGTCTGCCGAACTTGTGACATATGTCAGCGTAGAGGGCGACCCGGAGATCACCCAAAGGCACCCCTGCAACTGCTCCCTATAATAGAAGAACCCTTTCAAAGAGTAGCTGTTGATATCATTGGACCTCTGGCTAAACCAAGTAAATCTGGAAAGCAGTACATTCTCACTGTTGTGGACTATGCCACCCGATATCCAGAAGCCGTGGCCTTGTCAAGTATCTCTGCAGCCAAGGTGGCCGAGGCCTTGGTTATTATTTTTACCAGAGTAGGATTCCCCAGTGAGATCTTGTCGGACCAAGGCTCCCAGTTTATGTCAGAGTTGGTCCAGTGTCTGTGGCGCACCTGTGGAGTACGAGCGATCCGAACGACCCCGTATCATCCCCAAACAAATGGACTTTGTGAACGATTCAACGGCACTCTGAAGAATATGCTGAGGGCCTTCACGGACCGAGATTCAGACTGGGAGAAGTACCTACCCCATCTCTTGTTTGCCTATCGGGAAGTTCCCCAGGAGTCCACTGGGTTCTCCCCCTTTGAACTACTCTATGGAAGAAAGGTCCGAGGACCCTTAACCCTGCTCAAGGAATACTGGGAGGGGCAAGTTGAAGATACAGGAACCCCTGTTGTCCCTTATGTCCTAAAGCTGCGAGAAACCCTGGCCCAACTTGCTAGTTTTGCCCAGAGTCATTTGCGTATGGCTCAAACCAGACAGAAGACATGGTATGACCGTAAAGCACGCTATCGGGAGTTTGTAGAAGGACAACAAGTCTTAATGATTGTTCCCCATCGGCAGAATAAACTGCAGACCACATGGGAGGGTCCCTTCCGGGTTCTCAGAAAACTGAATGATACCAATTACCTTCTTGCTTTAGATGATCAGGGGCTAAGGCAAAAGACTGTCCATGTGAATATGATTAAGGAGTACCATGACCGGAACATTCCAATGATAGCAAGCTGTCGGTTGGCTTCAGAAGATGGTCAAGAGGATGAGGACTCTCTACCTGATCTCGTGGAAGCAGCGAGAGCCCCATCCACTGTGGAACAGGTTCCCCTGGGACATCACCTGGACTCCTTACAGAAAATCCAGATGCTGGAAGTGCTTCAACAGAGACAGGCTGCTTTCTCATCCCAACCAGGTCGAACCACCGTCACCCAACATCATGTGGACACTCAGGTCATCCGTCCCATACAACTGGCTCCTTACCGGGTACCTGAATCAGTTCGAAACACCATGCAGCACGAACTGGAGGAGATGTTACAGCTTGGGGTAATCCAGGCCTCCCATAGCCCTTGGGCCTCCCCTGTGGTGTTGGTACCCAAGAAGGATGGGAGTACTCGATTTTGTGTGGACTATCGGCGACTAAACGACCATACCGTCAGCGATCCTTACCCAATGCCTCGTATTGACGAACTTCTAGACCGACTGGCTGGGTCCCGATATGTCACTACCTTGGATCTCAGTAAGGGATACTGGCAGATCCCTCTAACGGATGAAGGGAGAGAACGGTCCGCTTTTATAACCCCCTTTGGTCTGTATGAATTTCTAAGCATGCCTTTTGGAATGAAAAATGCCCCGGCCACCTTCCAGAGAATGGTGGACCAGATCCTCCGGGGATGTGGTGACTTTGCTTGTGCCTACTTGGATGATATCGCCGTCTTCAGCCACACATGGGAGGAACATCTGAATCAAGTAGCCATTATTTTGGACCTGATTCTGGCAGCCGGCCTAACTATTCGACCCGATAAATGCCAATTGGGGATGGGTGAAGTTCAATATCTAGGGCATAGAGTGGGAGGAGGGAAGCTCCGTCCTGAGCCTGCCAAAATCCAGGCTATTAGAGACTGGCCTGTACCCCAAACTAAGAAACAAGTTATGGCTTTTCTGGGCACTGCCAGTTATTACCGAAAATTTGTTTCTCATCTCAGTACTGTGGCCAAGCCTCTTACCGACCTGACCAAGAAAACAATGCCCCGGCTGGTGATCTGGACTCCAGCCTGTGATGAGGCTTTTAACCGGCTGAAGGACGCTCTGGTCTGCGATCCTGTCCTGGCTGCTCCAGACTACAAGCGGAGATTTATTGTGCAAACGGACGCCTCTGCTTATGAACTGGGAGCTGTCCTCAGCCAGGTGAATGCAGCTGGGGACGAACACCCCATTGCCTACCTCAGCAGGAAACTGCTGGACCGAGAAGTGGCCTATGCAACTGTTGATGTCTGGCTGTAGTGTGGGCCCTTAAGAAACTACGGCCGTATCTGTATGGACGAGAATTCACTGTGGTTACTGATCACAATCCCCTCACCTGGCTGAACAGAGTCTCTGGGGACAATGGACGATTACTGCGATGGAGCCTGGCTCTGCAGCCCTATAACTTTACCATACAATATAGAAGGGGCAGCCAACACCAAAATGCAGATGGACTGTCCAGGCAAGAGGAGCCTTGAGTCCTGTCAGCCATGCCTGCGTGTACTTAACCAGCGACCTGTAGAGGTCCCTAGTACGTACACAAGTTGGGAGGGGAAGGAATTGTCATGATGTGTTTTGCCTTCTCACTGTATTTGCTGTAATACTATGTCTTGGGATGTAAGTGACCATACCTTTCCCCACCCTGTATCATATTGCAATCAGGCTTCAGCAGTAGCTATTGTCATTGATTTGGTGGGGGTTGCATATATATATTGTTCTTCTCAGCATGGGACTTCTCCAATCTACAAATTGGTAAACAGAACAGAGCCAGCAATCTAAAGTCTATTCATGCATCAAATGGCCAGGGGGAGGTGTGCCCACCTAAGGGGCTGATCCCAGGAGAGAAGAACATGTTAGAGCAGTTAGTTGGGAGCTGAGTTTTGAAGAGGAAGGGAGCGAGATCTGATTCTGCGGACAGATCTCGCCGTCCAGTGGATTGTGTGGGATTTCTGGGACTCTGAAAAGGACTATTACGTCGTGATCTGGCACTTTGGATTATCGGGAGGTGCCCCCGAATCTGTTTTATTTGGACTTGTCGTGTGCTGTTCCTGTATTCCTGTTAGTAAACCTGTTGGATCATCCTCGGCCTGTTGTCTCTCCTTGCTCTGCTGTACACCCCGTCACATACATCCCAAAATTGTATACTGATCTAGTGCAGATAGTCACAAATTTATAAAACTGAACATGAGGCTCTTAGTTTAGCATTCTGATCAAACTGATGAAACCTACTGCCACATCACAGAAAACATCTCAGTGGGCATATTGGGGTCTACAAGCCCTCTGTAATAAACGTCAGAATCGGACAATAGTTAGCCGCTATTTAAAGAGCCTGCTGATCACATCATAGGGACGAAAAAAATGAATGTTGTGGTCTGATAGCGTCATTAGTGACCAATAAGTGCAACTGTCCAAAGATTATGTGATCACAGTGGCAACCTGTCATCGGATTACACCACTGTCAAACACTGTTCTCATTATTCCACAAAATATCCTCAGCACCAGCCACATGGTACCAGACACGAGGGACATCTATGGGTCAGAAACATTGTAGAATTCCAAGAAACTTGGCCATTGGGCAACACTGCCCTGCAATGGTAATAATTATAACTATGGAGAGATATTGTACATACATAGTAAAATCTTCCGATAGGGGTGCTAGAATATTCAGTGCCACAAATGCCATAGTGCTAGGGACAACGCAAATTTAAAATAAAATATAAACAAAACAAGAAAACCATTAACAAGTCCTTATTTAAATCTAGTCACAAATTACATCCTAAGTACAAAATGTTGACAATGGAAGTGGGTTATAGAAATGACATCCCAGTACTGAGGTCTTCTGTGAGCTTCTAATTAGATGATTGGGGACAAACAAAAAGCAGCGAAGGTTCAGAGTCATGATGTGATCAGCATTCATTATGCAGGCGTCATTCTTTCCGCAACGTAATCAGCAAAAGTTCCCTTCTATCGTAGGGTATATGGTAATGTGATGGCAGAGAACGCAGGAGAATGATTGCTCTTATCTCTTCCGTATGGAAGCGAAGGGGCCACTTTATTAGATGTGCATTCCTTGGATCGGGCAGGATAACTTTTACAGTTAGAACAGCCTGGAGTATTCATAACATGCATCCGAACACTATCGTAATTTCTTGTGACAAGGTAAGAACATCTAAGGATAGAAACTGGGGGGACAAAAAAAAGCAAAAAAAAAGTTTCTTCCCAACAATCAATACTATTTGCTCTGCCAAGCTCATTGCTTTAGGCCAATTTAGCGGACGGCTGATTAATGGATCCCATGAGTCGTTCAGCGACTTAAGATTTATTTCCAGAGTGTTTCTTATTAGGCCTTTAGTTCAACACAGCTGTGTATTTTTGTGATGTGTGTAACATCTAGAAAGTTATGGGCTGACTCATGTAGCCAATGTCCCGAACTTCATCCTCAAACGACCAAGTGAGCATCCATTCATCAAGATCAGAGAAGATCACCACAGACTCGTAAAAAATTAGTATAAGATGTTGGCCTATCTTAGTGTTTATTTCTCTGCTACACACTGTACAAACAAATACAAATTCAAAAAATTATATCCCAAAAATAAAAAATGAGCTCTAAAAGCCCCATCTGAATCAAGTGATAATCATGCATAGGTATCTCTTGCAATCCCATAGAGAATTAATGGATCGTGAGGTGTGCATGTGTGGCCAATGTTCAATTCTGATGGAATGTTTCAATGTTCTGCCCTGGCTGCAATTTGGTAAAAAAAAACAAACAAAAAAAACTGCGTGGTTCTCACCATCTCTGGTCCACCAGTTAATCTTTGCCGATGCTCTCAGTGTCTGACAGCAGCTGTTGCGATACCCAATCGGCTAACTCAGCCAGTGGCTCGGAAGGGGGTATTTTGTCAACATTGGTAGATTCACCTCTCTGCCATGTTGTCAATATGGCGTCAATGCTCCAGCCAATGCCAGCCACTGGAAGACACACCAGATGTCCAGGAGACATTGAGCACAGCGAAGTCTATTATCTTTTACTAAACTGAAGCCGGGGCAGAACATTGTCTTCAAGGGAACAACTTATTTAATAATTATCCTTTAAAAGAAATGTGATACTTGGTCTGTGCTCCTCTCTAGGCCAAGCTCATATATTAGTGTGACTTTCTAAATGCCCGAATACCAAATAGTAATAATCTTTATTTTTATATAGTGCCAACATATTCCGCAGCGCTTTACATACATCAGCAACACTGTCACCATTGGGGCTCACAATCTAAATTCCCTATCTGTATGTCATTGGAGTGTAGGAGGAAAACAACTCAAAACACGGGGAGAACATACAAACTCCTTGTAGATGTTGTCCTTGGTGGGATTTGAACCCAGGATTTCAGTGCTGTAATATTGCAGTGCTAACCACTGAGCCTCCGTGCCGCCCTGGGGCAGCTGCAAGCTGCTGTTTTTGTGCCGCCCCCGTGGAAGCAGCCGAGCTGCTCGGATCTGGGTTCTCAGTGGCTAGAGGGTCTCCGGACCCGGGGGGGTCATGCGGCCACTCAAATGAAGGGGGTATTTACAAGGGATGTATATATATTATAGAATTTGTGACGCCACCTGTGGTGCGCGGTAACTGGGGTGAATACCGCCGCTGCCGTTGGGGAGTACCCAAGGTGATGACGGGGGGGAAGCCAGGTGTTGTGACCCTCCACGGGTAAGGGGGAATGCCCCGGGACTCAGTGTGAGTATAAGGCCGTGGGATACAGGGATCATTCTGGTACTCACTCAGTCTATTAAGCAGACACCGATAACTGGGTAAACCAAATTTCTGGACACCGCTGCCGCTGAGGGGAGCTAGTTTGGGCCTCGTCCACAATGGTGCTGCCTGGTGATCTGTGACCTGCCTCCATGCCGATACATTTGAATGTGCGATCCTGAGCAGGGGGCCCTTTGCTGGCGGTGACACTGCGCCAGCTGCCGCCAGGCCCCTCCCCCAGGTCATGGACCCCACAGCAATGGCAGAGGTGGTTGCGGATAGAGTTCGGGTGCGGGAAAATGTGTGGGAGGGGCAGGGAAGGGGGCAGGGACTCCACACACTGTACCCGCCCACCAGGGCGGCGACATGCTGTTCCCTGATTTGCATGTCAACATGGTCCTGCCCCTGTTGACATGAAATGACCGGATGCAGGAAATCGAGTCAGGAGCGGTCACATGCCACTCTGAGCCTGGGGAGAGGGGCTGACAGCAGGGCAGGTAAGTGGTCACTGTCTACTTACCTGCCCCAATGTAGCCCCATAGTCAAATTACCAAAAAAAGGCAAAATAAGCCGGATAACCCCTTTAATTATCGGGCTGCATGCAGCTACTCCCCGACCTAGGGTCCAAGTACCCCGTAGTGCCTCGGTCCCGGACCGGTGAAGGTGCAAGGCCGCCGGCTGTCCTGCTCGACAGATCCGAGCCCCTTGCCATAATCCCCTGCGACCGGGAGTCCGACTCCTCTAGGCCCAGACCACCGTCTGCAACCTAGACAGTTTCCTTATGGGAGTCACCGCGCCCGACCTCCTTAGAGCTCCTCACAGCTCGAGGGCTACTCTCTCAACACCACTCACTAATTCAGTCCTCAACTACTCCCTGACTACACTCCTCCCCTCCCCTCCCCTCGCTGACCCCCCAGGTGGGCGACTCTATTCCACTCAAGCCATCCACTGGTGTGTCTGGTGGGTGTAGTGCAGGGTGTATCTAGGATTTGATTTGCTGTTGTAGGCAACACCATTTGGTTAGGGACCCATAACCAAGAGGGAGGTGGATACTGCATTAGAGGGTAGATTGTGCAATACGCTGTGACGACCTGATAGTCCAAGGGCGTCACATTCCCCCTTGGTTAAACGTAGCTCGTCCTCGAGCTACAGGACATCAGAGGTTTATTTATTTAATTTATTTTTAAACTGCAAAATAGAAAAAGAACATTTTTATTTACAGGTTTCATCCCACATTAGGGAGGCACATTACTTAAACGTTACAGTAACTTTTGAGTTCATCTCCAACCATGGAACACTAACGGTTATGTTAGTAGTGGAGGCTCAACCTGCTCCATTGCAGCCTCTTCCTACGACAGTCCAGTCCCAACGTCCTGGATCCCATCAACCCGCCACCCAAACAACCTGACCCGCTGCATAACTATCCATGGGTCCGTGACCAGGTTAAGGTCCCTGGTGTGAAAAAGGCTACTCTGATAGGCACAGGAGGTGCAACTATTCACAATAACACAAGTCCGTGTTGGCCGCTACCAGTCCCACAGCCATGGTCCATTTCTACTACTAAAATACAGATGCATAAATATAACGAGGTCCATGCACCTGGTGCACACATTATATCATATTCTTCTTAATCAGGTAACATTCTCTGTTGATTCAACTGGTGGATTAAAACTTTTCTTTTTATGACAATACTCTTTATGAAAAATAAACTATGAAACATAATAAAAGAAAACACAGATTTACTAACGGTTTTAACTCTTAAATTGCAAGGTACCTCTCACTTGGAGGCTGGTAATAAACGGCGGCGGCGGCTGGTAGGACCTGCTTGTTAACAATGGCGAGCCTTTTTCCATCCAGGGCATACCAACCCTGCTCTCCCCAATGCAGAGTATAGGAGACCACCTCTCCTGGCTCTAGGTTACGGCCCGGGTGTTCTCTCGGGAGATGTTGCTCTATATCTCTCCGGACGACAAATACCTCCTCTTGGAGGCTCGCTTCCCACAGGAACCCCCATCCTTTTTCGGGGTCAAAACGGTCCACAAGGCCACGGCAACGCGGCCCTCGAACTCGGGAAGCAGCGCTCCTCACCTGCTCCTTCTCTTCTCTGTTACGAGTGGTAAACTCCCATCGTTGCCGGTCTCGTGTTGTCATCTCCTGTTGCAGCTTCCGCTGGTGTCATTCCCAGTAGGGGGCATCAGTAGCCTCGCCTCCCTTGCTGGCATGGGTTTCAGCTGTATTCTTGTGGCCCCAACAGTCGTTAAGATGCCGTGCGGTGGCGGAACCAATAGCTCTTCAGGTTCCATCTCCGCTTCCTCGGGTAGACATACCGACTGCTCCGCAGCCGGGGTTGCATATTCCGGGTGCTCCGCCTCTAAGGACGGGCCCGGTGATGTGGCCGGGTCTGGTCATGCCGGTGTTGAGGTGACCGCTGTCATCACCTGGTCTGGTGACGGGACCGGGAGCTCCGCAGCTGGCTCTTCATAAACTGGGGCTGAAGGTTCCTCTGCCATGGCGTAGATAGGCAGCTCGACGTCCGCCGAGGACGGGGTTAGTGGCGATGGAGTGCTTGCCGGGACCCGGGGCGGACCGGATCCCACAGCCGCATCGGCCGGATTAGGGTAATCAACTGGAACTGGGTAACCGCTTACCCGCTCTTCACGTGGGATTTCGATCTCACGGGCTCGTACCGCCACAGCCAAGCTCCTCATCTCTTCCCTCCAGTGGTCTAATACAGAGGTTCCCAACTCCAGTCCTCAAGGCACACCAACAGTGCATGTTTGCAGGATTTCTTTAGCATTGCATGGGTGTTGGATTCAGCACCTTTGCAGGTGATTAAATTATCACCTGTGCAATACTAAGGAAATCCTGAAAACATGCACTGTTGGTGTGCCTTGAGGACTGGAGTTGGGAACCTCTGGTCTAATATAAAGAGGAATTGCGTCCGCATCCTCCGACAGAGCTGCTCCGTCTCCTCCTCGATCCAGGTCGCAGTCCTGGGAGCAGCACGCTCCGGTGACAAGTCTCGCGCAGCCGCCATCTTTCCTCTGCGGGGTCCAGGAACATTACGGCAAAATCCTGGCATCCCTGCTCCTCTTCCACTGCTACATGCCGTCACGCCCCCTCGGTTTTCGCCCAGCTCTCACTTCAATGCTGTGGCCCTCTGGGAACTTCCGATTCCGGGCTCACTCTCAGGACGAGGGGTGGGGCTTCTGCTTTGTGCGCTTTGGTGGAGAAGACGGCGTTTTGGCGCCAAAAGATGGCGGAAGATGGCGGGAAACGGGATTTTTGATTTGCGGTTTCGACTTCTAAGACGCACATCACCTAGGTAAGTGGACCCTGCTCGAATCCTGTTCGTGACGCCAGGAATTTGAGGTGTGCCACCCCCTTGGAACCAGCCGAGCTGCTCGGGTCCGGGTCCTCAGTGGCTCGAAGGTCGTGCGGCCACTCAAATGAAGGGGGTATTTACAAGGGATTATAGAGTTCATGACGCCACCCGTGGTGCGCGGTAACTGGGGTGAATACCGCCGCTGCCGTTGGAGAGTAACCGGGGTGATGACGGGGGGCAGCCATGTGTTGTGACCCTCCACGGGTAGGGGGGAATGCCCCAGGACTCAGTGTGAGGATAAGGCCGTGGGATACAGGGATCATTCTGGTACTCACTGAGTCCATTAAGCAGACACCGACAACCAGGTAAACCAAATCTCTGGACACCGCTGCAGCTGTGGGGAGCTAGTTCGGGTCCCGTCCCCAATGGTGCTGCCTAATGATCCATGACCTGCATGCTGGCACTAAGTTTACTTCTCTGGTGGTCCCGTTAGTGTGAAACTTGCCGGGTCCCGCTCCCCACTGTGGCTAAGTGTGGGAGCGTCAGTGTTCCGGGATTTCCAGTTTGCTTCTGAAGGATCTTGCCCTTTGTTGACATGGAGTTTTCTGTTCAATTGCCCTATTTCCTGTTCACCTGTTTAAAAGCCCGCCCCCAAGCTTAGTCAAGTTGCTTGAGTATACTGCTTCCTATCTACTCCTGCTCCGCTGCTCTCATTTCCTGGTTGTTATTTTGGATCCTGGTGAATCACCTGACCCAGGCCCTGGACTCCACCTGGTCTCATCGAGCTGTGCCCTCGCTGGTCCCGGACTCTGTCTGCTGTCTCTGGTAGGCGCTTATGCCCGGTCCTTTCCGGTCCATAACCACCCTAGGACCCGCGTTCCACATCCTGTACGGACATTTGTGGACGATAACCTGTTGCCCTTTCGTGTCCCGGCTGCTGCGCATCTAGGCCTTCTGGGGTGATCGCCAGACAGCCCCTGTACAGGGGCTCCTGGTGGCCTCCCTGGGGGAGTCCAGTGCGCGGTCCCGGGAACTCCCCCTTGCTCCGAACCTGGCAGCTATATACTGTGTTTATGTTCTTTTCTGTGTACATAAATTGTTGGTTGTATATTATAAAACTTCTTTGCACCAAGAACCCGTCTCTGGTTGTCAATGCCCTAACGCGATCGAAATCCTCAGTTTATACAATAGTATTACAGGGAGCTTGCTCTAAGGGCTCACTCTTGGGATTTTCTGGATCGTTTTGGATGGAAAGTCCTATCCCCCTCGTTGCGCTAGTGCCCTGATTTTGGAGCGGTTGGGAACGAATCTTGAAGGCTCCATTCTCCACGGGTTAATTATCGGGTTGCATGCAGCTACTTCCTGACCTAGGGTCCCCGTACCCAGTCGTGCCTCGGTCCCGGACCGGTGATGGTGCAAGGCCGCCGGCTGTCCTGCTCGACAGATCCTAGCCCCTTGCCACGATCCCCTGTGACCGGGGGTCCGACTCCTCTAGGCACAGACCACCGTCTGCAACCTAGACAGTTTCCTTATGGGAGTTACCAATCCTGACCTCCTCAGAGCTCCTCACAGCTCTAGGGCTACTCTTTCACCACCACTAACTCACTCCTCAACTACTTCCTGACTACACTCCTCACCTCACCTCCCTGACCCCCCAGGTGGGCGACTATTCCATTTAAGCCTTCCACTGGTGTGTCTGGTGGGTGTAGTGCAAAATGTATCTAGTATTTAATTTGCTGTCGTAGGCAACACCATTTGGTTGGGGACCCATAACAAAGAGGGAGGTGGATACTGCATGGGAGGGTAGATTGTGCAATACCCTGAGACTACCTGAAAGTCCAGGGGCGTCACATTTTTAGGCTGGGAAGGGTGCAATAACCATGGGCCTCCCCAGCCTGAGAATAACAGCATACAGCTGTCTGCTTTATCTTGGAGGGACCGCATGTCGTTTTTTTAAAATTTACTTAAATATTTTTTTTAAAAAAGCTGGATGGAGTCCCTCGTATTTTTATAAACTTGGAAGATAAGACACACAGCTGGGGTCTGCAGCCTCCAGCTGTCTGCTTTCTCTGCACTGGATATCAAAATACAGGGGACCCTATTTTTTCCAATTATTTATTAATTTTACACTCTACTTCAGACACCCAGACAGCTAGTGTGAGGGCAACCAATCACAGACGCCGGCAGCCTGACTACAACCAATCACAGATAAAAGGAAAAGAGTTTGAAATTGCACACAATTTTATTGAACAAAAAATAGAAGGGGATTTTGGGAATTACACATAAAAAGGTAAAAACACACAGTGAGGAGAACGGCGACTGTTCATTTTTTGAAACCTATTATAGAGACACTCCCCTCTTATGTCAAGTACAATTCGGACGTTCTTAATAGGGTTGACGGCATCTTTGTGAAGGAGGATGTTTTGATTGTTACAGCTGATGTTAAGCGTTTCTACACCAGCATTGGACATGAGAAGGGTCTGGCAGCGGTCCGCTTTTTTCTTGGGATGGACAGTCGGTGTGGCAGGATGGGGGATCTTATTTTTGAGCTGCTCCGTTTTGCCCTCACTCACAATGCTTTCTGGCAATTATATCCAGTACTTTGCATTCTAAGGTAGCTATATGGCACTGATGCTATTACACCTGCATACATGGTGATCTTCTTACTGCAATCAGCTATTCAGCTGTTATATTTAATGCATGTAAACCACCTTATGTTTGGGAACATTCCCTTATATATGCACTTGGCACTTTGAAATAAATGTGTAGGCTAGCTTTACATGTGTTTACAGCATCTGTGAACCATCACTAAATACTTGTCTTGATATGAGCTGATGCTACATGGAGACACTGACCTTTTGTATACACATAAGCACTTTATATACCTTATGTGGGGTCAGTTTACATACAAACCATTGTGCAATAATTTAAGAAATATTTTATGCTTATTTATAATATCCCATTATTTTTGCATATTTTCTCTGAATATTATGCCATCAGTGCCAATTCCTTTGACAGTCGCAGTTCTCCTCACTGTGTTTTTTTTTTACCTTTTTATGTTTGATTCCCAAAATCCCCTCCTATTTTTTGTTCAATAAAATTGTGTGCAATATCAAACTACTTTCCTCCTGTCTTTATATGTATCATGGAGTTTTTGCCCGCGACTGAGTGGCCCTAATCCGGAACTCAAGTCGTTACGATGACTAAAATGGTGTTATGGAGACCTGTTTATTTGAAACCAATCACAGATACGGTCAGAGAGGGTGGGTGGGGGATGCAGTGAATATTCATAACCGGAGCGGCATCGGTAAAAGGTAAAGCCGCCGGGAGTTGCGTATATAAGAGGGGTCAGGGAACCTAGATTTAAAGCGCCACTCCGGTACTGAAAAAAAAAAAAGCAAAAACGCTGCAGTTGTGCTTTAAAAGGGAATCTGTCAGCAGGTTTTTGGTACCTAATCTGATAGCAGTGTAATGTAGTCAATCACTTGGTTTACTGGGTGCAGCATTTCTGACACAATCGAAGTTTTTCAATTTAGCAATGCAGCAGAGCTCAGAAAGCTAACCCAACCCACCACAGGCTCCGTATGTACATTGTATATGGACAGTGAGCTGCTTATCATGGGAGGGGACATGGTTGGATGAGTAACAGTGCACCAGCTAGTCACAGCACTGATAATCAACACATTAAAACCTTCATTTTAAGTAAACAACAGCACACAACATCACACGTGACACATTGCTAAATTCTGTGTTTTATAGGGGTTGAAACAGCCTTTCTCATTCCCCATGTTTGATTATTAAAATAAAAAAGCCTATATTCACTTCCCGTGCCAGCACCATTCCAGCGGTGTCAGCACTCGCTCTTCCTGGACTCAGGAGAAATTGTTACATCACGTGAGACAGATTCTCTTTTCCTGCCTTCAAACAGATGAGTAACAGGAAGTGAGCAGCCACCTGGAGCGCTCACTTCCTGTTGATTAAAGTGGTGGTTCACTGCACAGCATTAGTGACCACATTGATGTAAAGCTCATAGGGAAGGCTTTTCTCAAATACCTTGTTCAGCCAATTCTGCCTCTGAGCGACAATATTGCGGTCCATTCATCCCCATCAAGTGACCCTGGGCTCTGTAACCTCAGATCCGGTGATGTCACATCAACTTCCAGATGACCTAACATCACTGAGGCGGCCCCAGTTTCCCTGAGTGACTGGGCCGTGGGTGGCGTTTTCCCGCACATCACAGCCCTGCATCGTTCCAGCATCGTTCCTGCTTGTGGCGCTCTGCAGCGAAAGAGAGAGCGTGCAAGATCCTGGGCTGTGACAAGCGGTGAAACTCCGCTCACGGCCGAGTCACTCAGGAGGGAGACTGGGGCCGGCCTCGGTGATGTCGTGTCAAGTGGAAGTTGATGTGACATCACCGGATCTCAGGGGTCCCGGAGCTTGGGGGTCACTTGATGGAGATGTGTAGACCAAAATAGCGCCGCTCAGAGGTAGAATTTACATACACCAGGTATTTGAGAAAAGCCTTCCCTATGAGATTTACATCGATGTAGCCACTAATGCAGAGTAGTGAAACAGCCCTTTAATCATGCGTATTAAGCGGTGAGAGAAGCCGGCGTTGCTTGGGTGCCGAGCTCGCATGATGTCACAACTTGACGTGAGCTCCAAAACATGCGCATTGATCCTGCTGGAACTGCACCAGCAGCGGAGTAATGCAAAAGCTTTTTTTATATTTACCCCCTGCATGAAGCACTACATGAAAGGCGTATCTGGGTGCCTCTTAACCCTCTCCTGGCTGGATCTACCACACACATCTTCTAGTCTTGTGTTTATCTTCTAGGTAACATGGCTTACTCCTACTTTTTTGTTTCAGTTCGTCGCTACAGCAGATTGTTGGACACACATATTCCTACAATATAATTTTATCTGACAGAGTCATTTAATCACTTCTATTCTCTTTTTTCTTTCCTATATCGGGTTGTAGATTCCCATCAGACTCCAACTTTGCACATATATGGACATCATCAATTGTCTATGTATTTTTTCTAATTTTCTGCACCCATATTGCTTTTTATTCCTTTTTTTTCATGGATGTGTTTTTGTCAAGACTGCATTTTGCAGACACTATTTGACATAGTTATAGTCATATATTTATTTTGACTAATCCAAGCTACATACTGCTAGCTACTTTACTGCTATGCCTTTTTCTCTTCCCTATCTTGGGATTTAGGTGCCCATCAGACTGCAACTTTGCACACATTTGGACTCCATCAATCAGCCGTACATTTGTTTTGATTTATTGCACCTATTTTGCTCTCCATTATTTCATCTTTCTCATGCAGCTGTATAATTTTGTCAGGCTTCATTCTGCAGACTCTTAAGCATTACTTTCTTTATATATATTTATTCTGACTAATGCAACCAACACTTTGCTCTTCATTCTAAGGTCTTTTGTGGCCATTTTGTGGATTCTAACGGTATTGGCATCGGTCATTTTGGCTTTTTGGGTACCCATCAGATTGCAACTATGCATATATTGTGCCACCATCACTTGCTCTTATACCATCTCTGATCTTTTGTACCTTTGCTATCCTTTTTCATCTTTTCTTATACAAGTATTGTTGGTCAGACTGCAGATATTTCTTGGCACAATTATTGTCATATGTATGTATTCTGACTTCTGTAAGTAACACTCTGTTTTTCTCTTTAGCCCTTTGTGGCCACCTTGTGGACTAAAATTGAACTAATTTTGTATTTTTTCAATACAGTATCTACTCGCTAATATCAATATTTCATTAGTATGTGGGCGATCTTTCCACTTTTGGGTTTTTCCTATTGACTATCTTCTATTCTGCTTTCATTGAACTCCAAGATTTTAATTTTTGACATTATCTGACTACTCATCCATTTCTATAGGTATTCTGTAATAATTATATATACAAAGGCGAGAAGGGAGAACCCAGCAATGATTAGGTGCAGTGCTCGAGTGAAGTCACAACCTCATATGAGCCCCTCTTTTTCAAGGGACCAAACAATTATACAATTATTTCAAAAGCTCTTTAATGGGCTACATGAGATATTCACATGTTAATTCATCATCAAAAAGGCAGGTAAAAGGTCTGGAGCTGATCCTAGGTGCAGCATTTCCATTTGGAAGCTGTTGCTGTGAAATCACAATCTGTTCATATGAGCTCTCAAATAAAGAGAAACAGATCATCAATACACTGAAGAAAAAAAAAAAAAGAAATCCATCAGAGAGCAGAAATGTTAGGAGTGGCCAAATTGACAGCTTAGTCCATTCTGCAAAAAAACAAACAAAAAAAAAATAGCGCACTGGTGAGCTTGGTAACTCAAAAAGGCCTGGGCATCCATTGAAAACAACAGTGGTGGATGATCACAGAACCCTTTCCGTGGTGACGAAGAACCTTTTTACAACATACACACCCAAGTGAATAACATTCTCCGGGAGGCAGGTGTTTCAATATCAAATCACTATTAAGAGAAGATTTCATGAGAGCAAAAACAGAGGGTTCACCACAAGGTGAAAACCATTAAATCAGCCTTAGGCCTAAGCCACACGGCGAGAAAATTGGTGCGAGTGGAATGCGATAAAACATCGCATTCCACTTGGACCAATTCTAGCCTGTGTGTCAGCGCACATGAGCAATTATTTTCTCAGCCCCAATCGGACCGAGAAAACAATCGCAGCGTACTGCGGGTGTAATGCGAGACTCTTTTCTCTCGCACCCATTCAAGTGAATGGGGCGAGAGAAAAATCGCACTGCACTCGCGGTACACCGATGTACCGCGCGTGCAGAGTGAGAATCGCAATAGCCAGGTACGGAGAAGAGAGGGAGATAAATCTCTCCCTCCCCTCCTCCATGCCGGCCCACCCCCCGCAGCTGAGGTCCGCACGCACAGTCGGACCTCAGTCGCAGGGACACTCACATGACACTCGACTCCTGCTGTGCTACCAGCCGAGTGTCATACAAGCATCGCACTAGTGCTCCGTGTGGCTCCGGCTGTGATGATCCGGAACCATGGAAGACTACCATAAATCATTGGTAAAAGGTGACAAGAGCATTGGCAACTAATCTGGCCGCCATCCCCTTACTAACCATCAACACTAGAAGTAGCCGAGGGGTGAACTAACATCCTGTGCTCCGCGAACCCAGCCGGAGAAGCTAGCTATCCTAAAGGAAGGAAAGATGAATAACTCTCTGCCTCAGAAAATAGATAAAGAATAGCAAGCCCCCCACATTCAAAGACTGCGGTGATATAGGAAAAAACAATACACAGATAGATGATAGGATTAGCAAAAGGTGAGGCCCTACTGACTAAATAGGACAGGACAGGAAAGGGACTGATGGTGGCCAGAGAAAAATCCTGCAAAAATCCAAATACCTGATAGTACAAAAAGGCCCTCAGATCACTAGATTTGAACTCTGTCCTATACCAGACGCTCTTGTCATACCAATGAACAGAAAGCAGGAATCATCACAAATTCAAGAAGAAACAAACACATGGACTTATAGGAGCAATACTCCAAACATAGCTGTAGGGAGCTTCTCAGCTAAGCAACTGAGAGGGAAGATCCCTGCATGCAAATAAACTGACAACAACCACAGCAAATGACAAACTCAGATAAGAGCCAAAAAAAACAAACAACAAATAAAGAGCAAAGCACTTATCTGGGGTAGATGTGGTCTGGAGCAGGATGAAGCAGGCTGGTGAACAAGGAACAACTGACATCCGGCATAGCCTGCTAGCAGACCAGGGTTTAAATAGGCAGAGAGTTAGCAATGGAAACGCCCATTGCTCAACACACCTGGTCTCTGACGAAACCATTCCTGGCCACAAGAGGGAGCCTCCCACAGCCAAAGCATAACTGACATTCACAACACCCGGCCTTAAAAATAGAAAGGCCAGATTAGACTTTGGCAAAAAAAAAAACATGTAAAAGGAGCCGCCCAGTTCTCGAATAGCATTATTTCAACAGATAAAACTAGAATTAACCTGTAACAAAATGATGGGAAGAAAGTATGGAGAAGGTTTGGAAGCCTGTTATTTATTAGAATTGTATATACCAAACTGCATTTCCACTTTACAAGGATATAAGCCTGTTTACATCAAGTGTCATTATTTTATTAAGCTTATGAACTTTATTAATAGTATGTGGACATAGGTATATCTGGTACAAGATAGTCACTAAGATAAATTAATCAATGGCCACCCTCAGGCCTCTTTCACACATCCATTTTTTGCAGTCAGGCACAATCCGGCAATTTGCGGAAAAGACAGATCCGGCGCCTGTTGCCACCGGATCAGTTTTTTTCGTCATAGACTTGTATTGGCGCCGGATTAAGCCGCATGGCATTGCGCTTCATCTGGCGTGCGCCAGATCCGGCAAAATTTCTGTGTCCAGCTGCCGGAAAGGATACACAAGGGAACGTTTTTTGTCACTGGCAAAAAATGCACAGCACCGAATCCAGCGCTGTGCAGTGTGTTGTAAAATGAAAGCCTACGGGCACTGGATCCATCGAAATGCAGCAAAAAACGAATTCCACCAACAGATCAATGTTTGTTTGTTTTTTTAACTGAGCATGCTCAGATGTGTAAATTCATTCTGGTTCGAAAATATCTCTCTCTCTCTATCGGTCTCTACCTCTCTCCCCCTCTCTCATACTAACCGATCACCGGCGTGGCGCTGCACAGCTGTTACACTGCTCCGGCGGCTTCTCCTGCTTTGAAAATGCCGGCCGGTCATTATTCCATCTCGTATTCACTGCTTCCCCCGCCCACCGGCGCCTATGATTGGTTGCAGTGAGACGAGCTCCCACGCTGAGTGACAGCTGTCTCACTGCAACCAATGACAGATGCCGGTGGGCGGGTCTAAATCTTGCAGTAAGATAAATTAATTATATATATATATATATATATATATATATAAAAAAAAAAAAACAGCGTGCGGTCCCCCCAATTTTGATACCAGCCAAGGTAAAGCCACTCAGCTGAGGGCTGGTATTCTCAGGATGGGGAGCCCCCCAGCCTAAAAATATCAGCCAGCAGCCGCCCGGAACTGCCACATCCATTAGATGTGACAGTCCCGGGACTCTACCTGGCTCATCCAGATTGTCCTGATGCGGTGGCAATCGGGGTAATAAGGAGTTAATGGCAGCCCATAGCTGCCACTAAGTCCTAACTTAGTGATGGCAGGCGTCTATGAGACACCCCCAATCACTAAACTGTAGTGAAAATAAATAAACACAAACACCAAAAAATCCTTTATTTGAAATAAAAGACAAAAAAAACCACCCTCTTTCCCCATTTTGTTACTCCCCAAATACCCCTCCAGGTCTGATGTAATCCAAACGAGGTCCCACGACGCTTTCAGCTCTGCTACATAGGAAGCTGACAGGAGCGGTCGTAGGGCACGACTGCTCTCCATCAGCTCCACGGAGCAACTAAAGTGAGTCGCGCTGTCAGAGGTGACGTCATTCAGATTACCTGCGGCCACAGCTGGATTCTTGGTACAAACTGCTACAATGGATCTGTTTTTTTACCGGATTCGTTGCATCAGTTTTACAACAGTCTGCGACGGATCTGTTCCATCAGGCACAAACCGGTTTGTGCCTGACGGCAAAACACTGATGTGTGAATGTAGCCTTAGCTGACTGTGCCTGCCCTTGTCAGGTTGCAGCCACTATGCAGTTTTAGGCCAGGCATTACCGGCATGGGAGACTGGCTAGGAATCCCTGGTTAATGTAAGTATAGGCACTTGTGCCATCTAGTGTCCATTCGAGTTAACAGCATGCTCCAATGTGAATAATCTAAATCTTGTTGCACAAGGCACATTTTTCACTTCTCAACTTCAAAAACAGTCTTATCTCGCCTGATGCGAGCACATTCTTGTTCCCAAAAGGGGTTACCATTAGCAACAAATAATTAATATATTTTGCCGGGCGACTGCTTCCCTTGTACTCGGGCTCCCGTTGGGGTCCCTAAGCTCCTCATCCTCTCCTTCAGCTTCATTGTTCATAGCAAAAACAACAGTCTTTCGGGTCAGTCAGGACCTACTCTTCTCTCCAGGGCCTACTGACCTTCCGCTGACTGAGGGGGTTCATTAGGTATCCACCAAGGAATGGCTGCTACCCGGGCCACATTTTGTGTCTGACACCCAGATTTGACCCAGAAGGTCACGCCAAATTAAAATTATTGGGGTTTTCCTCCACCACGCCTCTCACAGACGCAGTCGCGCCTCTCCCTCAGGGACTATCCTCACCAACTGACTTCTTGAACTTTTATTTTTCAAACTAAGCCCCTCCCCTTCACTAACTCTCTTTAGCCTGGGAGCACCAGGGAAGCAGCTTACACATTGTGGCCACCTAGTGGCCGTTTAAACACATTACACCATAACAGACTTTAAACATTCCATTTTATACACAGTGGATTTGCAGGTCTGGGGCAGCCGAGCCTTACACCCCCTTACACTTGCACAGAATGACGTGAGACACCATTGCATACAGACATAAGGAAGAGCCAGTTATGCTGAAACGTACAAGAAATCCATATGATGGCCATACTCCGCTTTATTCACACTGGAGACATGAATTCTGTATTTAGTGGCTCCATAATTGATATGACGGCACCATACGTATTATCAACTGCGCTTTTTAGTAACAAGTAAAATAGTGTGACAAGCTGCCCTTCTCTGCCCGTCCCATCAGAGGTAGACGGGACAGACCCATGTCGTTGATTTAACCAGCCATTGCTTATTTAGGTAAAGGCTCATGTAAGAGTTTAGCAACTATATGGTGAATGCAATCATTTCATTAACTTAAAAAGGTTCTCCACCTTTGGAGACAAAAAATAACTTCAAGCGATCACTTTATTATTAGTGCAGACCCAGGTATGCTGCAATCTGGTTGTACTGCAGGTGTCGCTGTAAGAGGTCACAGTGCAGTTTGTGGTTTTATCCAAGGATTGTGGGGTCTGGACCTGCACTGATCATAAGGAAATGGCTTATCCAATGGTTTCCTTTTCTAGTCTCATGACAGCAGCAGCCAATCACAGTCCTCAAAGTTAACACTTCTTGGTTCAGAAGAGACCAGCCGAGAGGCCTATGCTGGAGCACATAGAATTAAAGAGGTATTCCCATCTCCAAGATAATATTTGAGTATGTAGTAGGTGTAATAATAATAATATTAGGAAATACCTCCAATTAGAAATGTAGTATAGTTCTACTGATATAGTAATTTCGCTTACCTCATGTGCAGGGCATTGCAGCTTAGGTATCTATGGTTATGATGACAACTGTCACTATATGAGTGGATGTAACCTTGGATACCCTAAGGTACAATAAATAAGTTCACGTTCAGCGTTTGGGCGCTTTATGTATGCAAACTACTCACGTGAGCATCATTGTGCTCGGATACACTCAATGCTCAGTCCAGTGCGAGCCACTTGCAGTATTTGGACGGTACACCATATATATTAACAACAACCATCTACACATGGTTAAGGTTATAAAGCATTCAATACATGATTATCGATTATCACAGAATAGATAATTCAATGGAACCCACCGTGTAGAACCGGACTATAAGGGCAAATCGCTATATAATTTACTAAACACCACAAAGAAAGAACGATCAAACGCCCATGTATTAATTTGCAAAAAATGTATTGTATTTACAAAAACAACATGTAAAAGGTGGAGCACATGGGTCATATTATTTGATGTAGAGTTGATAAGTATATACCTGAGTGAATGTCATTTTTACCAATTATAGGTAGTATAAAATGAGGGATCTGTGACCTTTCTTTGGGGCTTTTAAGTTCCTGCACTATTTCGCTCCACCTTTTACATGTTGTCTTTGTAAATACAATAACATTTTTGCAAATTAATACATGGGCGTTTGATCGTTCTTTCTCTGTGGTGTTTAGTATTTGAACGGTTCACATTGGGGGGGTAACAACAGTGTGATCGCATGTGTAAAAAAAAAATAAAAATGGAGAAACCATGCCATTCCTTCCCCAGACGTGATCTGTTTATGGATGGCTGTAGTGGGCGAAGGCCCGAACTGTCCAATTAGGCTGCTTTCACACCTCCGGTTTTAGCAGAGAAGGCCAATCCGGCTCTAAAATCTATGCAACGGATGCAACAAAACCGCATCCTTTGCATAAGTTTTTTACATGCGGGCCGTCCGTTTTTGCCGCTTGCGGCAAGCTACTGAGCATGCGCAGTAAAAAAAACGCATGCGGCGTCCATAGGCATGCATTGCAAATCGCACCACATTGGCTGGATGCGAATCGATGCGGTTTTTTTTGCCGGACAAAAAACCGTGCCAGGCAATGTTCCATATGGCCGCCGCATCGGCTAAATCTGCCCCATGCGGCAAAAAACGGATGGAACGCAAGTCCATGCGGCACAATACGGCACTAATTATGTAAGTCTATGCAAAAAGAACGCAACTGGCGGCAAAAAAAACCTGTTGCGTTTTTTCTGCAAAGCGCCGGATTGTGCCGCACAGCAAAAACCGGATGTGTGAAAGCAGCCTTAGTGACCTCCATTGGGGTTTAGGTCCAAACCGGGTCCCAAACCAAACTTTAGATACAGACCGGCTCAAGCAAGCGAACCGAACTTCCACGGCTGCTCTCATCTCTAGAGCTGAGAACATCAGTGCAGATCTACACCTAAAGTTCAAATCAGCTACAAAGACAGAGTGAACTAAGCAGATAAACCAGCACTTTCATCAGCATGGGGTTATAGGTAGGGAGAAGGGGGAGGGGGGGGAAAGATAATGGAGTTTATGACAAAAATTCATAACTTTACAAAGGCTGATCATTACACAAAAAAAAAAGGTTTATAAGGTTGCTGAATTATATCCATATATAGAGTAGTGCATAAAAACTGCTGGTTGAGGGTTTGCGTATATAGAGAAGACATTTCATCAGACCGCGATCTGTCTATGTAGTGTGGTCTCGAAAACTATGAAAGGAGTACAATACTGTCATCTAGTGGCAAATTTAAGAAGCATTACTACATTATCAATATACAGCAGGTTTTCCTTTTTGTGCTCAAGCAAGGATTTTACCAAGTGCCCCATAACCCTCCATCCAGATCCTCATCAGTCAGGTTTTACTCAATTCAATGCTGAGCATTATCCAAAAATGTTGTCCCTCTTTCGAGTGCTTAAGAGATGCCCTCCCACTCGACCTGCCTCCATGTCATGTATTACATTGCCGTACATAACAGTGACATCCATAAAAAGTCACCTCTCAGTGCCAGCCTTCATGTGTGAAAGAATATTTTTTGATCTCAGGAGCAATAAAAAGTTTCTTAGGCAATATTAACAGTATTGAGATATATACTTTTTAAAAAAAAATATATATATATATATTATATAATATATATATATATATGCATACACACACACACACATACATATTTTTTTTTATTTATGTTGTCCCATTAAGACAAACCTTTTTCTAAAGAAGGACCAGCAGATAATCAGTCAACGGCTACTGGTAGAATATCTGAAACTCATAGGTGATGAGAGCTGAATGTCAGCATTTTAGGTGCTGAATATTTACTCTTCCACTGCAAGAGACAGTGACACTCGGGAATTGGACGGTCCTATAGACTAGAGCGAGAACTGCTGTCTCCAGTGGCTCTTCAGCTTTGGTGAATATCGGGTGGACTCCGGTGGACAGGGGTTGTTATATACGGATAATATGGCTATCCCTTTAATCATTACCCTTGTAAGCAGAACGTCTACTATAAAAGATATTGATGAGCGAATACTAAAATATTCGGGTTCAGATTATCCGTACCGAATACCTAGTACTATTCCAGTATTCATCATGAATAACAAACCTAATGCAGGTCAATGGGAAATCCGAGCATTTTTATTGAAGACTTCTCAGAAAAATGTTCGGGTTCCCCATCGACTTGCATTAGGCTTTTTATTTGTGACGAACACTAGAATTGTACTAATACCGCAACTGGAATATTTAGTATTCGCTTATCGCTATTAACAAACTTCTTTTGAAGGGAGCTCTGAGGAATGCTAGGGCATACTTGGGTCTTATCCGATATATATTGTGAAAAATATATTAATGGGGTGCTCACCTTTGTTAGTTGTGCTATGCACAACATTCAAAATGCTTAAATATGTATGGCTGCTGCAGATGCAGGTGTACACAAGGTACAAGAAAAACCAGGAAGATGAAAAAAGTGCTCAGTCTGCGCTGTCGTGGAGGGCTTTTGCCAGGACTAGTCCAGGACACAGAGGGTGCAATATGTTTTTATTCAACGTGTTTCGAAGCTGCCTCACTTCTTCATAAGGAAAAGATAACCACATATTGTTTCCTGATGAAGAAGCGAGGCAGCTACAAAATGCGGTGAAAAAAAGCGCATTGTACCCTCCGTGTCCTGAACTAGTATTTGTAAAAGCCCTCCACAATAGCGCAGACTGTGCACTTTTTCCCTCCTTCCTAATAAACATTTTAGTATTTAAATTTATTTATTATTTAGATATTTGTTACTTTGCCTAGCCTCTCTAAAGGCGCCAATAATTCTGCATTTGACTGTACAGGTGCTATATAACTGGGCGCCCTGGATCCCAGATCGGAGCACAAATCACAGCGTGGCGTGCACCTACCTTGCCGATTTCTGCAGCCTGCTTTAGGAGGTTTTCTTTTAGGCCTTTGGCTCGCTTTTTGTGGAATGGATGACTCTGGCTTTGTATCACAAATACAATTCCTCCCAGTTCTATAAGAAAACAAGAGAGATCATTGTAACTAGAGCAGAAAATGACTGGAGTCCTGGAGGAGAAAGAAAAACTAATAATTATGTTCAAAATAAACTGCTGTAGTTCTTTATAAGCGCAAAATGCGGGAAATACATGATCGGGTTGGTAAAACTAACCCTACCTGTTTATGAGTTTGGGATGGGTAAGAATAAGAAGCCTCGGTGCACTGTATATAGAGGAGCGACCAGAAAAATGGCATCTAGTGCAGAAAACAAGAGCAACCCTGCCATCTAGAGGCGGAATATGGGTACTGCAACTGATCAATACTGACTACAGCTAGATAAGGGGGGAAAAAAGCATCCTTTACAAATGTTATTATTCATGAGAAATATATTTTATGGAGTTTCGGAGTTCAACATAGCATTACCAATTGGTTCTGTGTATGATCCAAGTGGATTTTGTGGTAGATTCATTGGTGAGATTCATTGGAAAGTGCTGCAGAATATGTTGGTGCTATATAAATTAAAATTATTATTATTATATTCTAAATGGATATTTTCAAGATTGGAAATTATCTCCTATCAATGGATATCCCATGAATAAGGCTTAATTTCATAATCATGGTCCTCCATCAATCCCAATAACCTGGGCTCTGAAATGCCCCTGTGAATGAGGCTCAGCTATCTCTGGTGGTTCCTATAACGCTTGTCACTACCTTTCGAGTTCCCATGAACGGAAGGGTTGTCAGGAGGGCCGGGGTCTGGTAACAGGAGGTCACGTATAATCATAAGGGGTAAACAGAGACGTAGTCAGGGCACAATACGAAGGTCAGAATACGAGAAGAGCACATAGAAGTAAAAGGGAGCAAGCAAAGACCTAGTCAGATAACGGTCCAGGGTCCAAGACAGGAATGGATGACAAGAATGGATGACAGGAATGGATGACAGGAATAGGGAGTGGGCAGAGGGAAGTCCAATAACAGTCCGGTGTCAGAATACCAAGATCAGAATACAGCAGACACACAAACTATGCCAACACAGCAGAGCCAGAGAATACAACTTCAGAGTTCTGGGGGAGCATGCTCAGTAAAGAAGCCTGAGCAATTACCCAGAAGGAACAGCTGAGTAACCAGCACCTCCCAGAACCAACCAGCACTCCAGTATAGTGACCAAGCTGCTAGTTCATTATCAAGGACCGCACCGCAGAGCATCTCCAAGGGCAAGATGCTCTGCACAAAGGAATAGACACACTGCCAGATCTGTAAGCGCCGCAGAGCATCTCCAGGTCTGTGAGATGCTCTGCACAGAGAATCGTGACAGTCCCATTAAGTATGAGGAAAGCAGCAGTGCGTATGATCGACCACTGTTCAGATCACATTGGGCTTTCCAGAGTTCAGGTACTTGGGATTGATAAAATTTGGCTCCATTTCCCTGTTATCACCTCTGTGCTGCACTATTACCGGCTGCAGACGGAAGTAACTGAAAATCTGGGGAGGTGGACAACCATGTTAATGCTTATTCTATAAGCATGCATTTAGATGTCCGAATAAACCAGTACATGATTGGATGCGATCCACGGAGTGGCCAGTGGGTCATCTGAACAGAACACGACAGCTTCTTATATTGCCATAAGAAGCCACATTGGGGGACTGCAATCATTTGACTGCTTGTACTATATACTGCAATTTAGCTGTATTTAGTGAAATTGACAGTCTCCTATGATGCCCAGAGGGATCACAAGAGAGAACTAGGGCAGAAAAAAGCCCAATTAGGTTTTAGTTGGTCTATGGAATGAAAGGGGAAAAGGGGTCTGCGACAACTACTGAGGAACATAAAACATGCTGCTGCAGAACCATGGGTGAAGCCACCATACAGGGATGAATGGAGTGATGTGTGGTTACTCTGTGCCGCCATGAATAGTCAGAAGAGAAGAGCCCTGATGAAGAGGCAAGTGTGCCCTGAAACGCGTAGATAAAAAACCATAAATTCATCCAAAGAAATTTGGACTCCTCTCGCCTGATTATTCACGACGGCACAGAGGAACCACACATCACTCCATTAACCCCAGCGAGAGATCACATAACAGGCATTGGGTCCTGCAATCGGCCCACGGCTGACACAGCATCCTAGAGGCTGCTCTTGATCACATCATGTTGGGGTGTCCAAACTAATGTCCGGGCTGGATCGCAGTAATTAAATGCTGGTTTGTGTTTACCATTGCAGAGAATAGGGGAAGATTTGTAAATTTATTTATTGAGCCATCCGTGAAAATCCCTGCTGACTGATGGTAAAAACGGACACACGGATGACACACTGATCCAAAACACTGACGATACCGGTGCCATTTTTTCACATACGTGTTTAAACACTGACATGTAAATGAGGCTTACTCTGAGCCTAAAAGCTTAAACCCTAATAGATGCAGCCAATTTTTTGCTTTGAGGTTTTCACTTTTTCCTTTCCAGTTTTAAATAACCTAGTCAAAAATTAAAAAGGTGCGCCAGCCAAACAAAAGAAGAAGAAATGCAAAAATGATGAACTTACAGAACAGGAGGAGGTGAACTACTTTCAACCCCCTTGTCCTGGTGACAATGCAAATGCTGGTAAGGATCTCTTGGTAGGAGACACTTCCTCATAGTGCACACCTATAGAACCTCTGCTGTGTCCATAGACCCTTGCTACCCCTAGAGTTGTCAGATTGACGACCAGATGCAAGGAACCTCTGCGCTATCCAGGACTCCAAGCACCAATCTCTTTTCCAAATGGCAGATCCTTTCCCCCTTTCAGCAGCGCAAGAACTGACTGCAGCAATGTTAGACACATTTTCTGCAGCAAATCCACGGTAAATCTGCAGCGTGCGCACAGGGCCTTAAAGTACAAATATATAAATTCAAGGAAACTTACCTAAGTGCAATGGAGCCTGTGATCCACTTTCAGGATTCTGTGGAAAAAGAAAAAAATAGGATAAATAAAAGGACAGAAAGACATGCAGAACATACACTTCAGGGAGGGGGCACATAGTATTGTACAGTGATCGCTCACCCCTCCCTCACCCCCAGATCTTATTGCCACTTGCGAGCAGTTCACCTCAGCTCATTGACTGGTAATTATCCTCTCAGTCTCCACAGAGATCAGGGGGTTCTTCAGTCAGTCAGCTGTGAGGACGCACAGAGGCTCACAGTGGCAGGGGCACTAATTTAGATGTTTTTTTATACATTTAATTGAGACAGAAAAGCAAATTACAGTACATCAGGTCATAAAGTCACCCCCTTCATTTCAAATACATGGACTTAGCTAGGTGGTAAGGTACAAGAGCACATCGGATCATAGAAGATGTTCTACATCAGTACCTCATACTGGTAGAACAGTTCAACCATCGACGGCCACAAATGAACTTTGTTTTTGCAAGACGAGATGTAGTTTTTAATAAGGTCATTAATTTTACCATGCAATGCACTGGAAAACAGGAAACAAATGGAAGTGCCATGAAATTGCATGAAAGAAAAAAAACAAAACAAAAAAAAAAAACCAAACATATAATTCCGCCATCGTTCTTTGAGTTTGGTTTTTATGTCGCTCATGGTGTGGTAAACATGTCCTGGCAATATGATTCTCCACGTCAGCACAATTATAGCAATGCCAAACTTGTATAGTATGCACACAGCTCCAGGGATAAAAAAAAATACAGTTATAAATTTCAAAAAATGATCCAATTTATACATTTTTAATTTTTTTTTTTTTAGTAAGTTCTACTTTTTTTTTTTTTAAACAAACAATACCTATATATGTGTGTAGAGTGGGTGTTTGACTATATAAGTTATCTATTATTCGTTCCAAAGCAGCAACAGCTGAGAATCGGTTGCAAAGTTCCAAGTAGCTGCCAAATCTGCTAAATAATGAAAACAATTGAAGGCCGCACACCATCAGGATGAGCTGCAAATTGAGTGCACTTTATTAGCTTATCTGGCTACGTTTCGTTCCATAATTTGAGCCCTTCTCCAGCAGTTTACCAAGTGTACATCTCAGATGTTTGGTGTATCATTTACATGGTGTAATTACATCACATTAAGTTTACCATTATATTGAAAATACAAATGTTATGCTGGTTACTGTGGTCCCACTGCAGCAGCTGACTGGAGGGTCAGAGACATGGGTGATAGGTACAGGTGGACAAAGGCAAAAGACTAGTAATACTATCCTAGGTCATGGCAGGTTACAAAGGATCAACATACATAGTTGAGTTCGGGAGCAGAAAAGTCAAGATTAATGAGCAGGCAAGCCAGGTCAGTCAGCTGGAGAGACAATTCCAGAAAGGCCAGGGAACATAAACTTTGCTAGAGACAGTGGGTTTAAATTCCTTCCGAATCTGTCTGAGCCTCATTATAGTGAGGTAGAAACTCCCCAGCAGCAGATGCAGCAGTGTTCGAAATTCTACAGGAGGCAGCTCAAAGAGTGAGAGCAGAGCGGTGACCACAGTGAGTAGGGCATCAATTACCACCTGTGTGAGTCACTGGCGTGACAGTATCCCCCCTTAGGCTCCCACCGTTCTGGCCAGACCATCAGAGGAACCATAATTTCAATTACATCTGAAGTATGGAGACACGAGGGTCAGGGGTGCTGTTTGCTTGTCTGGCTGTCTTGAGAAAAACCACACAGGCTGGGGCTTATCTAACTGAATGCCAGTACACCTTCCCCATGGGCAGAACAGTACTCAGACATCACAGAGGTTACCACACTTAGGCAAGACTTTATTGGGTTCCCAACAGACAGCAGTATATAGTACATTCACAGAAAGGACACTACATGATGCAAGTTACAGAGTCTCATCCTTTAGCTCACTCGCCAGGCACAAGAACCTATGCTACTGGAGCATCTAGTGCCACTACCCCAGCCAGCAGCATCCAAATTTTAGCAGGCACCCAACTGGGAGGAGATAGCGATAAGTTTAGGAGGCCGATTTAGCACAGCGAGGTATGTGGCCAAGTGACTGGATAGTCCCAACCTGGGTTACAATGCTGTATATAAGAGCCCAGTGGTGGTGGCAGCAGCTTATAGTCACCAAATCTGATGCCAGGTTCCCTTTAAAATGCAGAACTACGATTTGCAGCGTGAAAGGCAGCGTAACGGAATTGAATAACCTCTTCCAGAAGCTGTTTGACAATGGAGGCAATAGTCAGGAGATGATTCAGCTGTCGTGTAGAGAGGAGATGTCGAGAGATCAGATCCAAATGAATGAAGTTGCCCATGGAGCCGCAATCCAGATAGGCAGCTGCAGAGAGGGACGTCTCCTGCCAAGTCTCGGTATCTTCAGTCAGTAGCTTTAAAGAGCAATTACTCTCACCTAAGACCGTCTCTCCAGCCAAAACTAGGTGCTGGAATTCCCAAGTCTCACTGGGCACTAGCGAACAAAATGTACATTGCCTGCACTGTACATGCATACACATTCTCTCCGTACCTCTGCTGTCGTTACTGCACAAAGAGTTTAGCGCACTCAATCTGCATGGGCTCAGGAGCTTGTGGTGCGGCTTGCAGTAGGCAAGGACAACTGGAAGTTTGAAGCCCATTTTGGTGGTCTTCGGACACGAGGAAACACTGGAGCTTGTTCCATGGTCCGCTCATGATAGTGAAGATATATTCTAGTGGACAAGTGTATAAGGGCATCCCGCGAGGATGCTAGATCTCTGCCAGCCAACTCATCCTTTACACGACCAGAAAGGCCTTGCCAGAAGGTCGCCACCAGGGCATCCTCATTCCAAGCAAACACCACCACAAAGGCAAGAAAGCATAAGGTATACTGGGCCATGGAGTTAGTGTCCTGCCTTAAAGACAAAAGGAATTAAGCAGCTGAGGAGGTGCAGCCTGGAAGCTCGAACAGCACTCAGAATATCTCCAGGAACCTCCCTACATTGCGGGTCTCCGGCCCACCATGCTTCCAGATGGGATTTGCCCATGACAGGGCTTATCTGGACAGCAGCGAGACCATTAAGGCTATCTTGGTCTGATCTGAAGGAAATAGATAAGCGTGGAATGTGAAGTGGATCTCAAACTGGTTAATGAAGCCGTGGCTCCCCTTGGGGTCTCCATCATAGTGGAAGAGAAGTGGAAGCTGGAGGTTCGCAGATCTACAAAAAACTAGAACATTTGGTTGTTCTCTCAGAGAGGCTGACTGTCCAAGAGGAGGATTGGCCAGACATAGCAGAAGCGGGAGACATGAAACACGTTGTGGTAGACAGATTCTTCGCTGGGTTGCTACCATAATGATGGCCTACATTACCTGTTCATGACGCTCACGCTGCGAGAGGACCTCCTCGTACAGTACTTGTACACTAAACTTTGAATCCCTGGGTCCTGATTTGTCAGCAAAATCCAAGTCCTGATCTAACTAATACTGGTGGGTGAGGACCCAATGTGCCATGGGCCAAGCTTATCTTTGATGGGTGTGTCTAAATAAGTAGAACCTCTGATAGTAAGAATAGGCTTGGCTGTTGGTAGTCACAAGGTACTATTCCAGGGCAGTCCCATAACTGCTACAGCTAGCTGGTGGGTTAGGTACAGGTGGACAAAGTAAAATACATAGATTATCCAAGGTCAAGGCAGGCACCACAGGTTCAATATACACAGCTGAAGTTTGGCGCAGAGAGGTTGAGATAAACGAGTAGGCAAGCTGGATCAGCAAACAAGAGAGACAATACGAAAAAGCACCTTGCAGCAATCTAGAAAGGACCTGAACCAGAACCTTAAATCAGGTGAGGAAAAGTGGTAGGAGCTGCCTAATAAACGCCCTGCTGCTTAGGGATAGGGAAGGGAACCTAAACTCTATTGACAGAACGGGATTAAATTCCTGCAGAATCTGCCGCGTCTCCCTGTACCTGGAGGAAACTCCCCAGCATCAGGAAGATGCAGCAGTGTTAGGCTACAGTAGGCAGCTCAGAAATTAAGTAAGAGGCTAGGCTAAGGAGAAAGATGACCACAGTGAGTAGGATGGCACTTCCCTGCAGGGCAAATCACTGGCGTGGCTACAATACTGCAAATCAACATAAGAAAAATACATAGGATGTAGAAATGCATACTGTATTACGTGGAAAAAGTTATGTAGCATTACCCTTTCACGCAATCGCCATTCTCCATTTCTTGGTTTTTCTTCACTCCCCTTATTCCAAGAGCCATAACTTTAACCAATTCACGACCAAGAATGTATATACAGTATACATCCTTGGTCGTGTATGCCACTTTAATGCAGTTTCACACGACGAGCCCGAATTATTCCACGCACATATCTGTTAATCTATTTTGCGTACATGTGCACCTTAAGCCCCCTTCACACGTAAGTGATTCTGGTTCATATGTTACTGCTTTTATACCTATCAGAATCCCGGACATACGAAGACCCATTAAAGTTAATTGGTCTGTGCACAACATCAGTGATTTTTCACTGACCGTGTCTCTGTGCGGCGCACAAGCATGTCCGTGCGTTCTGCACGGAGACAATTCTGTTTTTCTCTGGCATCACTGATGTCCCACAGACCGCGCAGAGGTGTGATCCCTGTAACACCTACCAGAAAACACATGTACATAAAATAAAAAGCTTTTTAAACTCACCATCTCCAGTGCTGCTGTCTCTGGCCGCTGCGGTCTCCTGCTTCCAGGTCGGCTAAATATACTCATACATATTTACTGCACAGGCGACCCGGAAGTAACTGCAGGTGGGAGACAGCTGCAGCCGGAGACAGAATCGCGGGAGACTTCAGCACCACAGAAAGCAGTGCCAGGGACAGGTGTTTATAAGTGCCTGATCTTCGTATATTATCACGGATAGCACACGGAGATCACATGTGTGCCAAAATCATGGCACACGGAAGGACATACACACCTTTATCACGTCAGTGAAAAACGTGTGTTTTTCACTGACGTGTGAAGGGGACCTAAGAGGCACGGGTGGATCTCTGTTCCACCTGAACCTGTTAACTCCTTAGATCACACTGCCAAACTCTGACAGCATGATCTAACACGCTCTGGTTCCATTTTTGTGACGTATACAAGTAATAGAAGCACGGACACCACTTCTGGATTTTTTTTTCAACCCACTCCTGGTTTTGGCTACAAATACTAAAGTAAAAAACTTACCAAATACTCACTGTATGAACGTGGCCTGAGAGACAAGGACCTGCAATACTATACTATATACTATAATACTAAAAGTACAACACTTATGATACTACACTTCTATGGCCTTTTTTAAATTAATTTTACTACTCTAAAACATAAAACACTAACAAAAAAAAGAAAATAATGTATCGCTATATTCAGAAACCCATAATTTTTTATCTCTTTTTTTGTTTATGGAGCTGGGTAAGGATTTAATTTTTTGGGGGGAAACCTGGTCTTTTTTGTCTGTTTGTGCATATGACTCTTGATCGTTATTTTATTATTATTTTTTTTTTTCTTCATTTTCTTAAGGGGGAGATGGTGGGGTTACTATAAAATCGTTCATGTTACAGCACACAAGAGGTTAATGTGCAGTCAGCTGGCTCTGGTCAGGGCAGTCACAGATATTTGTGACCTACATAATAGACGCCACCTGCGGAGCACCACATGTTGGGAAGAAATTACCTTAAAAAGTGTAAGTGATGTATGATCACTGAGGAACCTACTGATCTCTAGACGTTAAATGATGCTGCAGGGTGTAGCCAGCACTCCGTCTGACTGTGGTTGTATAGGCAGGAGAAAAGATGGATTAGGACCTATTTTAGTGTAGCCCCATCATTGTCAAGATTGCTGTGTGTGGAGACACGGGGGTCACTGGGTGCTCTCGTCCGCTGACCCAGCCGCCTTTAGAAGGATAGCATGGCCCAGGGCTTATCCCAACTGAACGCCCGACCTCCTTAACCGTGGGCGGAACACTACTCAGACAACACAGGGTGAGGAAATCATAATATTAAGACTTTATTGGATTTCCAAACCATTAACGGCATATGGCACATAACTAGCAAAACCACAGAATGTAACCGGAAGCAGTCTCTCACCCTTCCGCTGGCTAACCAGGGATTAGAACGTCCGTGCCTCAGAGCTTCCAAGGCTACTTACTCCAATCCAGCAGCACCCCGCTTTCGGCGGGCACCCACCGAGAATGGAATAACGCCAGATGTAGGAAGCTGACTGAGGTCCGCAAAGTCTGTAGTCCGGTGACTGGATTGTCCAAAGCTGGATTCCTTCCTTAGGTAGTCCTTGATATCTCAGTTGAATCCTTGCATTTGATACTGAAGTCCATGAAGTATTATACTCCAGGTTTGGTTATGGCTTGCCAATCAGATCCGCAGATCCTAGCTTGGTATCATGTAGCTAGAGTCTACCTGGGCAATGGACAGTCCTCCTTCTAATACCCCTGAGCTCTCCATTCAGACCATTGGGGTCTTCACGATTGGTGGATAAGACTGGGCTCTTATTGGCTAGATGTCAAGCCGTATACAAAATATCCCTATTAGAAATGGTCTCTGGCAGAGCCGAGGGAAACACAGCTAAATTACATTGCATCTAGCAATACACATAGTAATACAATGCGAAGTTCGCATAATTGCTTTGTGTGGGTATCTGACCTTCACTGGCCAAGGCAATTACATGAGTCAACAAGAACTTTAACACTAGACTTCCAAGAGTCTTGTAGAAACAATGGGGGGCTTATTCCCCGTTTATAAACAAACATTCATCATGTCTAGCTGAATTTTCAGAAACTTAACCCATGCTAGGCACTGACAGAGTCCATGTCGTCACACTGTGTATCCCAAAAATCACCTTTAGGAATTGTGAGGTGTATGGTCTTGTGGTGGTAAAAAAAAAAATAAATAAAAAAAAAACGGCTTCCGACATTTTTCACAACAGACTGTGTATTATGGAGCCAAAAAATAACCTATGGATTAAATAAACTCCTATTAAAGAATTGAATTTTTGAGATCTGCATCTGTAGGGTATAGCTACGTCATCCGAATTCAGCATCAATACTGAAACCTTAGCTCAGAGGTGCAGTTGTATGTAAATGTCCATCCTATGAAACATCCCATCAGTAATTCAGACCAAAAACATTGATAAACTATAAACAGGAATCCATATCATGCATGAGTACATATACACTTGTATTAAAACAGTCCCGATAATCCCGTCCCGCCGACAGATTCTATATATTTTTGCTGCAAATACCAGTTATAAATCTATTACTGTAATACCAATAACAGCCAGAAGATGGCAGCCCAGTACCTTCCATTGGAGATCAGGATTTCTTCTAGGATCCTTATTTTTCTTTCTATCCCATTGAGAGTCATCAAAGAGAAGTGAAAGCTGCCCCACAGACCCAAAGCATTTACAGTAAGATATATTCATGTTAACGATTTCGGCTGCTTTGTGGGCAGCTAACTCCATCGGGGAAAAAGGTAAAATCTCTTCTCACTATTAATATCTTAACTGTCTCCTTACACCACGGTCTGTTATCCTGGTAACAGGATTTTCTGTGCTACGTTCCCGATCCCTTACAGCTTCTTATCCATGTATCCCTCATAGGTGATTTGTGTTTGTTTAATTTAAAAATTAAAATCTATTATTTTTTAACATTCCAGAGAGAAGTAAAATCATCCACAGGACCCTGGCCCGGAGGCCACTTTAGTACTCCCATGACTGCTGGATCTCCTACTACTGTTACCTACAGGTTTCCTGACCCAGAGACCACTTCAGTAGTCCATGGCTGCTGGATCTTCTCCTATAAGTACCTGCAAAACCCTGGCCCAGAAGCCACTTCAGTAGTATGTAGCTGCCAGATCTCCTACTACTGGTACCTGCAGGATCCTTGCCCGAAGGCCACTTCAGTAGTCCGTGTCTGCCAGATCTCCTACTACCGATACCTGCAGGACTCTGGCCCGGAGGCCACTTCAGTAGTCCGTGTCTGCCAGATCTCCTACTACTGGTACCTGCAGGACTCTGGCCCGGAGGCCACTTCAGTAGTGCGTGTCTGCTGGATCTCCTACTACCGGTACCTGCAGGACCCTGGCCCAGAGGCCACTTTAGTAGTGCATGTCTGCTGGATCTCCTATTACCGGTACCTGCAGGACCCTGGCCCAGAGGCCACTTCAGTAGTGCGTGTCTGCTGGATCTCCTACTACCGGTACCTGCAGGACCCTGGCCCAGAGGCCACTTCAGTAGTGCGTGTCTGCTGGATCTCCTATTACCGGTACCTGCAGGACCCTGGCCCGGAGGCCACTTCAGTAGTGCGTGTCTGCTGGATCTCCTACTACCGGTACCTGCAGGACCCTGGCCCAGAGGCCACTTTAGTAGTCCGTGTCTGATGGATCTCCTACTACCGGTAACCAGCAGGACACTTGCCCATTGGCCACTTCAGTAGTCCATGTTTGCTGGATCTCCTACTACCGGTACCTGCAGAACCCTGGCCCAGAGGCCGGCCACTTCAGTAGTCTGTGGCTGCCAGATCTCCTACTACCGGTAACCAGCAGGATCCCCGGCATACAGTTGCCAACTTGACTTTTTATTTTTTCTGGACGGCTATAAAAAAATCA
Organism: Anomaloglossus baeobatrachus; assembly: GCF_048569485.1. NCBI lineage: Eukaryota > Metazoa > Chordata > Amphibia > Anura > Aromobatidae > Anomaloglossus > Anomaloglossus baeobatrachus. The sequence goes on from NC_134354.1 coordinate 722,301,536, forward strand.
CGGACAGGCAATATTTTTTACAGAGACATTGGAAAAGCATAATAAATCGTTATGATTATATGCAATCCATGTGTACAGTCAAAATAATCTGAATTAGTTTCTTCAGCTTAAAAAAAAACCTCATGGATGATTTAATTTTTCTTTATGGACAGAGTAGAAAAGTGCCCTATATTACGGACTGTCCTGGCATTTCAGGACGGTTAGTCAACCCAGGCCCGGCACCTGTTCTGAATAGTATGCCCCGGAGGGATCTGTCACTCACAGATGATCAGAACACTCCATGGATGATGGTCACAAGATTCTCGATAGATTTCGACATATCCATTAAATAGAAGCCAATGTAGCCTATGGGTGACTTACACTAATGTTCAGCATCTGTCCCCCGTAAGCTATAATTGGCTTCTGTTTAACAGATGGATCATTAAACAATATTGAAAAGTGCTGCCATTCTGTGAAACTATAGGTTACCATGCAATAAAAAAACAAAAAACGAAAAAAAACAAAAACTGCAATTCTGCAAGATATACATTTTCAGACACCATGGAAATTAAATTGCATTACTCCAGTTAATCCAGTGCCCTGCTAGAACAGAGCGGTGTCTATGTGAGCACCAGGGACTCCCTGACCCCGTGAGCACCGGCGACTCCCTGACCCCGTGAGCACCGGCGACTCCCTGACCCCGTGAGCACCGGCGACTCCCTGACCCCGTGAGCACCGGCGACTCCCTGACCCCGTGAGCACCGGCGACTCCCTGACCCCGTGAGCACCGGCGACTCCCTGACCCCGTGAGCACCGGCGACTCCCTGACCCCGTGAGCACCGGGGACTCCCTGACCCCGTGAGCACCGGGGACTCCCTGACCCCGTGAGCACCGGGGACTCCCTGACCCCGTGAGCACCGGGGACTCCCTGACCCCGTGAGCACCGGGGACTCCCTGACCCCGTGAGCACCGGGGACTCCCTGACCCCGTGAGCACCGGGGACTCCCTGACCCCGTGAGCACCGGGGACTCCCTGACCCCGTGAGCACCGGGGACTCCCTGACCCCGTGAGCACCGGGGACTCCCTGACCCCGTGAGCACCGGGGACTCCCTGACCCCGTGAGCACCGGGGACTCCCTGACCCCGTGAGCACCGGGGACTCCCTGACCCCGTGAGCACCGGGGACTCCCTGACCCCGTGAGCACCGGGGACTCCCTGACCCCGTGAGCACCGGGGACTCCCTGACCCCGTGAGCACCGGGGACTCCCTGACCCCGTGAGCACCGGGGACTCCCTGACCCCGTGAGCACCGGGGACTCCCTGACCCCGTGAGCACCGGGGACTCCCTGCCTGTAACGGGAACAATCTCTTTAATGAGGCACAAATGCACAGTCCATTCACAGCAGCACATTTTTGTATACTCCAAGTAATACAAAAACACAAAATAGGAAAAAGAAAAAAAAGATCAGTCAACAGTAACGTTTTTCAAAATAGCAAGATTGGATTTGTTTCCTGCACACCACAAAGGAAAATGAAGACACTAAGGCTATGTGCGCACTAGAAAACGGACCCTCTGAAAGAATCCCGCATCCACGGTAAAAAACGCGGTAAAACCGCACCCACGTTTTTGCCGCGGTTTGCCTCGGATTTACTGCGGATTTTCCGCAAGTTGGTCACCGCGGTTTTTACCATCATCTATGAAATCTATCTGCCGAAAAGAAGTGACATGGTCATTAATTCCGTGGCGGAAAATCCGCGGGTATAACAAAAACGCAGTGTGTGCACAGCATTCTTTTAAAACCCATAGGATTTGCTGGGGAATGACAGCAGCAATGTTAGACACATTTTCTGCAGCAATTCTGCGGCAAATCCGCAGCAAAATCTGCGGTAAATCCGCAGCGTGCGCACAGGGACTAAAACAGGTAATAGGTGAAAAAGGCAATGAAGATGCGTTAGATTACAAAGATGCTAGGAGCGAGTGTGAGGCAGATACAGGCAGGGCGAGCGCGGATGGCCAAGGTCACTGATGAGAAAACCTCATCTACAATTCTGCTTTCTTAGCCACAAATAGAGCAATGACACCGATGGCTCCGAGACACAATAATACAATTAAACTGTGGCCCAAATGCTGCAAATTGCAGAAAAGACAGATGAACATGGCAGCACTGGCTGATAAAAACTTCTATTATTACAGCACATAGTAATAAGAGATTCTACCGGATCATTGCCGCTGTATATAAAGCAGTCAGTAACAGATGCGGGTCTGAGCCGATACGCTCACCCCTGGAGGAAAGTTTCTGGAGACGTTTTCAATTCACCAAAATGCATTTTCGCGACTTTTGGTGCCAAAAATTGGTGAAAAAGGAAAAATAAGGACATTTGATTTTCTGCTAAATTTGTGAACCACATGTGTACTTTAAGAATTTGGCACAAAATGTGATAAAAAAACCCCTAAGTTATAAGAAAAAAAAATAGTAAAAAAGGGAATAATGGAATATTACGACAGTTTTCCATCTTACGTTTCCCTGACTATGGAGCGGGTGTTAAAGGGAATCTGTCAGCAGGTTTTTGCTCCCCATCTGAGAGCAGCATAATGCAGGGGGAGAGACCATGATTCCAGTGATGTGTCACTTACTGAGCTGTTTGCTGTCATTTTGATAAAAATCAATGTTTTCTCTGCTGCAAATCTAGCATTTATACGGAGCTCATGAATATGTTACGTCAAATAGTCCTCTAATGATAATCTCCTGCTAATTAAGCAGTGATTTTATCAAAACTACACTAAGCAGCCCAGTAAGTGACACATCACTGGAATCAGGATCTCTGCCCCTACGTTATATGCTGCTCTCAGATTAGGTGGCAAAAACCTGGTGACAGATTCCCTTTAATCAAAAGCAGAAGATTAAATGATCACATGAAATCAGAAACTCTGTTTATGCGAATAGGGGTTCTCCATTCCTAGGATAATTCCCATTTTTTGGGTGGGCTAAAAATCATGAGACCCAAAAATTCAGAGAATTCAAGGCTGGGGTAATCTTTTTGGGCACTTTCACTAGTTTTTGCAGCAGTCCCTTGTACAGGAGGATGGATGTGGGATACTGTATAGGGAAAATGAAGGGTGAAACTGGTGGGGGGTTAACAGGGGAGACCTCCAGAAGCATATACTATACATTTAGGAGAAAAAACATGAGTAAAGTTCTTTAAGGAGGACTAAAGCTGCGTCCTTCTAGGAGAGACAGGCTTCTGTTACTATTCCCTACATGACTTACAAGTCATTACCGCACATTACTTGCCTCGCTGAGACCTTGATTGGTTTGAGTAGAGAAGCCGATAGCCATCAGTCACTGCCATCTCCAGGAGACACGGCTCCTCCGCTCTCAAAAAGGAGCCGCAACCCGGAATTACTCTTGAATGATAATAAACCTGTACGTCGAGCAGAGATTACATCAATTTCTTCTAACACCTCGCTGCCTCCGCCGCCCACTAAAGTGATGTCGACAGCTCTGGACAAGACGCACGCTTCAGCGCAATCTTCCCGGGGATCCCTCGCATTAATAACGCTTTTACGAAAGCGGCCTCAGTGGAGAAATCATTCATTTCTGAACAGGTCAAGGTAGAAAAGTTACATGAAAAGAATCTATTTCTTTACCAGGGTCATTAGTTTAGATGTAAATATAAAAAAATAATGTCCCACAGTAAATTATGAAAAATAAAATGAGGACGGTCGAACAAAAATGGTTCTCAGGTAAGTCCATAAATTGTGACTACAGAAACCAGTCTAACATCAAGGAGAGGACGCAGATGTAGGACATCTATCATTTAGGACTATGGAGAAAAAGAGGTCTGTCCATAGAATGAAGGCTGTTACCAGCCCTCACTGTGCCACGGTACAAGGTTTTATCGAGAGTCAAGTGTAGAGAGATGTTGGGAATTATTTATGAAACGGTCACATCACTAGCATACACTATAGCATTATAATTGGGGAAGGACAAGCTGCTGATTCCATGAACTAAGATATTTGTCACAGGGTGTGATAGGATCACTAGGGACAGGGGAGCCTAAACTTGCCCTCAGGCTAGGGGAACACTGAGTGACCCTGATCCCAAAGATACGTGTGAAGGTGATGATGTTTGAGCCGCCTTCTTTTCCCTAGCTCCTGAACAACCCTGGTCTAGTGTCCTCCCTCCCTCCCTGGAGAGGGCCGGGACAGAAGTGGTTAATAAACAGACGGGGAAAAACAAAATTCAAACTCACAGCAATTACTCACAGATGTATAGACAATACATGATCAGGAGGAAACTAAAGGAAGGGAGGAAATAATCAGACAAGAGTATTCCCACAACACACCAAACAGCACACAGTAGTGCAACAGGATAACAAAGCACAAGGACCGAGATGGCATAAAGCTATCATCAGCATGGGAGAACAGGCCCACCATCTTAAAAAGGTTGAGGCAAATGTGATAGGTCTCCTGCAACATGTGACTCAAGCAGTAATCCACAGTCTAGCAGAAATTAACTCCTGCAAGCCGGATTACTAGCAAGAGCACAGCTGGTCGACGCCCGAGCCGGTCTGTGCAACTCAAAAGCATTTTGTGGAGTGTCCGACTCTAGTGTGTGACCAGTGTCAGAAGTTGTCCTGACACCCGGCGAATTGTGACCCAGACACTCTGTGACAGTAGTAATGTCCCTTTATTCCTGCACGTTGGTCTCTTAAAAAGGACAGGTCACCAAGTCAAAACATTTTGCTTTTATTATACTCTTGCTAATCTGAGAATATAATAGAATATACACAATATAATATATTATACACAGTAATATATTATATTATATATATATATATATATATATATATATATATATATCAATATATATATATTATATATATATATATATATATATATATACACACATACACACAAAGTATATATACATATACATACATACAGTATACAGTGACCAGAGAACATTCTTCCAAAACGTTTTAGTCTTTCTCAGGTAAGTTTTGGCAAACTCCAGCCTGGCTTTTTTATATCTCGGGGTAAGAAGTGGGGTCTTCCTGGGTATCCTACCATACAGTCCCTTTTCATTCAGATGCCGACGGATAGTACGGATTGACACTGTTGTACCCTCGGACTGCCGGGCAGCTTGAACTTGTTTGGATGTTAGTCGAGGTTCTTTATCCACCATTCGCACAATCTTGCGTTAAAATCTCTCGTCAATTTTTCTTCTCCTTCTACATCTAGGGAGGTTAGCCACAGTGCCATGGGCTTTAAACTTCTTGATGACACTGCGCACCGTAGACACAGGAACTTTCAGGTCTTTGGAAATGGACTTGTAGCCTTGAGATTGCTCATGCTTCCTCACAATTTGGATTCTCAAGTCCTCAGACAGTTCTTTGCTCTTCTTTCTTTTCTCCATGCTCAATGTGGTATACACAAGGACACAGGACAGAGGTTAAGTCAACTTTAATCCCTGTCAACTGGCTGCAAGTGTGATTTAGTTATTGCCAATACCTGTTAGGTGCCACAGGTAAGTTACAGGTGCTGTTAATTACACAAATTAGAGAAGCATCATATGATTTTTCAAACAGTGCCAATACTTTTGTCCACCCCCTTTTTTATGTTTGGTGTGGAATTATATCCAATTTGGCTTTATGACAATTTTTTTTTTCATTGAAGACAAATTAAATGAAGAAAATAATACCAAAGAATTTGTGATTGCAATCATTTTCAAGAAGAAACTGAGTATTATCTGACATAATTGTAGGGGTGCCAATACTTTTGGCCAGCACTGTATATACTGTAGTATCTATTTGTCTATATACAAAGCTAGGGCACCCTAGCTATCCCTTATCTCAGAGATACCGCTGAAGGTAAGGATGTCTGATCCACATTCCTGTCCCTGCTCCTGACCAACCCTGATGTTATTCCCCCATTCCCATACCCCAGGGGGAGGGCAGGGACAGGAGTGTGATAACACAAACACTCACTCATGTCACCTGCATCACATAAACATCTCCAGAATCCGACCAATTCTCACCTTTGAAACTGCAAAAACCCTAAAGGCCCTGTCACACACAGAGGTAAATCTGCGGGAGAACTGTGGTTGCAGTGTTTGGAAGCCAAGGTAACTGATCTAAATAAGCAGCTTGCAACACTAAGGGGCATTGCAAACCTGGAGAGGCGTTTAGAGCTCACTGAGCTTTCTCTGGCTGGGGCCAGTGATATGGAGGAGGGTGGAGGTGGGGAAGATCAGGACCCAGAGGTAGGTAGCTGGGTAAAAGTTAGAAGAAGAGGTAGGGGGAAAAGTGTCAGGGAGCCTAGTCCTGACCTGGCACAACCTAGTAAATATGCCTGTTTGGCTGATATTAGGAATGAAGGGCCTGGACTAGGGTCACTACAGCAGGATGTTGCTCCTAGCAACCAGGAAAACAACTGCTGTAGGAAGGAGGGAAATAGGAGTGCAGCAAAGCCCAGACAGATGTTGGTGGTAGGGGACTCTATAATTAGGCGGACAGACAGGGTCACCTGTCGCCGAGACCGTGAATGCCGAACAGTGTGTTGTCTGCCGGGTGCTCGGGTTCGGCATATTGTGGATCGGATAGACAGATTGCTGGGTGGGGCTGGGGAAAACCCAGCGGTCATGGTGCACATTGGTACTAATGACAAAGTTAGAGGCAGGTGGAAGGTCCTTAAAAATGATTACAGGGAACTAGGAGAGAAGCTGAAGTCCAGGACCTCCAAGGTGGTGTTTTCAGAAATACTACCGGTGCCACAAGCGTCACTAGAAAGACAGCGGGAGCTTAGGGAGATAAATATGTGGCTTAGAAATTGGTGCAGGAAGGAAGGGTTCGGGTTCATGGAGAACTGGGCCGACTTCTCAGTCGGCTACAGGCTCTACGGTAGGGACGGGCTGCACCTCAATGGGGAAGGTGCAGCTGTGCTGGGGGAGAAAATGGTCAGACGGATGGAGGAGCTTTTAAACTAGGATCGGGGGGGAGGGAGGGTAGTGGAGCAAATAAGGGGATAGATAGAGCAGATAGAGACAGGGAGACGGTAGGGGTCAATGAAGGATTAGGGGGGGATGGGACATACAAGGAACGTAGGGAGGCTAGGAGTAATAAAGGTGTTAATAGGATTAAATGTCTACTGGCAAATGCAAGAAGTCTTGCAAACAAAATGAATGAATTGGAGACTCTTATGTTAACCATGGATTATGATGTGGTGGGCATTACGGAAACCTGGCTGGATGAAAGCCATGACTGGGTGACAAACATACAGGGTTATAGTACATTTAGGAAGGACAGGAAAGGCCAAAAAGGTGGTGGGGTGTGTATATTTATTAAATCTAACCTAAAACCTGTGTTGTATGATGACATTGAGGGGAACAGCAACAATGTAGAGTCAGTATGGGTAAATGTACATGGGGAGGGGAATAATGGAAAAATGCTAATTGGAGTTTGCTATAAGCCTCCTAACATACCTGAACAAATAGAGGGTGAAATGCTGGAACAAATTGAAAAGGCAGCTAATAATAATAATCGGGTTCTTATTATGGGGGATTTCAACTATCCAGACATTCAGTGGGACATAGAATCTTCTGGTTCTGCTAAAAGCTGTAAGTTCTTATCTACCATTCAAGACCATTTCCTCTCTCAGATGGTAGGTGAACCGACCAGGGGAGATAATTTGCTAGATCTGGTCCTGTCAAATAGACCGGATACAATTTCAGATCTACAGGTCCCGGAGCACTTGGGCACCAGCGATCATAATATGGTAAGCTTCAACATAATATTCAATAGAACATTTCAAAGGGGGAATGCTAAAACCTGGAATTTTAGGAAAGCTGATTTCAACAAATTAAGGGAAGAGCTTAAATGTGTAGATTGGGACAAAGTCATGGTAACTGGGGATACCGAACATAAATGGGGTAAGTTTAAGGATATACTACTAGAGTCCTGTAAAAAACGTATACCCAGTGGTAATAAAATGTCCAGGAATAAAAAGAAACCACTATGGATAAATAAGACTGTACAAAGTATAATAAAACAAAAACAAAGGGCATTTAAAATCTTAAAGGCTGAGAATACAGAAATAGCATTGCAGGAGTATAAAGATATCAATAGGAAATGTAAAAAAGAAATCAAACAAGCAAAATTAGCTACTGAAACAAAAATCGCCAATGACATTAAAATAAATCCCAAAATCTTTTATAAATACATTAATGCCAAAAGGAAAACAAAGGATAGTATCGGCCCCTTAAAATATAATAAGTTAGTTATAGAGGACAAACAAAAGACTGAGATATTAAATAGGCATTTCTCATCTGTATTCACCAAGGAACTGACTGTACCAGGGATCATTCAACAAGTGAAAAATCAAAGTCCACCACCCGATATAATTAATTTAACACAAGATGAAGTACGCCTACGTCTGAGTAAATTAAACATTGACAAATCCCCAGGGCCAGATGGCATTCATCCACGAATATTGAGGGAATTGAGCTCCGTAATCGACAGACCGCTGTATCTCATCTTTTTAGACTCACTTGTAACAGGGTTGGTGCCTCAGGATTGGAGGATTGCTGATGTGGTACCGATATTTAAGAAAGGTAAGAGGGTAGATCCAGGCAACTACCGTCCAGTAAGCCTGACATCAGTAGTATGCAAAGTTTTTGAGGACATTTTAAGGGATGACATGCAAAAATATATTGCAGAAAATAATATGATAACTGACAAACAGCATGGATTCATGAAAGATAAGTCGTGTCTAACCAACCTGTTGGGGTTCTATGAGGGGGTAAGTTCAAACCTGGATATTGGTAATGCAGCTGATGTGATTTATTTGGACTTTGCAAAGGCATTTGATACTGTACCACATAATAGCCTTATACTAAAGCTCCAGAAGCAAGGACTAGGGGACACAATATGCAACTGGGTAAGGAATTGGCTAAAAGATAGGAAACAAAGAGTAGTCATAAATGGTACATTCTCTAAATGGGCTGTAGTCAGCAGTGGGGTGCCGCAGGGATCTGTGCTTGGACCGATTCTTTTTACTCTCTTTATTAATGACCTTGTGGATGGGATTGATAGTACAGTGTCAGTCTTTGCCGATGACACCAAACTATGTAGGATATTAAAAACTGACCTGGATAGTACAATATTACAAAAAGATCTGGATAAGATGTCAGAATGGGCAGATACTTGGCAAATGAGATTTAATGTTGATAAATGTAAAGTAATGCACCTAGGACGGAGTAATCCTATAGCTGCATATACATTAAATGGAAGTAAACTCGGGACTACAGAACAGGAGAAGGACTTGGGTATTCTCATTACAAATAAGCTGAGCAGCAGCACTCAATGTCAAGCAGCAGCTGCTAAAGCAAACAAGATTTTAGGGTGTATAAAAAGAGAGATTAGATCCCGTGATCCCAACGTATTGTTACCCCTCTATAAATCACTTGTAAGGCCACATCTGGAATATGGGATCCAGTTTTGGGCTCCACATTTTAAAAAGGACATTCAGAAGTTAGAGTCAGTTCAAAGGCGGGCAACTAGACTATTACAAGGAATGGAAGGCCTCCCATATGATGACAGGTTGAAAAAGTTAGATATGTTTAGCTTAGAAAAAAGACGTCTCAGAGGAGATCTCATTTATATGTATAAATACATGTGTGGTCAATATAAAGGACTGGCACATGACTTATTCCTTCCAAAGACAGTACTAAGGACTAGGGGGCACTCACTGCGAGTGGAAGAAAAGCGATTCCGAAACCTAAATAGGAAAGGGTTCTTTACAGTTAGAGCGGTCAGACTGTGGAATGCCCTACCACAAGAGGTAGTAATGGCAGATACTATAACAGCTTTTAAAAAAGGACTGGATGATTTCCTCAGTACACAAAACATTGTTGGTTATAAATGACTTAGTGACTAAATGTAGAACTGGTGGAGGAAAGTTGAACTAGATGGACCTAGGTCTTTTTTCAACCTAAGTAACTATGTAACTATGTAACTATGTAACTATGAAATTGTGGACAATCAGTGCCAGGTTTGTGGCTGTGTACAAATGGAACAATATGTCCATGATTTCACTGCAACCACAGATCTGCCAAAGATTTATCTCTGTGTGTCGCCTCAACTATTGCAACTCTTTAATGATTGGTCTCCCTCTAACCAAACTTTCTCCTCACCAATCCATCCTGAATGCAGCAGCCAGGGACGTATTCCTGTCCAGCCACTTCCCCGACACTTCCACCTTAGGCCAGTTACTACACTCGCTGCCTATTAGTTACAGAATACAAACTTATATATCTCACCCACAAAGCTCTCCACAGCTCTGCACCACCTAATATCTCATCCCTCCTGCCTACCACCCTACCCCGCTGCCCCCTCCGTTCTGTAAATGATCTTAAGACTAACATCCTTCATAATCCGAACCTCACACCTCCGTCTCCAAGACGTTTCTCGTGCTGCACCAGTTTTCTGGAATGCACTACCCTAAAGAATGTGAATAATATCCAGCCCCGAAATTTCTAAGCGTGCGTTAAAAACATATCTTTTCAGACAAGCTTATCATCTTAACTCACTAACCTATCCCATCACTGCTAACGCCTTCTCAATGCTATTCATAACCTTCTCCCCCCTATTTCTGTCCTCCCACCCTCTATACAACCAATAACATGTCAGTGCACTTAAAGGGGTTGTCCACCTTCTTTTGACTTTTTTTTTTTATTTCCCTATTGGGCTACATTGGGGCAGGTAAGTAGATAGAGACCACTTACCTGCCCTGCTGTCAGCCCCTCTCCCCTGGCTCAGAGCGGTCATGTGACCGCTCCTGCCGCGATTTTGCTGCTTCCGGTCATTTTATGTCAACATGGGCAGGGCCATGTTGACATGCAAATCTGGAACAGCATGTCGTCTCCATGCTGGGCGGGAACAGTGCGTGAGTCCCCGCCCCCCTTCCCTGCACCCCCCCACACATTCCCCCGCACCTCTTTTATTCTCCCCGTAACCTCCCCCTGCACTGCTGTGGGGTCTGTGACCTGGGGGCGGGGCCTGGCGGCAGCTGCCGTGGTGTCAGCGCCAGCACCGGGTCCCCTGCCCCCTGCTCAGGATCGCACATTCAAATATACCGGCATCACAGATCACAGATGTCGGTACATTTGAAAGTGCTGATGAGAAGCAGCGCAGCGCTGCTTCTCATCACTGTCCCTCCCGCTGTCTGTGCTCTCTTCAGCACAGCGGTGACGTCACTACTGTGCTGATATGGCCAAAGCACAGACAGCGTGCGAATGTGCAGGAGCAGCGGGGACCGAGGACGGGTGAGTATGTACTCCCTACATGTGTTCCCGATGGGGAGGGGGGGTGGGGGGTGCAGAGCGCCGCGTGTGGTACAGAGCCATATGTGTGCGTGTGCGGTGCAGAGCCATATGTGTGCGTGTGCGGTGCAGAGCCATATGTGTGCGTGTGCAGTACAGAGCCATATGTGTGCGTGTGCGATGCAGAGCCATATGTGTGCGTGTGCGATGCAGAGCCATATGTGTGCGTGTGCGGTACAGAGCCATATGTGTGCGGTGGAGAGCCATATGTGTGTGTGCGCAGTGCAGAGCCATATGTGTGCGTGTGCGGTGCAGAGCCATGTGTGTGCGGTGCAGAGCCCTGTGCGTGTGCGGTGCAGAGCCCTGTGCGTGTGCGGTGCAGAGCCCTGTGCGTGTGCGGTGCAGAGCCCTGTGCGTGTGCGGTGCAGAGCCATATGTGTGCGTGTGCGGTGCAGAGCCCTGTGCGTGTACGGTGCAGAGCCATATGTGTGCGTGTGCGGTGCAGAGCCCTGTGCGTGTGCGGTGCAGAGCCCTGTGCGTGTGCGGTGCAGAGCCCTGTGCATGTGCGGTGCAGAGCCATATGTGTGCGTGTGCAGTGCAGAGCCATATGTGTGCGTGTGCGGTGCAGAGCCCGATGTGGGGCTGTTATTTGCAATGCTGTAGTGATACCAGGTCAGGTGCTGGGGCAGAATATACTGACAGGGAATGTGTGTGCAGGGAGCGGGCAGGAGGCGAGGCTGGACAGTGAGGGCAGGCAGGGGGCGAGCCTGGACACTGAGGCTGGGCGGTGACAGCTCTGTCTGAGGTTTTGCACAGGAAGTGGTCAGTTTGCTAGAGCTGAATGTAAACAAGGAGCTGCAGAGAATAAAGGGTGAATTCAAGAGGAACAAAAGTTAGAAAACAAAAAATAACAATGTAGGGGTGTTTTATATGACAATACAGCACAGATTAGCTTAACAAAAATGTTGGAGTTTATGTCGGACAACTCCTTTAATTCATTCAACTTTATATGAAATGAATAACTTATCAGGACGGCCAGAACATACACTACAAGCACACTTTACCTTTTGTATCCATTATTTCCCCTTAGACTGTAAGCTTGCTGGCAGGGCCCTCATTCCTATTGTTGCTGCTGAACTATGTGCTACATTGTTTTGTTTTTATCTGTACAAGCCCCCACTTGATTGTAAAGTGTTTTGGAATATGTTGGCAATATAAAAATATACAATATTATTATTATTATTAGATAGACAAACAGGGGAAACCAAAACTATCTCACAACATGCTCACACAAAGGTATAAGACAGTAAGAGGTAAGGAGGAAAACAACAGCAGGGAGAAAACTACACTACAAGACGAGGAGAGAATTCCACATCAGCGCCCAGCACCACGCAATATAATCACCAGCAGGACTGGGACAAAACAGCACACAGACCAATACTGCAACAAACTATAGTTGGCATAGGAAGACAGATTCCTCCATATTAAAAAGGCAGGAAGTAAATATGTAAGGTTTCCAACAGGTGATCCCAGAGGTAACCAGCAGGCTAGAAGAGGTTAAAGGGGTGGTTCACCCATTTTTTTTATTTTCTGTATGAGCTCTAATTACCTTTCTAGGCGTCTTCTCCATTGGCTTCTGTTTCCAGTTCTGGCACTGAGCGGCGCTATGCTGCACGCTCAGTGCCGGTCACATGACCCCCTGGAGCTGTGGCCGCCGGCATCCTCTGACGTCCCGGCATTTCCGGGCTCTCAAACAAGACGGGTACGTCACAGGATGCCGGCGCCACTCAGATTGAGTGACAGGGCTGTGGGCTGTGACTACCGCACGTCACAGCCCAGCATCGAGGGGAGGATCCGGAGGACGTCTGTGTGGAGCCGGCGTCCTGCAGAAGATGGTGAGGCTGAGGCACGGGGCGCCAGTGTGCAGTGCAGGGGGGGGGGGTCTTCAGCTGAATCCCCCCCTGCACGTAAGTATGTCATCACACTGTCCACCCGCCCGCTCTGCTGTGATGTCAGGAGAGCGGCCGGTGTCGGACAGTGTGATCACCTGCTCCTCCCAGCAGCAAGACACTGACAGGCATGTCACCGCTGTGCTCTGCCATCTGTCCTGCTGCATGGGACCAACTGTCTGCACTCTGTTACCTGCACCACAAGTCACAGAGTGGAGACAGTTGGTGACAGAGCACCTCTGCCCCCCCCTCTTCTTTCCCCACTCTCTTCTCTCCCCCCACTCTTCTCCCCTCTTATCCCTCTCTCCTCTCCCCTCTCTTTTCCCTCGCTCTCTTCCCCCCGCGCTCTCTTTTCCTCCCCCCTGCGCTCTCTTTTCCTCCCCCCTGCGCTCTCTTTTCCTCCCCCTGCGCTCTCTTTTCCTCCCCCCTCGCTCTCTTTTCCTCCCCCCTCGCTCTCTTTTCCTCCCCCCCTCGCTCTCTTTTCCTCCCCCCCTCGCTCTCTTTTCCTCCCCCCCCTCGCTCTCTTTTCCTCCCCCCTCGCTCTCTTTTCCTCCCCCCTCGCTCTCTTTTCCTCCCCCCTCGCTCTGTTCCTCCCCCTCGCTCTCTTTTCCTCCCCCCTCGCTCTCTTTTCCTCCCCCCTCGCTCTCTTTTCCTCCCCCCTCGCTCTCTTTTCCTCCCCCCTCGCTCTCTTTTCCTCCCCCCTCGCTCTCTTTTCCTCCCCCCTCGCTCTCTTTTCCTCCCCCCTCGCTCTCTTTTCCTCCCCCCTCGCTCTCTTTTCCTCCCCCCTCGCTCTCTTTTCCTCCCCCCCTCGCTCTCTTCTCCCCCCCCTCGCTCTGTTCTCCCCCCCCCGCTCGCTCTCTTTTCCTCCCCCCCGCTCGCTTTCTTTTCCTCCCCCCCCCACGCTCTCTCCTGGCATGGTCAGTACAGAAATCTCTCCATCGTGGAGGGGTGAGAGGGAGTAATAAACATGGAGTCCCTACTGTGTCTGTGTATTTATTTCTAATAAAGTATTTTTCTCTGTGTGGTCTTTTTTTTTTAAACCCTTTATTGGAGATTCTTAATGGCCAGGTCAACCTTGGCCTGACATTAAGAATCTCGGGCTTTATACCAGCGGGTAAAACATAGCTGGTATTAACCCCTTATTACCCAGCGTGCCACCTGCCACCAGGGCCACTGGAAGAGTTGGATACAGCGCCAGAAGATGGCGCTTCTATGAAAGCGCCATTTTCTGGGGCGGCTGTGGACTGCAATTCGCAGCGGGGGGCCCAGAAAGTTTGGGCACCCTTCACTGCGGATTCCAATCCCCAGCTGCCTAGTTGTACCTGGCTGGACTCAAAAATTCGGCGAAGCCCATGTCATTTTTTTTTTTAATTATTTCATGAAATTCATGAAATAAAAAAAAAAAAAGGGCTTCTCTATATTTTTGGTTCCCAGCCGGGTACAACTAGGCAGCTGGGGGTTGGGGGCAGCCCGTAGCTGCCTGCTGTACCTGGCTAGCATACAAAAATATGGCGAAGCCCACGTCATTTTCTTAAAAACGTTTTCAGGGAAAAACCTTTATAAAAAAAAAATGCTTCCCTGCATTTCTATTGCCAGTGAAAGTAACACCAAGCAGCGGGGGCTAGCAGCCAGTAGCTGCTTTGGTTACCCTTAGCAACAGAAAATGCAGCGGGAGCCCACAAACAATGTGATTTTTTTGTTTTTTATTTTTAATGAATTTTTTTTAAAAAAAATCGGCATGGGCTTCGCCCATCGAGCACCAGAGCGTTTTACTGCTCAATTCATCCCAAGTAATCAGATGACTCCAGTGTCGGCAGATTACTTGTTCTGTGTCCCCCTGCATCCATCGCAGCGTGTACGGGCTGTGAGGTCAGCGGAGTGGAGACAGTGACATGCTCTGCTCTGACACATAGTGTGCTGCATGTCACTATCTTTCTCCACTCTGGCACTTGTAGTGCAGGTGACCGGATGCTACATGTCACTAACTGTCTCCACTATGGGACTTGTTGTGCAGGTGAGAGTGTATACAGTTGGTACTATGCAGCAGAAATCACAGAGTGGGGCAGTTAGTGACATGTATCATCCGGTCACCTGCACAACAAGTCCCAGAGTGGATACAGTGACATGCAGCACACTATGTGTCAGAGCAGAGCATGTCACCAACTTGCTCTGCTCTATCACCTGCGGTGCTGCATGTCATGTTTTTGCCGCGATTTGGTGCCTTTTTTGCTGCGTTTTTGCTCACTGCGTTTTTAATCAGTGCACAATGCCATTAAAGATTGTTGATGAAAAAAATAAAAAAGGTCTGATGTCATTTCCTTATTCAAAATGTTCATTGTATGCAGGAGAGCAGACAGCAGCTGCAGAACTACAAGGCTCAGCATCCTCCATCCAGGACTGTATGCAGTTTTTTACCCAAAAAGAAAAAAAAAATGACGTGGGCTTCGCCATATTTTTGTATGCTAGCCGGGTACAGGAGGCAGGTACGGGCTGCCCCCAACCCCCAGCTGCCTAGTTGTACCCGGCTGTGAACCAAAAATATAGAGAAGCCCTTTTTTTTTTTTTAATTATTTCATGAATTTCATGAAATAATTTAAAAAAAAAAAAAAGACGTGAGCTTCGCCTAATTTTGGTGTCCAGCCGGGTACAACTAGGTAAGCTGGGGATTGGAATCCACAGTGAAGGGTGCCCAAGCTTTCTGGGCACCCCCACTGCGAATTGCAGTCCGCAGCCACCCCAAAAAATGGCGCTTTCATAGAAGCGCCATCTTCTGGCGCTGTATCCAACTCTTCCAGCTGCCCTGATGCCGCGTGGCTAGCCGGGTAATAATGGAGTTAGGGCTAGCTGTATATTATCAGCTAGCCCTAAGCCCGAAATTCATGGTGTCACGCCAATATTAGACATGGCCACCATGAATTTCTAGTAATGATAAAAAAAAAAACACAACACACAGAAAAATATTTTTATTAGAAATAAAACACAACACAATTAGTGACTCCATCTTTATTGAAATAAACCCCCCTCCGCAGTAATCCTGGGTTAGGGTCCCGCGACGTCCAATCCGGATCCAATATCATCTGATCGGTTTGCTGGAAGGCAAAGCGATCAGATGATGTGTCAGGTTAAAGGATGTGAATCACATCACACATCAGCTGATTGTATAAAAGCCGATTATACAATCAGCTGATGCATCAGTAGAAAAAAAAAATAAATAAATAAATACTCACGTCTGTGCTGATTACCGGCAGCTCCTACAGCGGAGTCTGATCCTGGCCCATCACTGCAGGAGCTGCCGGTAATCAGCTGATGAAGTCCCCTGACGGCAGGATCAGCTGATAGCCGGCCGGGCGCGAAAAAGCCGGCGAGACCACGATCAGCTGATGCGTCAGGTGACTGCATCAGGTGATCCATGACCAGGTCCTGCAAGCTTCGTACGTGCCCCGGGGAGACTGCACACAGCCGAAGCGGCGGTATCGAGACAGGGGCTGGAAGCGGACATGGCACCGGGACCCTGCAGACAGGTGAGTATGACATACACACACACATACACACTCACTCACACACTGTATATACACACACACACTGTATATACGCACACACACACTGTATATACACGCACACATACACATACACTGTATATACGCGCACACACACTTTCTTCCCCTGGCTGTGTAGAGCTGCTGCTGTCTCTGTCTAATTGATCTCAGTGCACATCCACTGGGAAGAGGCAGGGAGGAGGGTTTGGGTGGGAGCAGAGTGGGTGTATTAGACACAATGGGTGTGTTAGATAAGCTAGACACCGCCCTAGAGCCACAAAGAATTCTGGGACTTGTAGGAACTGAACACAGGAAGTCAGAGGAGAGATTAACCCCATCAGAGCTGGAGCCAGCAATGAGCATGTGCTGCTAGTGCACAATGAAAGGTAATTTTGCTGAAAAAACATAATAGATGTGTTGAGGGGCACATATTAGCAAGATTTATCAGAAAAAAATAAATCAGTTTTGGTAACTGGACAACTTCTTTAACTTCTAAAAGTCAGGAGTCTTCTTAAAGACTCCTGGCAGGGAGAAAACTTTTGTCAGATTTGTGCTTCACTGATTTACTGACAATTAGGATATATTACTGAAAAAAAATCCCCATGCTTTCAAAGTTCTATTGGTGAGCTTATGAGAACAATAGGTGATTCTACCCTTCCACTGTAATCTATCGCCTGGAGAGTTGACAAAATGGCAAAACAGGCCAAATCCTGACAAATCTGATCTCTGGGCTCCACTTTAACATTCAGATAATGTATGGATTAATTTCTTCCCCTCACACTTTGTTCCTTGCAGAGAAGAACATTTCACCAGATGTTTCATTCAATCAGATATAATGAAAGTAATATGTACAGTAATACCTGCATCACTGTAATACTCAAACTAATCATTGGATTTGTGAAAAGTCTTAGAACTTCATATATTCAATAGTTAAAGGGAACATGTCAGGTGCAATATGCACCCAAAACCACAAGCAGTTCTGGGTGCATATTGCTAATCCCTGCCTAACTGTCTCTGTATCTAGTAGCATGGATAAAAGGGATCTTTAGAAAAAGTAGTTCTAAAGATCCTTTATGATATGCTAATGAACGCAGGGACTAGTCGCAAGGGCGTTACTTCCCTAGGCTAGTCGGCCCCCTTAGCATGTAAGCACGCCCCTGTCGGCGTACTAATATGCTAATGAATGTGCAACGTCGGAGGCATGGTTACTATCACCACTCTGCTGCCACTGCTGGTTTTCGACTCATTGTGCATGATCAGAACCTCCCTGGACTTTCGGTCATACCTACTACACCAGTTTGAAGCCGGGACACTTACACCCGGCTTCATAGAACGCATGACTGGAAGTTTGGGACTTCTGATCATGCGCATTAAGCCGAATTCCAGCGTCGGGGGCGGTGGCAGCAGAGAGCAGTGAGATTGACCATACTTCTGTTGCTGCACCTTCACTAGCATGTTAGCATGCCCATGGGGGAATGCTTACATGTTAAGAGGCCGACTAGCCAAGGGAACTATCGCCCTGGCCTCATTAGCATATGATAAAAGATCTTTAGAAATACTATCTAAAGATCTCTTTATCTATTGCTACTGTGGGGGTAAGGCCTGGACTGTAGGCCGTTTGTCCAGATGTAATAAGATAATCTGTGTGTGTATATAATTAAAGCATAGATGTCATTGCATAATTATCTGTATGTCTGTATGACAATCGCATAGATGCCATAATATGATTTTAAGATGTGCGCTCAGGAATGTGTTAACCAAGATGAACAATCCAATATGTACAATGAACAAAGGAGTATTCATAACACACTGATTGTATTTATAACATGTTGGTTCTCACTAGCTGGGATGTGAAGCTGGGGCCTTAACTCTTACTACTTGTTCTCGTTTCACGGTCAAATGCTGGACTGTATAATCATGAGATTTTCAATACATGAGCCAGAAGCTTGCATTTGCTCAGTGAATACGTCTTGGCGTTATCATTGTTGTCTGATTCATTTATATCTGCGCGGATCGATTTGAAATCCGTCTCTGTGACCCTAAGAGACCCCATTTGTGGTTTCCCCAAAATTCCCAACCTTGACACTTCTAGATGCAGGGACAGTTAGGCAGGGATTAGCAATATGCTCCCAGAATTGCTCGTGGTCCTGGGTGCACATTGCACTTGACGGGTTCACTTTAAAGGGATTTTCTGGTTTCAGGAAACCCCTGTTCTTATCCAGTTTTTTTTTGTTTTGTTTTTTTTTAAACTGCTTTTTTTCCCCCTTCATGTTGACAGCGCTGCAGCCAATCAGTGATCTCAGCAGTTCTGAATCAATTATTGGCTGCAGCACTGACGGATGTGACATCGATGCAGACAATAACAGACAGTGGGAGAGACAGTGGAGACTCCGGCTAGACCCCAACTCAAGCAGGACCACGTTTTTTAAACTGCGTCCAGGGACAGAGCGTTTCTGAAACAAGACGGCCCTCTTAATTTTTTTTCATGTAACAGATTGGTGCTCTTAACACCAAAATACTGTACAAAATGTGTACTTCTCTTTTAAAAGTAAATTGCAAAGCTCTTATATCCCTCATATCAAGTCAACAGGAGAATACTTTGACAGTGAAAGCATGAGACGCTTTGCAAAGAATTCCGATTTAATAAATGTTCAGTATTAACCTGGAGAAAATCGTCTTCAAGCTGCCACATGTAATGGAATCCGGAGCCACACAAACTGAATATAACAAACTTCCTTCTGCTCGTTATGTATCATTAGTGAGTAATAAGAAATGTTCGGTGACCCAGGTCAGTAACAGAATTAACCATCATAAGGCTGGAAGCTGAAAACAAGAAAATGTTCAATGTGGGATCTAGTAAAACGTAAAGCGGAATGAAGAGCAGGTCGGAAAAAAAAGAGAAAATAAAGAAGAAAAAGGATCAAAAGGTGGCATTACATAGCAACGTGACAGCACTCTCTTCAGACTCCCTTGGGCTTTATATATGGTATAACCTTTGCTGCGCGCTGCACATCTTTTAGGATGAAGATGCATTATAAATCATTGAAGAGCACCTTTACCGTATAAAAGCTTTAGGTCAAACGCCAAGTGGTTTAATAACTCGTAGAATTTCAAGGTGACTCCTCATACCGGCGTTACAGAAGGGGGATACATCATTCCGGAGTTAAAACAATGAAATAATGGAAAGATATAGTCTCCGTGGTTAACCCTGCCGGGTCTACAGCGGTGTTCTTCCTATATCACCGTAGACCGTGTCTGTCTGCTGACCTGCTGCTGGGAAGCCACAAAGAATTACCCTTAGGCTTTCCAGAATGTGATAAAAAACTTCTTCTATTCACAGAGATTCTGATATTAGAGGCAGATTAGGGAATTCTTGTACTTGTAAAGTTACAGACTTCTGCTCATAAAACTCCTCGGTGTATGTTCTACCTCTGATATTGTCAACCATTTACCACTTTTTCAAGATCGTCTTCTCAAAAGGGTCAGGGTCTGTCTGGTCTCTATTGTTCCCACCTAACACAAGACTGAGGGTGTCCAATCAACTATACAGGAGAGGTGCGAATCCCCATTATGCACCCTGTGTTAGTGGTCCACTAATATGTCTCAGCATGGGCCAGTGGCAAGATCCACCTATACACCGATGGGCCTGTCTAACTCTAATTAGACTGCAAGTGGGAGAAAAGCGATTCCGGCAGCTAAATAGGAAAGGGTTCTTTACAGTTAGAGCAGTCAGACTGTGGAATGCCCTACCACAAGAGGTAGTAATGGCAGACACTATTTCAACTTTTAAAAAAGGGCTGGATGATTTCCTCAGTACACACAACATTGTTGGTTATAAATGATTTATTGACAAAATACAGAATTGGTGGAGGAAGGTTGAACTAGCTGGACCTAGGTCTTTTTTCAACCGATAACTATGTAACTATGACTATATTCACACACAGAAGACTTGTGCCAAAAATGTCTAATTGTAATGGAGTTGTTTTTATAGAATGTGCCTAGATTTCTGTAAGCCCTGTTCATGTTTGGAATTTGTTAGAAGATCTGTGTGGTATGGAATGATGATGTGCAGTAAGGAGCAACCTCACTCCTTGCTCCCCTTTTCTTCCCTATAAGAATCTTCGAAGGAAACCAACTTGTCACGTAAAGGGTAATTACAAACATTTTAAGTCATCCCCTATACCAGGGGTGGGGAACCTCCGGCCCGCGGGCCGCATGCGGCCCGCCATGACCTTTTATGTGGCCCCCGGGCAGATTCCCGGGGGAGGCAGTGCTCGTGCTGTCACCGCGGTCTTGCTGCCGCCGGCCCTTTAAATCCACACATTGCTGTTTGTGCTGCAATGTGTTCTCCCGTCGGCCAGTGCCAATTGTGGGCGGGTCCACAGCAGCCTCACAGCTTCCAGCCTTGTGTGCACGCCCCCTGCCCTCCGTAGATCAGTGTCTGCCTTCTCCTTCTGATGTAGTGTGTCCGGCTCCTGCACTCCGGTGATGTGAATGCAATGCTGCTGTGAGTCCAGCGCCGACCTCTGCTGCTATGTGCCCTGCCCAATGCTTTGTGCCTCCCCACACCAGTTCTGTAAACCTTCTCCCCCAGAGTTGCATGAAACTCTCAGCGCAGTGTGCCCCCCAATGTCCTGTGTGCAGCCCCCCAATGTCCTGTGTGCAGCCCATCACCCAGTAGTCCTGTTTGCACCCCCCCAATCCTGTGTGCACCCCTCCCCCAGTCCTGTGTGCAGCCCCCCAATGTCCTATGTGCAGCCCATCACCCAGTCCTGTGTGCACCCCCCCAGTCCTGTGTGCACCCCCCCAGTCCTGTGTGCACCCCCCCAGTCCTGTGTGCACCCCCCCAGTCCTGTGTGCACCCCCCCAGTCCTGTGTGCACCCCCCAGTCCTGTGTGCACCCCCCCAGTCCTGTGTGCAGCCCCCCCCAGTCCTGTGTGCAGCCCCCCCAGTCCTGTGTGCAGCCCCCCCCAGTGATGTCTGTGCCTCCCCCCCAGTGATGTCTGTGCCTCCCCCCCAGTGATGTCTGTGCCTCCCCCCCAGTGATGTCTGTGCCTCCCCCCCAGTGATGTCTGTGCCTCCCCCCCAGTGATGTCTGTGCCTCCCCCCCAGTGATGTCTGTGCCCCCAGCCCCGCGTGTGGTGTCTGTGCCCCCAGCCCCGCGTGTGGTGTCTGTGCCCCCAGCCCCGCGTGTGGTGTCTGTGCCCCCAGCCCCGCGTGTGGTGTCTGTGCCCCCAGCCCCGCGTGTGGTGTCTGTGCCCCCAGCCCCGCGTGTGGTGTCTGTGCCCCCAGCCCCGCGTGTGGTGTCTGTGCCCCCAGCCCCATGCCCCCAGTTAATTAATTGCTTCACCCAATATAGCAGGGTCATTAAACATTGATTGATAATTTTGTGCAGCCCCCGAAGGTTGGTAAAAATTTCCAAATGGCCCCCGACAGAAAATAGGTTCCCCACTCCTGCCCTATACCAAGAACTGGGCTTTGCAAAGCCCACTCTTGAACGGAGTGGAGAAGCACATTCTCTACCACCACTCCAGAAGAAAGAGACTTCCAGTGACAGAGAACCTTGCACAATGAAACGTTGTATAAGGGGCTGCTGATAAGTCTTTGGCTTTACCCAGAAAGAAATTAGGTAAGGTGATGAAACTTTACATTTTTTTCCCACATACTCTCCACTGATGTCAGCACACTTCAATACATCAGTATTCCAAGTTCTGTAAGCCTAGCAAAAAGAAGGATTTCGGTTGTGCCTCAAACCAGGCATCTGTAGCAGCTATGGCATCAGAAATGGTGTGAAATTTGGTACCCTTGAGGTGTTTCTTCATGTTTGGAAACAGATGATGACACACAGCTATACACCTCATCCCCTGAGCTCACCCCCGCTGTACTACAGAACACAAGTGACTGCCTGACTGCAGTGTGTAACATCATGTCTGCTCTCTATCTGAAACTTAACCTTTCCAAAACTGAACTTCTGCTTTTCCCTCCATCTCCCAACCTTCCTAAACCTGACATCTCCCTCTCTGTGTGTGGCACAACGATAAGTCCTAGGCCGCAGGCCCGCTTGTTTGGGTGTTATACTTGACACCGATCTCTCCTTCACCTCCCACATACAATCTCTTGCCCGCACCTGCCGCTTACACCTCAAGAACATCTCTAGAATCCGCCCCTTTCTCACAATGGAAACGACAAAAACCCTCACCGTGGCCCTGATCCACTCTCGCCTTGACTACTGTAACTCTCTATTAATTGGTCTCCCCCTAACTAGACTCTCCCCTCTACAGTCCATCCTTAATGCAGCAGCCAGGGTCACCTATCTGGCTAACCGCTACTCGGATGCCTCTGCTCTTTGCCAGTCATTGCACTGGCTGCCCATATATCACAGGATCCAACTCAAACTGCTTGTTCTCACCCACAAAGCTCTCCACAGTGCGGCACCCCCCTACATCTCCACCCTCCTCTCTGTCTATCACCCCACCCGTTCTCTACGCTCTGCAAATGACTTTCGACTAACATCCACACTAATTTGAACCTCCCACTCCCGAATCCAAGACTTCTTCCGAGCTGCACCAAACCTCTGGAACGCTCTACCCCAAGAAGTTAGGACAAATCACAACTTACTCAGCTTCAGACGCTCCCTAAAAACGCATATTTTTAGGGCGGCCTATCACACTCCCTAGCCAAATTAATTTCACCTAATCCCTCTACAACTTCTCAGAACATAACCCCACGTCAAACTCCATGGCACCCAAATACATCTCAAGGCTCTGGCCAACTGGTCCAGGAAGCCATTATCTATCCCCCATGAGATGGCTGGATTGTCATTGCAAATAAGCACTTGTACCTTGCCCCTCCCCCCATCTCATTGTAGATTGTAAGCTCTCACGAGCAGGGTTGCCATTTTTCCCTTTAAATATTGTATCTTCTATAATTGTTACTTGTTTGTATATGTTTATGTATATGATATGTATATGTATATGAGCCTCCTGAATTGTAAAGCGCTGCGGAATATGTTGGCGCTATAGAAATAAAGATTATTATTATTATTATTATTATTATTACATGATGATAGTCGGAGGGAGCTAGATCTAGTGAATAAGATGGATGGTCAACCAGCTGGAAGCCCAGTTTTGCCGTGGTCGCTTGTGCAGTGTGAGCGGAGGCGTTGTCTTGCAGGAACAAGATTCCTTTGGACAGCTTGCTGCACCTTTTGGCCATAAGAGCTGCCTTCAATTGATGCAAAAGTTTAATGTAATACCTTGCATTGATGGTGGAACTCTTTTGAAGGTAGTCCACTAGCAGGACGCCTTCATCATCCCAGAACACAGACACCATCACCTTAGTGGCTGATTTTTGTACCCTGAACTTCATTGGATGAGAACCACTTTGCCTCCACTCTTTTGACTGCTCCTTGTATTTAGGGTTATACAAATAAATCCAGGTCTAATCCACCGTGACCAGTCGATCCAGGAAATTCTTATCAGTCTGGTAATGCTGACAAATGACCGGGAAGTTTTCACTCGCATGCTTTTCTGATCTGTTGTCAAACATTTGGGGACCCACTTTGCAGATCGCTTCCTCATGCCCAAATGTTCATGGATAATGACACAAACACGTTCACGGGAAATCCCCATGATGTCTGGTATTGCTTTAGCTGAAATTCGTCAATTCTCCAGTATGAGGTTGTGCACAGCATTGATGATCTCCGGAACAACCACCACTCTCAGTCATTCAGGACGTTCTTCATCATTGGTGCTGAAGTGGCCATTTTAAATTTGGCAACCCAGTTCTTAACTGTGGAATATGAAGGGCATTGATCCCCCAATGTCTGCGACATATCACCATGAATATCCTTTGCGGAATTTCTTTGCATAAACAAGAATTTTATCACTCCTCGGCTCTCAGTTACTGTGAATATCGCATTAGACTCCACCATTTTGTTTTCCCGCGTCCGTAGAACACTGTTGCCATAAGCAACAAACACAAAATTTTGAAAACACATATTAAGAAAGCGAAAAAACTGTGGGAAGAAAGGCGCAAATAGGGTCTTACCCGGTATAACAATGGGAGGTGAATGTGTAACAAGAACACTCACCTGATGCGGTTGTGCCAGTCACAACCCCTTTAACAGCATGAAAGTAACGTGGAAGGCAGCAGTCCCGCAAAAACGGAGTGATTTCAGACAACATGAGAAAAGCAGGTTTAAATACCACGCCAAACCACAGGTCCTGTGGTTTGGCGCAGTATTTAAACCTGCTTTTCTCCTGTTGTCTGAAAACACATATTAGACACATAAGGCTTTCATGTGGTGTAACATTCGTTACCATGGAAACAAACAAAAAAAATCACAAAAACTTATCAGCAACCCCTCATATAAAAGTAATGGGACTTCACATTTATTTCTTCATTTTAAACAGTTGATATGCAATCAGACAAGTAAATATATGGGGAACAGACAAAAAACGACGTGTTTCGGCTACGCCTTAATCATGGTTTCCATTGTTATAGAAGAATAGGACACTTTACACAAATCTGTGGTCCAATGATTCCTTGGAATATATATCTATATAAAGCATCCTATTCTTCTATAACAAAGCAAACAATGATTAAGCCGTAGACGAAACGTGTTATTTGTTCCCCATGCTATATATTTTCACTTGTCCGATTGCGAAATGTGAATTTCTATTACTTTTATACAACTTTTCATTGTGGAAGGTTCTTCTCTGCTGCTGGAAGTCTGTTTCTTCTATACTCAATGAACGGAATGGAAAAGTAATGGAAGATCTATTGCTTTTATACAACATTTCATCATGGAAGGTTCTTCTGTCACTGGAAGTCTG
Source organism: Anomaloglossus baeobatrachus (assembly GCF_048569485.1). Taxonomy (NCBI): domain Eukaryota; kingdom Metazoa; phylum Chordata; class Amphibia; order Anura; family Aromobatidae; genus Anomaloglossus; species Anomaloglossus baeobatrachus. The sequence continues at coordinate 722,327,156 of NC_134354.1, forward strand.
TTTCTTCTTCTGCCACATGATATATGCCCCGCCAAGGTCTCTTCTGTGCGAACCGAGAGAAGCGGGATACTGAAGGTTGACACAAGGTTGAGCTGATAAATGTTTTGTTCTCTATTCCAGATTCATTGACTCTGGGACAGCCGGAGAAAGCCAAGTGCTTGGCTAGTTTAGGTAGTTCCAAATACGATAAAATGGAGGTTGAACATGCATATCTTCAATCCATGGCTCTGCAGAGACTGGTGCATGGGATTCAGAGCCTAGTTATCAGGATAGCTGTGGGTTCCAGCAATCTGTAAGTTATTCCCGATCGGATAGATAGGGGATAGCTGACGATTTGGGGAATAAAACAGACTCGCAGATAGTCCTGACAACATGGCTTATGACACTGGCCTAATTTGTAATATAATCGACAGTAGTAAAATAACAGGAAAAATTGCAAGAAAAAACACTGGCACTGTTACCACACCCAAGCCAGAGAAAAAATAATAAATATTCGGACCCAATAGCCAAATGATTCGTTGCTCAGTTCAATGGATAGCTTGATTCATAACAGTAAAAGATAGATTTATTGAGGTCTCTGTTTATTGACACACCGAAGGTGAGTGCCACTTTCCTTGCTTTCTACATTCTGCTGTGAAATAACATAGAATGGAGAACAATATTAATATAGCAATTGTCCTTTCCCTACCAACCGGTTTTCTTCTCCAGATTCCACCCCGAGGTGGTTTTCTTTAAATCTACATAGTTTTTTCTATTACATTCTATTACTTTACTATTAAGAAGAAGAATCATCACAAACACAAAACAGAAAACTAGACACTTATGCAAATAATCTAATATATAAAGCTGACTGTACGTATGTGTGTATGTATGTATGTGTGTGTGTATGTGTGTATGTATGTATGTGTGTGTGTATGTGTGTATGTCCGCTAAAGGAATCCGCAGCGTCGCATTTACAATCACGAAATTTTGCAAAGACGCCTCATGTGACCCAGGGAACATCGTAGACTATGTTTTTACAGAAAAATGTAACCCTGTGCTTTACAGTTAGTCTCTAAAATCCTGCCGCCATTAAACTGTATGGAGGTGGGAGCTATAGTGGTTGCTATAGGAACAAAATAAACTGTTAGTTGAAGCCTTATGCGTAAGGTTATAGGATGTCGGTGGAGAGACGGATAGAGAGAGACAGACGGCCGGGGAAAGAGACGGCCGGGGAAAGAGACGGCCGGGGAAAGAGACGGCCGGGGAAAGAGACGGCCGGGGAAAGAGACGGCCGGGGAAAGAGACGGCCGGGGAAAGAGACGGCCGGGGAAAGAGACGGCCGGGGAAAGAGACGGCCGGGGAAAGAGACGGCCGGGGAAAGAGACGGCCGGGGAAAGAGACGGCCGGGGAAAGAGACGGCCGGGGAAAGAGACGGCCGGGGAAAGAGACGGCCGGGGAAAGAGACGGCCGGGGAAAGAGACGGCCGGGGAAAGAGACTGACGGGGAAAGAGACAGACGGGGAAAGAGACAGACGGGGAAAGAGACAGACGGGGAAAGAGACAGACGGGGAAAGAGACAGACGGGGAAAGAGACAGACGGGGAAAGAGACAGACGGGGAAAGAGACAGACGGGGAAAGAGACAGACGGGGAAAGAGACAGACAGACAGAGAGAGACAAACACAGAGAAAGAGAGACACAGAGATAGAATCACAGAGACAGAGAGACAGAAACTGATAGAGACAGAGACAGACACACAGAGACAGACAGAAACTCGAAGAGAGATAGTTACTAGCTACAGCTAGTCTAACATATAAAGCTGTGTGTGTGTGTGTGTGTGTGTGTCCACTAAAACAATTCACACCGTCGCATGTGCAATCAGAAACGTTTGCACAGACCCTTCATTTGACACAGGGACCGTCATAAGCTATGACTTGAGGGGAAATTGTAACCCTGCGCTTTACAGTTATTCGTCAAAAAACCTGCCTCTATTAAAGTCAATGGAGCTGGGAGCCACAGTGCAGCCAGAACTTCAGAAGAATGCGCAGCCACGCCCTTAAATGGAATGTTGGCGTGTCACAATGCAGCCAGGGAAAGAGACAAAGACAGGGAAAGAGACAAAGACAGGGAAAGAGACAAAGACAGGGAAAGAGACAAAGACAGGGAAAGAGACAAAGACAGGGAAAGAGACAAAGACAGGGAAAGAGACAAAGACCGACAAAGAGACAGGCCAACACAGATAGACACAGAGAAAGAGACCGATAGGGAAAGAGATATTGAGACAGAGACAGAAAGGGAAAGAGATATTGAGACAGAGACAGAAAGGGAAAGAGACAGACAGATAGAGAGAGACAGACAGAGGAAGACCTAGAGGAAGACAGAGAGAAAGACAGAGAGAAAGACAGAGAGAAAGACAGAGAGAAAGACAGAGAGAAAGACAGAGAGAAAGACAGAGAGAAAGACAGAGAGGAAGACAGAGAGGAAGACAGAGAGGAAGACAGAGAGGAAGACAGAGAGGAAGACAGAGAGGAAGACAGAGAGGAAGACAGAGAGGAAGACAGAGAGGAAGACAGAGAGGAAGACAGAGAGGAAGACAGAGAGGAAGACAGAGAGGAAGACAGAGAGGAAGACAGAGAGGAAGACAGAGAGGAAGACAGAGAGGAAGACAGAGAGGAAGACAGAGAGGAAGACAGAGAGGAAGACAGAGAGGAAGACAGAGAGGAAGACAGAGAGGAAGACAGAGAGGAAGACAGAGAGGAAGACAGAGAGGAAGACAGAGAGGAAGACAGAGAGGAAGACAGAGAGGAAGACAGAGAGGAAGACAGAGAGGAAGACAGAGAGGAAGACAGAGAGGAAGACAGAGAGGAAGACAGAGAGGAAGACAGAGAGGAAGACAGAGAGGAAGACAGAGAGGAAGACAGAGAGGAAGACAGAGAGGAAGACAGAGAGGAAGACAGAGAGGAAGACAGAGAGGAAGACAGAGAGGAAGACAGAGAGGAAGACAGAGAGGAAGACAGAGAGGAAGACAGAGAGGAAGACAGAGAGGAAGACAGAGAGGAAGACAGAGAGGAAGACAGAGAGGAAGACAGAGAGGAAGACAGAGAGGAAGACAGAGAGGAAGACAGAGAGGAAGACAGAGAGGAAGACAGAGAGGAAGACAGAGAGGAAGACAGAGAGGAAGACAGAGAGGAAGACAGAGAGGAAGACAGAGAGGAAGACAGAGAGGAAGACAGAGAGGAAGACAGAGAGGAAGACAGAGAGGAAGACAGAGAGGAAGACAGAGAGGAAGACAGAGAGGAAGACAGAGAGGAAGACAGAGAGGAAGACAGAGAGGAAGACAGAGAGGAAGACAGAGAGGAAGACAGAGAGGAAGACAGAGAGGAAGACAGAGAGGAAGACAGAGAGGAAGACAGAGAGGAAGACAGAGAGGAAGACAGAGAGGAAGACAGAGAGGAAGACAGAGAGGAAGACAGAGAGGAAGACAGAGAGGAAGACAGAGAGGAAGACAGAGAGGAAGACAGAGAGGAAGACAGAGAGGAAGACAGAGAGGAAGACAGAGAGGAAGACAGAGAGGAAGACAGAGAGGAAGACAGAGAGGAAGACAGAGAGGAAGACAGAGAGGAAGACAGACAGACTGGGATAGAGAAAGAGAGGCAATTACTATCACGGGCAACACCGGCTAATACAGCTAGTATTTTAATAAAGTAAGCATGAAAAATGGGTGATCTGATGTTGGCGCTTTAAAACAAAGTTATTATATTTTCAACAAAACCCCCTAATTAGCTCGATAAAATACATCACTTTCTGAATTGTAACAACTTTTTCATTTTTGACATTGGAGTGTCAGTAAGATTTTCCACTTTCCATCACCTGCACCGTGTACGGTCCTATTATTGGATATGCTACAGTGAATTTGACAGTAGTAAGAGCTGCAGCTGGCCACTCGCTTCCTCTTGATGTCTGATATTTTCAAAGTTAGGAAGAGTGAAGCCAGTGCTGATTGGGCACAGGGCTTGTAACAACATCATGTGAGCCTCAGGAGAGCAAGTGCCAATACCGCTGGTACAGCAGCAGCAGTGGGGGAGAGTATAAGTGTTATTTTAAAGTTGGGACCACGGGGGAACACTATTCTCCTTAAGGAGACTTTGCAAGTCAGTCTGGCTGCCAAGTAAGGGGACTTATAGCTGCCACGCCCCTCTAAGAAATATTCAAATTGTCTCTCCAGTAAAGGAGACAAACTCTAGCACAGCGCCACCTATTGGAAGTAGCGATCCTAAAAGTCACAAGTGGATTTTTAACAATCCTTTGCAATATGACTCAGGATATATAAGCCAGATCAGAATCCCAATTTGCAGACACGGTGTTTCGGGATAGCTTTCTCATGAGCCAGATCAGACACCCCCATACTTTGCACTGACGAGGGGCAAGCACCCCGAAACACCGTGTCTGCAAATTGGGATTCTGATCTGGCATATTCAGTCATATTGCAAAGGATTGTTAAAAATCCACTTGTGACTTTTAGGATCGCTACTTCCAATAGGTGGCGCTGCGCTAGAGTTTGTCTCCTTTACTGGAGAGACAATTTGAATTTTAAAGTTGGCAAATATGATGATTTAGAGGGGTTTGTCCTAGTAATGGACAACCCCTTTAAAAATCTTTAAATATCTTTAAAAATCCCTGAGCTCCCCCAAATCAGCCTCTCTTTTTAGTTTTGCGCTGCGTCACTTCATTGCAGAGTTGTTGCATTTGGAGAGAAGTATGTGAAATCTCTGCTTTTAGTTTAACTTGGCATTTCTTCACAATGTTCTCTGGGGACAGGCACTTTCATTCTTCACTCCAAGATGGTGAATATCACAGCTCAACAGCATCTGTGACTGATAGACTGCAAGATGAGCTGCTGAGCTGTGTTTGGCAATGTTGGGAGAGGTGAACGCACAGCCCCCCAAAAGACTTGAATGCCCAGTTGAACTGCAAAGTAGAGATTTCTCTTAGGCTAGGTTCACATTTCCATTGTTTTAAATCCGTCAGGTGAGTCAGCGAAGGATCCGTCGTTTTTTTAGATGTCAACTGACGCAACAGATGTGTTTTTCACAGGATTCCGTTCACAGGAATCCTGTGAAAAAACTGATCAGTTGCGTCTGTTGCATCCGCTGTGCGTCCGTTTTTTGACGGATCCGTCATGATCCGTTTGTGTGTTGGGACAGTTCAGTGGGTGTGTAAACATGCTGAGCATGCTCAGTAGAGCATGACGGAATCCAGCGCTGGATTCCGTCGTAAGACTGATTACAACGGAATCCAGCACCATAGATAAACATTACAAGCGTGACGGATTGCGACGGATTCCTGCGCGGTGCGTTAATTTTGACGGCCCAAAAACGTTACATTCTGCATTGTTTCCGCCCAGTGGTCAGTCCAAAAACGACTGACCTCAGCGCAGCGGATGCAACGCAAGGTCATCAGTCGCAATCCGCCACTAATACAAGTCTATGGGAAATAACGGCATCCGCCAAACGGATTTCGTTGTTTACCAGAGCCGCGGATTGTGACTGATACATTTTGGCGGAAATGTGAACCTAGCCTTAGTGGGCTCCAAAAGCGGCAAATGTGAATATATCTGAAATGGAGTGACATAGTGGTCTACTTCAACCTCTCTAAAGAAGTGACATGGAGTCTTTATCTCATGTACAGAAAGCCATTTTAAGCCCTAACTACTAGTTGCTACTGAGCTCTGAAGCTTAGACACAGATTATGGTTCAATGATATTGATATATAGTGCAGGTTCCGATCATTGTACTACACCTTGCTGCCCGCCTCCATTAGAAGCAGTCGAAAACAATGCATGACAGAGAACACTGTGATGCCTTCTGCATCTTTACAGTTAATTGCCCAGTTGTCGCTAGCCCGAAACACGTTTTGTGAGGTTCTGGATCCAAGGCTCGATAGTGCTATGTGAACCCAGCCAAGACTCAGACACGTCAGTAGCGCTGTCGGGGCTTCTGTCTCAAGCCCCAATAAAAGATAATTCAGGCGTACCATCGGCAGTCCTTTGACTTTAATGAAGCAGTTAATTTTTACTATGTCTGACCACATTTTCAGCACTGACTGCTTTTTTATGGTAAGCACAAAAATGTTGAAAATGAGTTAAGACAGGCAAAAAGTGACTGCTTTATTAAAGTCCATGTTCCTGGCGGCAGATATGCCAAATACTTTTTGTGGAGACACGAGAGTCAGTGGATGCTCTTGTCTACTGGCCTTGCGGTCTTTAGAAAGACCATACAGGCCAAAGTTCATCACAGTAAAAGAGTGTACTACTTCTCCGTTGGCAGGACACTACTCAGACAACACAGGGTGAAGGTACCACAATTTGGTTGGACGTCGGGTTACCAACAAACAGTAGTATATAGCACATTCTCAACAATGACATGAGATGGTGTGACAGAGTCTCACCCCTTGGCTGGTTCGCCAGGGATCAGAAACTCCATGAATTTGGGGCATCCAGGGCCACTACCCCCAGACAGCAGCATCTTGCTTTTAGTGGGCACCCACAGAGGAGATACAGTAGAGGCAATCTTAGGAAGTGGACCACAATGAGGTATATGGCCAGGTGATCAGAATGCACCAAACTGGGTTCTCCAAATAAATTTGTGGGCTCAATGTTGTGTAGTAGAGCAGTTCTGTAATCACCAGCTGGAACCATGGACCCTAGGCTGAAATCCTGTAGAACCACTCCGGTGACAGCCCCCTTTTCATATGCCTCTGCTCCCTTTTCAGGGCATTGTGTCCCAAATGATGGGGAAAGATAAAAATAGCTGTTCCCTCATTGTTCACTAGTTCAATTAGACTGCATAACTTTCCTCCAAATGTTGCAGACTAGTACACAGTAGGGGGCAGACGCAAGCCTCAGCAGGCATTTGATAAATTAGCATGCAAAAAGAGGCAGTGGTCAGTCTCACATGAAACAGTGGTTCATGTCCCTTGACTTACTGAACAAAGGAATAGTGCATCTGGCATAATTAAGAATAGTTCACTATCACACAAGTGGTCATATTTTACTCATTGACACTTAGCCAAAATACTTTTTTCAGGGCGTAAAAAAAAAACCAAAAAACGAAGCAGCCACGGATATGTGGCTAAAATGTGATGTGAGAATGGCATGAGCTACACAATTACAGAAGAAAGAGTCAACTAATTGCTGCTCTTCCAGCCAAAACACCAATTAGCAGTAAAACAAATATTCACAGACGTAGGCATTTCACCTTTATCTTGAAAGAGTTGTGAATTTAACGGAAACAATCTATAATATTATATATATTATATAAAACAATAGTATATGATGGAAAATCCAAAAATCAAATAACCAAACGACTATAGCAGGTCTTAAAATGCAACACAGAAACCTCTAAAATAGTATCTGAGATCAATCAGGTGATGTATAGAGACTTGTATTGAACACCTCCAGGGAGCGACATGAAAGATAACCCTCAAGCCCTGAGCTATTAATGTATGCAGCTGTACAGTGAGACTTCTGCAGCCGAGAGCGGAGAGTCATATGTTCTGCTCAGACATATGTGTAATGATAGCTGGAGTTTGACCTATTATTTAAAATTAGTGGGGCATATATATAATTCTTGTGCATCTGGTGTAGAATTTGTTCTTTTAATTTACGATAAGGATAGAAATCTTATTTACAATTTCCTTTTAGTTGCATTATATACCTCGAGGTAAGAGCAAAAAATGTGATAAAGAACAAATGGGTGTACTGGAGTATGTGTGTAAGGGGGGAGGAAGCACTAAAGGGATCATTTCTGGAACGTATAAAGATATATTACATACCTTTCTTTTAGATTACCCACTTAAAACTAAATCTAAATGGGAGGAGAAAGTTGAGACGATAACGGAGGAGGTGTGGGAGAGTATCCTGGAGTATGTACCTAAACTCTCTATGAGCGAACCGGCCAGACTATCTCACCTATACGTGATTCACCGGGTATATAGGTCTTCTTTACTGATGTTTAAAATGGGGTTGAAAAGGAACTCGGAGTGTCCGAGGTGTCGGGGATCTGACGCAGGTATTTTTCATATAATGTGGTCTTGTCCGAGACTGGTGTCCTTTTGGACTAAGGTTATCCACAAGATAGGAAGAACATATGGGTGTGTCCTTCCTACGGAACCATTGATATGCCTATTGGGATATGTCGAGGAGCTTGGGGTGGAAAATACTATGAAAATTGCCATTGCTAGGCTGCTGCATTTAGAAAGAAAGCTAATCGCCAGGTCCTGGATTAAAAAAGACCCCCCCCCCCCACCCCGACCAGGGGAGAGTACATTAAAAGGGTGAAATGTATTCTTCAGCTGGAGCGGGAAGTGTATGAAAGAAGGGGGAATGTTAAAATGTTTGAGAAGCTATGGTCTCCTTGGCTGCAATGCGAATAGGACAAGTGATGGACCAGTAAACTGGTCTGGGATCGGGATAGCCGTCAGAGACCTCTGATATGTTTGTTTTGTATTATTTGTATTATTAGTAGTTCCTCCAGCACATCGGGGTGAACGGGATGGTTGCTATACTACAGTTGTAGGATATTCTAAGTGTGTACTAAATGGGATGTAGTATCGGGGGATAGTGTTGCTGCCGGGGTGGGGGGAAGGGGTAATAGATATGATAAACTTAATCTGAATGACGATTTGTTATACTTATGTAAGTATTCTGTTTTAAAATGGGTGGGAAATGTCACTTGTTTTCAGCCCATGTTCTTCAATGGTATGTTTTAGATCAATCTGCATGTCCTTTGGTGTCTGTGTATACATATATATATATATATATATTATATTATATATCTCCAAAAGAGAATAATGTTCTCCAGCTACTTCGTCGATAGGATAAAATGTTAATTTTTATTTTCTTCAGTTAAAATTATTGTAGACATACAAGCAAAAATTTGCAGAAAAGCGGGTGGAATCCGGCAACAAAAAACACCTTCATTCAGGGAAAATATCCATCATTAAAATCCCATTTATTAGTGCTAATTAAAATCCATTAAACATACAGACATTGGTACGCGGTTGACGCGTTTCGGAGGAGAGTCTTTTCTGCAACCTCTTCTCTGCAAGTTCTTTAGCCTATGTTTTCCGTGCACCGTCTGGCTTCTTCCATGGATGGACATTCATATTGAGTGGTGAAATGTATAAGCTTTGTTTACCATAGAAGCAAAAATTTCTTCACACCATTAGCCCCCCCTTCCCCAAGGACTACATGTTTCGGCTCTAAATGTGCCGCCTTCTACCAGGTCCCAAACCCATCTCAATAAAAATTCACTTGCTATCCTACCGATGAAGTAGCTAGACAACATTGTTTACTTTTGGATTTTGGCTGGAGCATACTCCCCTCCTACTCCATACATACTTCTGGACAATTAATATTTCGCAGACTACCTATCTGGTGAGCTGACCTTCTCATATATACACATATTATATATATTCTGTATATATACATACATACAGTACAGACCAAATGTTTGGACACACCTTCTCATTCAAAGTTTTCTTTATTTTCATGACTCTGAAAATTGTAGATTCACATTGAAGACATCAAAACTATGAATTAACACATGTGGAATGAAATACTTAAAAAAGTGTGAAACAACTGAAAATATGTCTTATATTCTAGGTTCTTCAAAGTAGCCACCTTTTGCTTTCATTACTGCTTTGCACACTCTTGGCATTCGCTTGATGAGCTTCAAGAGGTAGTCACCGGAAATGGTCTTCTAACAGTCTTGAAGGAGATCCCAGAGATGCCTAGCACTTGTTGACCCTTTCGCCTTCACTCTGAGGTCCAGCTCACCCCAAACCATCTCGATTGGGTTCGTCTGGTGACTGTGGAGACCAGGTCATCTGGCTCACTCTCCTTCTTAGTAAAATAGCCCTTACACCACCTGGAGTTGTGTTTGGGGTCATTGTCCTGTTGAAAAATAAATAATGGACTAACTAAACGCAAACCGGATGGAATAGCACACCGCTGCAAGATGCTGTGGTAGCCATGCTGGTTCAGTACGCCTTTAATTTTTAATAAATCCCCAACAGTGTCACCAGCAAAGCACCCCCACACCATCACACCTCCTCCTCCATGCTTCACGGTGGGAACCAGGCATGTAGAGTCCATCTGTTCACCTTTTCTGCGTCGCACAAAGACACGGTGGTTGGATCCAAAGATTTCAAATTTGGACTCATCAGACCAAAGCACAGATTTCCACTGGTCTAATGTCCATTCCTTGTGTTCTTTAGCCCAAACAAGTCTCTTCTGCTTGTTGCCTGTCCTTAGCAGTGGTTTCCTAGCAGCTATTTTACCATGAAGGCCTGCTGCACAAAGTCTCCTCTTAACAGTTGTTCTAGAGATGTGTCTGCTGCTAGAACTGTGTGGCATTGACCTGGTCTTTAATCTGAGCTGCTGTTAACCTGCTATTACTGAGGCTGGTGACTTGGATAAACTTATCCTCCGCAGCAGAGGTGACTCTTGGTCTTCCTTTCCTGGGGCGGTCCTCATGTGAGCCAGTTTCTTTGTAGCGTTTGATGGTTTTTGCCACTGCACTTGGGGACACTTTCAAAGTTTTCATAATTTTTCGTACTGACTGACCTTCATTTCTTAAAGCAATGATGGCCTCTCGTTTTTCTTTACTTAGAATTTGTATTATGGCAAGAAAAAAGCAGCTAACGGTCTATTCAGTAGGACTATCAGCTGTGTATCCACCAGACTTCTGCACAACTGATGGTCCCAACCCCATTTATAAGGCAAGAAATCCCACTTATTAAACCTGACAGGGCACACCTGTGAAGTGAAAACCATTTCCAGTGACTACCTCTTGAAGCTCATCAAGAGAATGCCAAGAGTGTGCAAAGCAGTAATCAAAGCAATAGGTGGCTACTTTGAAGAACCTAGAATATAAGACATATTTTCAGGTGTTTCACACTTTTTTGTTAAGTATTTCATTCCACATGTGTTAATTCATAGTTTTGATGCCTTCAATGTGAATCTACAATTTTCAGAGTCATGAAAATAAAAAAAACGCTTTGAATCAGAAGTTGTGTCCAAACGTTTGGTCTGTACTGTACATACACACTCCTATACTCTGAATATATAAATGTTTATTTTCATCTCAAAAAGGTTATCCTGATCTCTTCCTAGCAAATTGAACAAACGCTGTAGATTCATATGTCAGTGGAAAAAGGTAAACAACACAACACATTAGAAAGGTTATTCCCATCTCTGCCTTTCATGGGCCACACAGAAACAACTCCATCGATGTTCTGGTCACTAGATATTTTATGAAAACAGTGTTGCCCAGCTGTGCTAAGCATAACTGCCATAGAAATACATGGGAGTTCACAAGGAGCACAACAAGCTCACAAGATTTCCTGACGTGAATGCTCAGGTGGGAGCTGTGCACTCCAATCACTTTGTGAGTCTATTGAGTGATCCGTGGGGGTCTCCTTTCCAGACTCCACTGATCTGCAGGTGATTAACCCCTTAACGTGCCATGATATACTATTATGCCCAGAAGAATGTCAGTGTTTGAAGCGGCTTCAGGAGTTAAGCCTGCACCACACATGGCTGATTTCGGCAACATCACATCAAGTTGGATGCAGAAGTTTACATCCGCTATCTAAAAAGACACATCTGCATGTTTTTCTCATTATCTGACATCAAATCAGAATAAACCTTTCCCGTTTTACAGTGCTGGCCAAAAGTATTGGCACCCCTGCAATTCTGTCAGATAATACTCAGTTTCTTCTTGAAAATGATTGCAATCACAAATTCTTTGGTATTCTTATCTTCATTTAATTTGTCTTCAATGAAAAAAAAATTAAAAAAATTGTCGTAAAGCCAAATTGGATATAATTCCACACCAAACATAAAAAAGGGGGTGGACAAAAGTATTGGCACTGTTTGAAAAATCACATGATGCTTCTCTAATTTGTGTAATTAACAGCACCTGTAACTTACCTGTGGCACCTAACAGGTGTTAGCAATAACTAAATCCCACTTGCAGCCAGTTGACATGAATTAACGTTGACTCAACCTCTGTCCTGTGTCCTTGTGTGTACCACATTGAGCATGGGGAAAAGAAAGAAGACCAAAGAACTGTCTGAGGACCTGAGAATCCAAATTGTGAGGAAGCATGAGCAATCTCAAGGTTACAAGTCAATCTCCAAAGACCTGAAAGTTCCTGTGTCTACGGTGTGCAGTGTCATGAAGAAGTTTAAAGCCCATGGCACTGTGGCTAACCTCCATAGACGTGGAAGGAAAAGAAAAATTGACGAGAGATTTCAACGCAAGATTGTGCGGATGGTGGATAAAGAACCTAGACTAACATCCAAACAAGTTCAAGCTGCCCTGCAGTCCGAGGGTACAACAGTGTCAACCCGTACTATCCATCGGCATCTGAATGAAAAGGGACTGTATGGTAGGATACCCAGGAAGACCCCACTTCTTACCCAGAGACACAAAAAAGCCAGGCTGGAGTTTGCCAAAACTTACCCGAGAAAGCCTAAAACGTTTTGGAAGAATGTTCTGTGGTCAGATGAGACAAAAGTAGAGCTTTTTGGGAAAAGCCATCAACAGAGTTTACAGGGAAAAAAAAAAGAGGCATTCAAAGAAAAGAACACGGTCCCTACAGTGAAACATGGCGGAGGTTCCCTGATGTTTTCGGGTTGCTTTGCTGCCTCTGGCACTGGACTGCTTGACCGTTTGCATGGCATTATGAAGTCTGAAGACTACCAACAAATTTTGCAGCATAATGTAGGGCCCAGTGTGAGAAAGCTGGGTCTCCCTCAGAGGTCATGGGTCTTCCAGCAGGACAATGACCCAAAACACACTTCAAAAAGCACTAGAAAATGGTTTGATAGAAAGTACCAGAGACTACTAAAGTGGCCAGCAATGAGTCCAGACCTGAACCCCATAGAACACCTGGGGAGAGATCTCAAAATGGCAGTTTGGAGAAGGCACCCTTCAAATCTCAGGGACCTGGAGCAGTTTACCAAAGAAGAATGGTCTAAAATTTCAGGAGAGCATTGTAAGAAACTCATTGATGGTTACCGGAAGCGGTTGTTTGCAGTTATTTTGGCTAAAGGTTGTGCAACCAAGTATTAGGCTAAGGGTGCCAATACTTTTGTCTGGCCAATTTTTGGAGTTGTGTGAAATGATCAATAATTTGATTTTTGTTTCATTCTCTTTTGTGTTTTTTCATTGAAAGCAAAATAAATGAAGTTATTAATAAAGAATTTGTGATTGCAATCATTTTCAAGAAGAAACTGAGTATTATCTCACAGAATTGCAGGGGTGCCAATACTTTTAGCCAGCACTGTAGGTCAATTAGGAACCAAAATTATATATCATTTTCCAAATGCCAGAATAATGAGAGAAAGAATGTTTTTTGGCATTTTTATTACTTTCTGCAAAGTGATAAGTTTACATACACTAAGAGTACTATGCCTTTAAAGGGAACCTGTCACCAGACTTTTCACTATTAAACTAAAAGTGTCACCTTCTGCAGCTCCTGGGCTGCATTCTATGAAGGTGCACCTTGTGCCCGGACTCACCTTCCAGACGCCAAAAATAACTTTATAAAACATGACCGTTACATATGCTAATTACCTGTGTGGCTCACATGGGCGGGCTCATTTTCTGTTCCTGTCCCCCCTTCTGCCGCTGATCGCCGTGCTCCTTTCTTGATTGACGTGATGACGCCTCCGTCATCATCGTCGTTGCATTTTCAAATCTCGCGCCTGTACAGTTATGTCGGCTCGCGCAGGCGCAGTTCGCTCTGCCATATCGCGGGCAGAGTAGAAAACATAGCTGCCCTCACGCGCGCCACTGAGTAAATGCGCAGGAGCTGCAGAAGGTGACACTTTTAGTTTAATAGTGAAAAATCTGGTGACAGGTTCCCTTTAAACAATATGGGACAGCCCATATGATGATGTCATATCTTTGGAAGCTTCTGATAGGTTTATTGGCAACATCTGAGTTAATTAGGACACACCCGTGGATGTAAAAGCACTTGCCTTTAACAGCAGCAATCAATGATACCACTGATCACTGCTGTTAAACTCTTAACTGCCGCTGTAAACCACTGGGCACCATAAAAGATTCTGATTTTTCAATATATGCAGGTAAACTGTAGTATTAAAAGATAAGCTAGATCACAAAAATATATGTACTACATATGAAAGGTTACAACTAAATTTGAATTGATATACAGTGTATCTGTTATTATTTTTCTCTATTTTTTTGCAGTTCTGTTTTTTTTTCCCCATAGGTGTCAACAATGATACCTTGCCAGGTCAGCTAATCAAAGAAATAGCCACGGATGCTGTCAGTTAAAGGGAATCTGTCACCAGGTTTTGCTCCCCCATCTGAGAACAGCATTATGTAGAGACAGAGACCCTGATTCCAGCGATGTGTCACTTACTGAGCTGTTTGCTGTCATTTTGATGAAATGAATGTTTTCTCTGCTGCAGATCTAGCAGTTATACAGAGGTCATGAATATGCTCGACTAGCTGCAGCATGTAAAGTAGTCCTGTAATGATAATCTACTCCTGATTGAACAGTGATTTTAGCAAAACTATACTAAGCAACCCCATAAGTGACACATCACTGGACTCAGGATCTCTGTCCCTATGTCATGGTGCTCTCGGAATAGGTGGAAAATACCTGGTTAGAGATTCCCTTTAAGAGGCGATTTTCATGGCTCCCATCCGGCGGCCACAGATTAGTTACATAGGTGATGGATCGGGTCTTGTGAATCGATTCGCACAAACTGTGGTTAGATTCTACCTACACAGATACAGTGAATCAGCCTGCACTCTGGAGAAGAAGAGAGCATTGTACTGCTGTTCTGTTAACCTTTGGGGGGGGTTTAATCTTCACCTTGTAAACTGATTTAAAGGGAACCTATCACCAGATTTGTCCCCGGTAAACTGCGACCACCACAATAAGCTCTTATATACAGCATTCTAGAATACTGTATTTAAGAGCCCAGGCTGTATAACATAAAAACAGCTTTAATTGTACTCACCTGCAGCGCAGTCCTATCCGATAGGCGACTGGTCTGGGTCCGGCACCTCCTATCTTTTTATGATCGTCGTCCTCCTTCCCAGCTCCATGTGGATGACGTGTCCTAAGTCATCCACACAGTGTCCTCCATTGCGCTCCTGCGCACGCGCCCTTCTGTATGCCCTGGTATGGGCAGATCACAGTGCGTATACGAGGGCAGTCTTTGACCTTTCCCTGCACATTACAGTATTTGATCTGAGGGCAGAGCAAAGGGCGCGAGTGCAGGGGCACAATGGCTGCCTCTGTGTGGATGACATAGGACGCGTCATCCACATGGAGCAGGGAAGGAGGACAGTGATCGCTAGAAGAGAGGAGGCGCCAGACAGAGCAGCGACACCCATCGGACCGGACCGCCCCACGGGTGAGTATAAGAAAAGATGTTTTTACGTTCTACAGAGCGGCCTGGGCTCTTATATACTGTATTCTGGAATGCTGTATATGAGGGCTCACTGGTGGTGGCCGCAGCTTATAAGGGACAAATCTGGTAACAGGTTCCCTTTAAACTACCCATTTGCTGGATGCTGCGTCAACTCAGAATCTCCTTCTGATGGAGTTTGTAACTCGTTTATCTGTCTTTTTCAGAACTCCTCGGGGCTGATTTATAACCACAAACCATATAAAAGAGGAGCTCAGAAAAAGAAATATAAATGAGTTACAACCTCTCCTCTCAGAAGGAGCTGACGGACACATTCTTCGTTAATTCGGGCTGCAGACAGCTAATTTTTTTTTAATGAAACCTAGTTGCAAAAAGAATTTTTAGGCAAAAAACAAAATAAAACTGCATTTAAGAAAAAAAAAAAAAAGTCCGTAAAGGCATCTATATCTGTTAACTGTATAAAAGGTTCCCAATGCTAATATGGAGTAATTGGCTGAGTACGGAGCACGGATTTGGTAAGGACAGATCCTCTGAGCCCCGAGAGGAACGTCTCCACCCGTGACAGCAAAGCTCCAAAATAGTGAGAAAATGAAACAAAATATCTTGAGAAAAAAAAAATCAATTTTTATTAAACAATTAAGATTTAAGTAGTGGAGACTGCAGCACTGCTTCTAGAGTTTGTCATAATGTTCTTCTTAACTTTAGTGCTAATATTTAAGATTTTTACAGTTTCATGCAGATTTTCCTTGCCATCTTCTACATAATATCCTTGCTTTTTACATTTTTACAAGTGATACAAATTTATAGTAATGAGAAGATTACGTCTAATAGAGAAAATAGTGCTACATCATTTAGGCTACGGCTAGACTTTTGTTTACTTGGTGCCATTGCCACATTGCAGCACTATAGAAGTGAATGGGGGTCGCATTGCGATACTTGTTGTACTACCGCGGCAAGACCGTCACAAAAGATCTAACAGAGTCTGAATGGATTAAAGGGAACCTGTCAGGTGCAATATGCAGCCAGGAGCAGTTCTGGGTGCATATTGCTAATCCCTGCCTAACTGGCCCTGTATAGACTGGCATAGATAAATAGATCTTTAGAAAAAGATCTTTTATCTTATGCTAATGAGCACAGGGACTAGTCACAAGGGCGTTATATCCCCCGATAATCTGCCCTCTTAGTATGCTCACAGGGGTGTACTACCATGCTGTCCAATTCAGCATTACCAGCGGTGCCGCACGTACCTGTGTTCGTGCTTCTGAATGACGGGGACTTCTGATCATGCGTAGTATGAAGCCGGGTGTACGCGTCCCAGCTTCAGAGAGGTCTACTGCGCATGACCATTAGTGCCTGGGTATTCAGAAAAGTGATCACAGCGAACACAGGTACACGCAGCACCACTGGTAATGCTGAATTGAATAGCATGTTAGTACACCCCTGTGGGCATGCTAAGAGGGCGGACTAGTCGGGGGATATAATACCTTTGAGCTAGTCCCTTTGCTCATTAACACAAGATGAAAGATCTGTAGTAATACGTTTTCTATAGATCTCTTTATCTATGCTACTAGATACAGGGACAGTAAAGCAGGCTTTACACGCTGCGACATTGCTAGCATCAGCTAGCGATGTCGAGCGCGATAGCACCTGTCCCCGTCGTGCGTGCGATATTGTGTGATCGCATGCCGTAGCAAACATTATCGCTACGGCAGCGTCATACGCACATACCTGTGCAACGACGTCGCTGTGACTGCCGAACAATACCTCCCTCAAGGGGGAGGTGCGTTTAGCATCATAGCGACGTCACTGCGGAGTCACTAAGCGACCGGCCAATAGAAGCGGAGGGGCGGAAATGAGCGGGACGTAATATCCCGCCCACCTCCTTCCTTCTGCATTGCTTGTGGACGCAGGTATCGAGATGTTTGTCGTTCCTGCGGTGTCACACACAGCCGCTGTGGTGCCGCAGGAACGACAAATAACATCGCTAATAAGCAATTAACGATTTTTTGATTCAGGACGACCTCTCCGTGGCGAACGATTTGGGCCACTTTTGTGATCGACTAAGGTCACTCGTACGTGTCACATGCTGCGATGTCGTTAACATCGCCGGATGTGCGTCACAAACACCGTGACCCCGACGATAATACGTTAACGATATTGTAGCGTGTAAAGCCCGTTTTAGGCCGGGATTAGCAATATGCACCCAGAACTGCTTGTGGTTCTGGCTGCATATTGCACCTGACAGTTTCCCTTTAGAGGTCACCTCATACACAGAGATGAGCAAACCCAAACAGTAAAGTTTGGTGTTCATACCAAACAAACTTAATAAAAAAAAAAATCAGTGTTCAAGTGCTTTACGTATGCACAGCACTCAAGCGAGCATCAATGTGCTTGAGTACGCTCGGTGCTCGGATCAGTGAGAGCTACTTGATGTCTCTGAATGCTCGCACTGGGGGTAAAATTAGTGTTATCGAAATATCCCGCCCTCCTTTTTCCCGTAATTACTCTGTTTACAGCTGGCTGTATGTGGCTGGAGACTCAAACTGCCCAATCAATGACTTCCAATGGGGTGCAGGTCAAGTCCGGGTCCAGACCAGAACTTTATCTAAAGTCCGATTAAACCCACTGAACCGAACTTCAACAGGTCCGCTCATCTCTACTCATCAATGGTGTCAGGAGGCTTTATTTTTGACCAGACAAATGACTCAGGGTAGCTCTCGTTTTGTTTAGAGAAGAAAAGATAACGCAGGGACCAAACTGCAAAACAATGCACCAAAAACGCGCAAAAATGAGGTAAAAACGCATGCATTTTTTGCTGCGTTATTGGTGCGGTTTTTTTTAAACACAGGTGCGTTAATCTTTCAGACTCAAAAATTTTCTTGAGAAAAATCCTTTTTCTCTAGTTCGCACAGGGACTAACGAAGGCTTCATCAGAGAAAAGAACTTTGCAGGAACTACACAGACTGGACTGAAAAGGACTGGGGTAAAGTTATTTTCTCCAATGAGGCTCCTTTAGGCTGCTTTCACACATCCAGTTTGAGCCGCGCGGCTCAATCCGACTCTGAAACCTATGCAACGGATGCGGTGAAAACACCGCATCCTTGGCATAAGTTTTTTACATGCGGCCCGTCCGGTTTTTGTCGCTTGCGGCATGCTACTGAGCATGCGCAGTGGACAAAACCGCATGCGGCGGCCGGATGCGGTTTTTGCCGCATCGCGCCGCATCCGGTGTCCATAGGGATGCATTGCAAAATGCGCCGCATCGGCTGGATGCGGCGTGATGCGGGTTTTTTTGCCGGAGCAAAAAACGTGCCAGGGAACGTTCCATCCGGCTGCCGCATCGGCTAAATCTGCCGCATGCGGCAAAAACCGGACGGAACGCAAGCCCATGCGGCACAATGCGGCGCCAATGCAAGTCAATGCTGGAAAAAAACGGTTTCGTTTTTTCAGCAGAGCGCCGGATTGTGCCGCACTGCTACAGCCGGATGTGTGAAAGCAGCCTCAGACGGTTTCAGGAAATTTGGAAGAATGATTATCCAGAGAAGAAAAAGTGAGCGCTACCATGAGTCCGGTGACATACCAAAAGTAAAGCATCCTGAAACCATTCATATGTGGGGTTACTTTTCATTCCTGGAGGGGGCTTACTCAAAGTTTAGCCTAAGAACACTGCAATAAATAAAGACAGGTATAAGTATTTACCAAGAGCAACCTCTCCCAATGATCCGGGAGTAGAAATAAGTGGACCCAAACTGTAAAGTTCGGTGTTCATACTGAACATGGACATTATAAAAAAATTCAGTGTTCGAGGTCGGATTTCGGGTGATGTACGTATGCTGACCACTCGATCAAGCATTGCTGTGCTCGGGTACGCTTAGTGCTCGGCCCAATGCGAGCCGCTTGGTGTCTCTGAATGGCTCTCATGGGGGGAGGGGGATAAAACTAGCATTATTGGCTATAGTGTGTCCAAAGAAAAGAAAACGCCCTTCCCCAAAAATGCTCTGTTTATGATTGCAGAGAGCCAAACTGCTCATTTATTGACTTCCAGTAGGATTCAGGTCAAGTCTAGGTCCTAAACTGAACTTTATCTAAAGTCCGGCTGCACCCGCCAAGCCGAACTTCCACTGGTCCGCTCATTTTATCCAGGAGCAATTTGGTGATGAACAAGGTTTTCTCCAGATTAATGGACGTCACAGGACAATACAGCGATAACTAAGTGGCTCAATGAACAAAACACATTGAACGTTTGGCTCTATGGCCAAAAAAACTCACCACAATCTCATTGACAATCTGTGGTCAAGTCTGAAAAAGATGGTATCAAAATAACATAAAAAATAAAAACCCACAGAAATGATGATAAGCTCCAAGCACAGATTTCACTAGAATGGGTCATCAGTCAGGATTTGGCCCAGAAGCTGACATTTAGCTGCCAGGATGAAGGGCAGACATCTTGAAAAATAATGGTCAACGCTGTAAATATTGAAACTTTGTATAAACTTAATTGTAAAGTGCTTCAGAATACGTAGGCGCTGTATAAATTAAAATTATGACTAACAATGTATTTGGCAATAAAAATGTAAAAACTTATTAAATTATAATTATACTTTAGTAACCATAGAAACATCTGATGAAAATATCTAAAAACATTGAACAGCACGCTTTGTGAGACCAAAGTTTGTGAAAGTCTCAACTTTTAGCCACAACTGTACAGCTGAATTTTTTTTGCACTTCAGGCGTATTTATCCAATAGAAAGCACTGAATAAATGTGAACCTATAGTCTTATGTGACGCCTCTGGACTAGTCAGGTCGTCACAGGGTACTGCACGCTCTTTATATCTTATGCAGGACTCAACCCCCCCATGGTTCTGAGTTCCCAACTTGTAGTTTTGCCTTCATCAGCATCCAAATCCCAACCACCCAACCACACCTCACACCACACCCCGTCAGACACACCAGTGGGCTGCTGAGCTGGAATAGCGCCGCCCACCTAGGGGGTCGGGCAGACTGGTGGGAGGGAAGAAGTAAATCAGAACAGAGTTAGCCCTCAAGTAGTGAGGAGCTGGGGGAGTAGGTTGCTCCCTGGGTGCTAGAGGTTGGGTCACAGATGGTGTTCTGGGCCCGGAGGATTCCGAGACTCGGTCGCAGGGTACTGGGACTGAGTGCCTGGGCCTAGTCTTGGAGGACGGTCAGCAGCTAGAGTTCAATAACCGGTCTGGGACCAAAAACACAGCGGGGTACTGGACCCTACCTAGGTCGGGGAGTAGCTTCAGGCAACCCGGCAATTAACTTGTGGAGGATAGTGACTTTATGGACTGTCTCCAAGAAGCTCAGAGATCAGGGGCACTAGCGCAACAAGGGCGATAGGGCTTTCCAACCCATGCAGCCCACAGAAATCCCACACGTGAGCCCTTGAGAGCACAGCTCCTTTATCCCAAAAAGGAGGGCGCGGGGCCTGGACAGCTTTATGCCTACGGGCCACACAAACACTTAATTTGTGCACGGAGGCAGGCTCCGGACCACCAGGCAGTACTGCAGGGGACGGAAACCTGGACGGGCTCCCCCAAGAGGGCAGCGGCACCCAGAGACTTGGTTCACCTTGTTGTCAGCATCTATTTTGCGGCGGCATCATCACTAAAGTTGCCTTAGTGAGTACATGGTCCTCCCCTGCTTCCAGCTGGCCCTGCGCAACCCCGCTCCACCATCTTTCAGAGTCCCGGGGTTTCCCCTACCTGTGGAGAGAACGTCATCTGGCTGCCCCACTCCATCTCCCCCAGGTACTCCCATCGGCAGCGGTGGTACTCCCTTACCGTGAACCACGGGTAGCATCACAAACTCTTATCCCCTGTAAATAGCCTCCTTTACGAATTCGAGAGGCCGCAAGCCCCCGGGTCCAGAGACCCTCGAGCCACAGCAGCAGACCCCGGATCCGAGCAGTTCGACTGCTGCAGGGGCGGTACACTTATATAAGACGTACAGTAATAGTAATACTCATCATTGATCACAGTAAAATGACTGGAACCAAAAATAAAGAAAACTACAATACAGTCTGCAGGGGAGCTCCAGGCACATCCACTATGAAAGTTAAAGGGAACCTGTCAGGTCCAATATGCACCCATAACCACGAGCAGTTCTGTGTCCATATTGCTAATCCCTGCCTAAATGTCCCTGTATTTAGTAGCATAGATAAAGAGATCTTTAGAAAAAGTATTTCTAAAGATCCTTTATGATCTGCTAATGAGGCCAGGGACTAGTCACAAGGGCATGAGTTCCCTTGGCTAGCCAGCCCACATAGCATGCTAGCACGCCCCTGTGTGTAATGAATGCACAGCGACGCCGCACATTCCTCACTCTTCATGGCGGCTGGCGGAGGATGGATGCACATTGGGCATGATCAGGAGTCCCCAGGACTTACGGTTATGCGCACTATACCTTACTGGAGCCGGGACGTGTACACCCAGCCCCAATTTAGTGCGCCTGATCGGACGTCCAGGAGACTCTGGATCATGCACAGTGTGCATCCATCCTCCGCCGGCTGCCATGAAGAGTGAGGTATGTGCAGTGTCGCTGCGCATTCATTAGCATGTTAGTACGCCCACAGGGGTGTGGTAACATGCTATGTGGGCCAGCTAGCCAAGGGAACTCATGCCCTTGCGACTAGTCCCTGCGCTCACTAGCATATCATAAAGAATCTAGAAATGCTGTAAAGCTCTCTATGATACTAGATAAAGGGTCGGTTAGGCAGGGATTAGAAATATGTACCCAGAACTGCTCGTGGTTCTGAATGCATATTGCACCTGAAAGGTTCCATTTAACAGTTAACACAGAGCCATCTGCTTTCTTTTTAAGTTAGACCCTAAAAGTATAAGCCTGCAGCTGTAACGTGGTTTGAAAAAAAAAAAAAAAAATTATATTTTAAAATACAGGATAATCATTAATTAAATTTAAAGGATTAGATAGGAAGTTCTAAATTTATTAGTCATCTATAAGCTGAAAGCAGCTACAAGTAGTATCTCTCACTTTGGAGAAGCCAGCATTGGTTACCCTGTGGAGGCGTTGTTGGGAAATTGAACACTTCCTTCTGGGATTCCACATATATTACAGTCGATTGCAAAAATTACAGCCACAAGATGACTTACTACCAAAGTATTTCCACGCAACTACAGGTTTTATTGGATAATAAATAAATAATAATAATAATAATAATGATAATGATATTCACCCCTCCAGAGTTTCCTTTTTGTTTTTTTATTCAATACAGGATTGCTGTTTTAAATCTAAGTCTCCTGCCCCCCTGTCTTATACTCACTCACCCTCCGGCGTCTTCATCTGTTATCGGCGCCGCTCTGGTCAGTTTCCGGCAATTTGTGACCTGCCTGTAGCTCCAGTGTGTCATGGAGCGCGCCAGAGGAGACATCTCAATACTAATCTATAAGTGCCTCATTATGGCTCTCATAGACTCGCATTGACAGCTCGTGACGCAACTTCTGACTGCCAGCCATTCAGAAGTAAAGGGCACAAAATGGCACCATGGGATAGGAGCGACGCTGAAAAAAACAAAAACACTAGAGGGTGAGTATAATACCAGGGAAGGGCTTAGGTTAAAAGCACCACTCCAGAGCTAAAACAACACCGCTGGAGTGAGCTTCTCAAGACCAAGGGAAAAGTGTTGTGTTAGAACACATTGCATTAGGCTTTTCCAATAAAAACAACATAAAAGAAGGATTTTCGGAAATGCTACAAGTTAATAGGTAGCAGGAAGAACAGTATCCAGAAAACAGATGATAAGCTGGTAGTCACTAATCTGTACTCTCACATTATAGAGACCACAATAATCACATCTGTTATGTCTGAAGTCCTCTCCATAAATGCACATAGATGTTGTGGAGACTCGAGGGTCAGGGGGTGGTCTCGTCCATAGTCTTAACTGTTTAGAAAGACTGCACGGCCCAGGGATCATCCAACTGAACACCCGCGCTCCTCCATGGTCAGAACACTACTCAGACAACACAGGGTGATAGTATCACAGCATACTGTACATTCCCAGCAAAGACACAAGATAGTGCAAGAGTCTCGCTCTTCCGCTGGCTCGCCAGAGATTAGAACCTCCGCGACTTCGAGGCATCTAAAGCCAACTACACCAACCAGCAGCACACCGCTTTTGGTGGGCACTTACTGATAGGAAGTGAGCACTGCGGCTGCCAATTACTTAACTGCGTACAAAGGTGGAGAGAAGGAAACTGATTGGTTACAGGAATTATGTGTCATAACAATGTCTCGAAGACCCCAGGGAAGTGAGTTTCGACAACGCTAAAACTGCTCCGGTGAGGAGTATAGGCTTTGTTATTTTTATGGGGGCTGAACATGGCAAATAGGAAAAGGTTGCCCAAGTAGTGGACAACCCCTTTTAATGGCAAAAGTCACAACAGGTGTTTGATCGATGCCCAATACATTTTCAACGTTTCAAAATGTTTGAAAAAATAGGAGAAACTTTGAAATTTTATTTTTTTATACCCATACCGGAAAAAAAGGAAGACGCACCCAAAGGCGCACCAAAGGCTATGTGCCCACATTGCATTCTGTCCCTGCAGAAATTTCTGCAGCGATTTGAACAGCACACGTGCGCTTCAAATACAGTGCGTACTGAAAAGCCGATTTCACGCGCTCTGGATGCAGCCTCTTCCTATAGACAGAGTGGGAGCTGCATGCAAAGCGCATGAAAGAAGTGACATGTTGCTTTTTAGAACGCAGCAATTTGGCAGTAGCCGAAGTGCTGAGTTCTAATACGCCACGTGGGCATGGATTAGGAAAAATCTTCATAGATTGTGCTGGGGACGCAGGACGCATGCAGTTATGCTGCGGTGCAGAATGCAGCGTAACTGCATGAAAATACGCTACGTGGGCACATAGCCAAAGACACCCCAAAGACACCCCAAAGACACCCCAAAGACACTCCAAAGACACTCCAAAGACACCCCAAAGACACCCCAAAGACACCCCAAAGACCTTTTTAAAAACTTGCACACGGATGGGTGATAAAAATAACCAGTCAAAATGGACTGTGCCACACGTATGTGTTTTTATACTGACACATCAAAGGGACCTGAGGATATATTAATGCAATATTGTTAGTCTGAAAAAATAAACAAGAATTTTATTGGCTCATAAACATGAACATTTTCCATTTCTTGCCACTTATCAGGGATGGGATTCTGCTTTTCCCATTCAGAGGTACGTTGTCCTCCATCTTGGCACTGTGATGGCCATTATTTATAGGCTGAGCCACACGGCTGTCACTTGTACCTTGAGCTAGTCAAGGCTGTAGATATAAAACTTTACGCTATTACATAAAGGACACATTCCCTTGTATTTCTAAACTTAACATTTCTCCACTAGAAACAAGCACTCATGCACAAAACGTATAAATTCTACATTAACAATTCACGCTCAAGGAAATCTGTTATTGCTTGGAGGGTTTTATATTAAAATCTTCTATAAAGACGCCAATAAAGATTAAATAGGGGCTCATCTGCATCTATCAAGGGCCTCACCCACTGACCAGATTTACTGTGGCCCATGATGTTTAGGGGCCCTATCAATTCTTCTATGAAGTCTGCTGTAATAAATACCAACTTTGCACTAAAAATAATTCTGGAACCTCTGGTCTTAAGGATGCTTTACATGCTGCGACATCGCTAGCGATTGCGAGCGATGTCGAGTGCGATAGCACCTGCCCCCGTCGTACGTGCGACATGTGGTGATCGCTGCTGTAGTGAACATTATTGCTACAGCAGCGTCACACACACATACCTGGTCAGTGACGTCGCTGTGACCGCAGAACAATCCCTCCTTCAAGGGGGCGGTCCATGCGGCGTCACAGCGGCCTCACTAAGCGGCCGCCCAATAGAAGCGGAGGGGCGGAGATGAGCGGGACGTAACATCCCGCACACCTCCTTGCTTCCTCATTGCCGGTGGACGCAGGTAAGGAGATGGTCGTCATTCCTGCGGTGTCACACATAGCGATGTGTGATGCCGCAGGAACGAGGAACAACCAGCGGCATGCAACAGCAATGACATTTGGAAAAGAAGCGATGTGGCAATGATCAACGTTTTTTGACGTTTTTCCGATCGTTGCTCGTCGCTCCTAGCTGTCACATGCTGCGATGTCGCTAACGACGCCGGATGTGCGTCACAACCACCGTGACCCCGACGATATATCGTTAGCGAAGTCGCAGCGTGTAAAGCACCCTTTAAAGTAGTGGGCGACTAGGTTAAACATTTGGTGACCAGGCCAGAAAGGGTCTTAATTTAAGGCCTCTCATTTTTGCAGCAGCCATAGGTTTTTTCATTGTCTTAGCTGGATGAGGCTTTGTTTTTATGTGGGCCAAATTGTATTAGTTTTAGCTCTGCTTTGGGGTACAAATAATAATGTAATATATATCTTTTGGAGGTTTTTTTGTAATGCAAATATACAAGAAAAAAAAAAAAGGTCATTTTTAGCTTATACTTAACAGGAAGACCCCCCCCCACACATCCCCCATCAATGAAGATCCATTGCTCCTCTGAATTTGCTGGTTTTGCATTTATAAGATTCCCAACTACCTTTAGGTGACCACTGCAGCCAACCACTATTCTCAATGGGACCAGTGCTTGGCTGTAAAGGTCAATTAAAATGTCATAACTGCAAGACAACAAAAGTCAGTGAAACCATCAGAGCAGCAGAAGGTGTTTTACTAGCACAGAATAAATTGTATTGGGTTTTACCCTGACAGTAAACACTATAACAAAAAAAAAAAATGGGAGTATTTTTTAGGCATTGCTTTTTATTCAATTTTCTGGGAAATTACGATGTGAACTTTTTGGTTTTCAAGTTGCACATTCAAAATAATTTGTTGTTTTTTTTTTTTTTTTAACAGTTTATCCCCTTAACGACAGCGGGCAGTAAAATTACGTCCTAGCGGTCATAACATTACTGCCCGCGGTCTCCTGGCAGCAGCATGCTGAGATCGGCGCACATCTCAGCTGATTTTCACAGCTGAGATGTGTGCCTGCTAGGCACGAGCAGAATCGTTATCTGCTCGTGCCGTTTAACCCCTGAAATGGCGCTGTCAATATGTGACAGCGCCATTATAAACGCGATCGCGGTAAAGTTTTACTTACCGCCCGATACCGGAAGTCACGTGACATGATCACGTGACTTCTGATGGTTGTCATGGTAGCATAGGGTCATGTGATGACTCCTGTGCTAGACATGAACTACTTTCACTTTCGCTTTCCACGGAGGCCAGGGAAGCAGAAAGTGCACGTATCTGCTGTTTACAGCTGTGTAGCTGTGATCAGCAGATAGTGCAGAGCAATCGGACTTTTGATCGCAATAGCCCCCTAGGGGGACTAGTAAAATAAAAAAAAAAGTAAAAAAAAGTTTTAAAAAATTTAAAAAAAAAAACAAAAAACATAAAAGTTCAAATCACCCCCCTTTCGCCCCATTGAAAATTAAAGGGTTAAAAAAATAAAAAAATACACACATTTGGTATCACCGCGTTCAGAAACGCCCGATCTATCAAGATATAAAATCAATTAATCTGATCAGTAAACGGTGTAGCGGCAAAAAAATTCCAAATGCCAAAATGACGTTTTTTTGTCGCCACAACTTTTGCGCAAAATGCAATAACAAACGATCAAAACGTAGCATCTGCACAAAAATGGTACAGTTAAAAACGTCAGCTTGATAAGCCGTCACTGAGCCATAAATCCCGAAAAGTGAGAACGCTACGGGTCACGGAATATGGCGTAAAACGTGCGCCACTTTTTTCAGACAAACTTCAGAATTTTTTTTAACCCCTTATATAAAAGTAAACCTATACATGTTTGGTGTCTACGAACTTGCACTGACCTGAGGCATCACATAGATACATCAGTTTTACCATACAGTGAACACAGTGAATAAAATATCTCAAAAACAATAGTGCTATCGCACTTTTTTTTGCAATTTTTCTGCATTTGGAATTTTTTTGCCATTTTTCAGTACACTATATGGTAAAACCTATGGTTTCATTGAAAAGTACAGCTCGTTCCGCAAAAAATGAGCTCTCACAGGACCATATTGACTGAAAAATAAAAAAGTTACGTCTCTTAATATAAAAATGGCGAAAAAAAAAACGGAAAGCGAAAAATCGGCCGGTCGTGAAGGGGTTATACTTTATTGTGTAGGAGTTCTGTCTGTCCGCTTGACGCAGCTGTGATACAGCAGACACCGATCTTGCGGTTGCACTGATGATAATGGCGAGCTCACCAGAACAAAAGAGCATGTGGCAGAACTAGATTGGGATCGCACAAGTTTTGTTGCTGGCGGGAACCAGTTAAATCTCTGCATTGTTTTATTCCTCTGATGTTCTTCCTGGAACTGCATGGAAGTAACAACTTGGCGTTCCTAAGTCACTTGTATAAAAAGGGAGTTTCTCTATATGATCCAATCAGTGCTGACCGGGTCAGGACGTGAAGGGACAAACACATCAACAAGTAGATCGGCTGACTGCATCTGAGGCCTCGATAAGAGACACAGGACATCTCCTTTAGGCAAGAGGACTGAAACGTTTGCAAAGAAGTGCACAAATACAAAGTAAACTCAATACGAGCACCATTGGCGCTAGTGTTGGCTAAGTATTGTAGGTAGTAATTTGTGACTTAACACTGTGCCTATTCACGTCAATGTATGTTGGTTTTTTTACGTCCAATAACGGCTATCTATGCATTTTATATCAATATTAAAGAGGTTGCCCCCTACTTTTACATTGATGGCCTATCCTTGATAGGTCATCAATGTCTGATCGGCCGGGGTCCGACACCCGGCACCCCCACCGATCAGCTGTCTTCGATCCCGACGGCGGCAGAAGGAAGCTGGAAATGCTCAGTTCCAGAGCTGCCCAGTCTTCTGATAGAGGCCACGACCGGGTACTGCACATCCACCTCCTAATGATCTGAATAGAAGGCGTATGTGCAAAATGGAGCAGCTCCGGAATAGAGCATTTCCAACCACCTACTGCTGCCGCCGGGACTGAGAATAGTTGATCAGTGGGGGTGCTGAGTGTTGGACCCCGACCAATCAGACATTGATGACCTATCCTAAGGATAGGCAATGTAAAAGTAGTGGACAACCCCTTTAAGTAAATGTTGTGTTACAAAAGTCTAGCCATTTAGGAGTTTACATTATATAGCTTTTTGTTAGGTTTTTCAGACCAAAGAAATCACATTGTTATTGCAAGGTTTCTTCGTAAGATTCCGGATTTCATTTGGTATTTTAGGTGTTATTCTGAAAAAGAATTTTTAGCTCAACAAAAATAGTGAGACGCTTTCGGGATCATATTAATCCAAGATATACATCACCAAGTAAATCGCTGTAGGGAATCTGATAATAGAGTGACCTGCTCCATTGTGAATTGTGGCGCTGTATCACTGCGCTACGGTTATTTGATTCATACAAGAAATTTCAATCTGATTTTGTACCTATTTGACCAGAGGGAATTAAAGCAACTTATACAATTATAATATATAGAGAGATTGTTTGACAGCCAGTTGTTATTTTTCCTATTTCCAGGAGAAAGAAAATGTAAAGTTCCTGGATTCTTCACCTCAATGCCGAAAAAAGGAAAACAAATCTCTTTAAAGGCAAAAATCAAAATACGGAATTGACCCTGTAAAATGAAATAAAGCAACAATGTGACCTGATACAAGGATGTTGATAAAAGCGAAGTATGTCGGGTGTAGGACAAGAATGACACTTTACCTGGGGTGGATGTGCGCTCTCCTCGGGGCTGTGTGCCAAAGCGATGCCAAAAACATCTGTTAGAATGAAAAGAAGAAAAAGAAAAAACATGAAATAAATTAAACATTATACTTAAAAACCACATTTTCTTGATTTTATTTAAGGACGAATATCAGTTTTAATTAAAAATATAGAATATTCAGAATTATAACTTCTTAAACTCTGCCAATTTCCTACTAATTAGTGGATCCATCATTATCATATGCTGTATTTTACGCACGCTTTTATAGATTTTTTTTCTTATCCTTCATAATGTCATTATTAAGTGTTAAACAATAGTTTACAATATTTCATTTTTTGGCAGGGTACACAGACTCACAAGACTGTGAGGACCCTTGGCGTGGGTTGTGAGCTTGCATATGTTGGCCAAAATATCAACCAATACGTCTCATATTTATTACAAATATTTATTTTTTTTTTTTTTTGCACTTTATCTTTTATTTTACATAGGACGCAGCCAAGCCCATCTATGTTCGCCTTATAAACTAGGGTTCCAGTCTTGTGGGGTGCACTTTTATTGTGCTGGGCAAATGCCTGATCTATTAGTATGAAAATTCACGAGAGAACTCCGGCACAATGTTTACCCACTTAAAAAACATATAAGTTGCAAGTTCAGATTTTTTTATTGATCAAAAAAAAATTTTTGGATAGATGATACATGTATTTGTCCAAACAAAGCGACGTTTCGGCCTTTGGGCCTTCGTCAGACTGGACTATTATCTGGAAAAGGTGTAATATGCAGTATGTTTCTAGTCAGGGAATGCAAACCTTTATTTTGTATATTGCCGTGATGTCTAGCAGACAGCCAGGCAGGGTGAAAATTCTGAGAATGGATCATATTTTCACATCATCTTTTATCATATAATCTTACAGGAGTAAGTGGTCATGTTAAAATGTGGAGCGCGCCCGAGTGATCCCTGCAGTATCAGGCACACTCCACAGCAGCTCCATTTGGTCCATACCCAATACCCGGTTCTGCCAGAGGAACCATACTACTGTAGTTACACCACATTTGGTGCCTTTTGACATGACCACTTACTCCTATAAGATTATATGATAAAAGGAGATGTGAAAATATAATCCATTCTCAGAATTTTCACCCTGCCTGGCTGTCTGCTAGACATCACGGCAATATACAAAATAAAGGTTTGCATTCCCTGAGGAGAAACACAGCCTATTACACCTTTTCCAGATAATAGTCCAGTCTGACGAAGGTCCAAAGGCCGAAACGTCGATGTGTTTGGACAAATACATGTATCATCTATCCCAAAAAAATTTTTTGATCAATAAAAAAATCTGAACACGCAACTTGTATGTTTCTTAAGGGGGTAAACAGTGTGCCGTGGCCGAGCAGGCAAAGTGTGCAGGGGGCATGGTCAAGCGGGCACAGTGTGTGGGGGGCGTGGCCGAGCGGGCACAGTGTGCGGGGGGCGTGGCCGAGCGGGCACAGTGTGCGGGGGGCGTGGCCGAGCCGGGCACAGTGTGCGGGGGGCGTGGCCGAGCCGGGCACAGTGTGCGGGGAGCGTGGCCGAGCCGGGCACAGTGTGCGGGGGGCGTGGCCGAGCCGGGCACAGTGTGCGGGGGGCGTGGCCGAGCCGGGCACAGTGTGCGGGGGGCGTGGCCGAGCCGGGCACAGTGTGCGGGGGGCGTGGCCGAGCCGGGCACAGTGTGCGGGGGGCGTGGCCGAGCCGGGCACAGTGTGCGGGGGGCGTGGCCGAGCCGGGCACAGTGTGCGGGGGGCGTGGCCGAGCCAGGCACAGTGTGCGGGGGGCGTGGCCGAGCCAGGCACAGTGTGCGGGGGGCGTGGCCGAGCCGGGCACAGTGTGCGGGGGGCGTGGCCGAGCCGGGCACAGTGTGTGCGGGGGGCGTGGCCGAGCCGGGCACAGTGTGTGCGGGGGGCGTGGCCGAGCCGGGCACAGTGTGTGCGGGGGGCGTGGCCGAGCCGGGCACAGTGTGTGCGGGGAGCGTGGCCGAGCCGGGCACAGTGTGTGCGGGGGGCGTGGCCGAGCCGGGCACAGTGTGTGCGGGTGGTGTGGCCGAGCTGGCAAAGTGTGCGGGGGCGTGGCCGAGCTGGCAAAGTGTGCGGGGGGCAGGGCCGGGCCGAGCAGCCAATGCGACGGTTGTCACTGTAATGACGTCATTTTGGAGCAAGACAGACAGACAGAATAAGGCAATTATATATATAGATTCTGATCTATTAGTATGGGTGTCAGTAAATGGCTGTAAGGCTATGTTCACGCACTGCATTTTTTTCACTGCATTTTGGTGCCACAAAGATGCACCTAAATTCATGCATTTCCTTCCCCCAGCAAAGTCTATGAGATTTCTATTTTGCTGCCCAAACTGTGCATCTTTGGCTGCATTTATGAAGATGCAGCAGGTCAATATTTGTGTGTTTTTCTAGGGTTTTTGAGCTCTTCTAGTCAATAGATTTGGCTTAAAAACCACTTTGGGCAAAATGCGGTAAAAACGCGTAAAAAAATGCATGCATTTTTGCCGCAGGTGCATTTTTTGGGGGCCAAAAACACTGCATCTTTGTAATTAAGAAAAGATGCAGTACGTGAACAAAGCCTTAGCCGGACACTATACACCAGGCATTTGAATACAATATAATAAAAAAACTTAATGGTATCATAATTCTTTGCTAATATATTACATTTAATGGGAAATCCAAAGGAAATAATTCCTTACAATAATGTTCATAATACTATAGGAGAACACAGTTCATGTTGAAAGTCCAATTATGCATCATAAATGGATAAGGAATGGAAAGTAGAGATGAGCGAACACTTTGCTCGGAGCGAACAAAGACTTTACCAACATACAGAATTTGGGTGCTTTACGCATGCTGACCACTCTCACGTGCATCGCTGTGCTCGGGTACGCTCGTTGCTCGGCCGAGCGTGAGCCACTTGTAGTATTTGAACGGTTTACACTGGGGGTAACAGCAGAAATATCCGAGATAGGGTGCACACTCCCCGCACTAAAAAAACAAACTATGGAAAAACCCCGCCTACGGATGTGATCTGTTTACGGCTGGCTGCATGTGGGCAGCGACCCGAACTGCCCAATTGGTGACTTCCAATGGGGTTCAGGTTAAGTCCGGGTACCAAACCGAAATTTAGTTCGGCTGAAACCAAAGAACCAAACTTCCACGAATCCGCACATCCCTAATCAAAAGTCCATGAATTTTAATATATTGGGATCACACGTGTGTGACTTGCATGTGCAATTTTAGTAGTAATCAATCACCCCCTCTGTAAATTGGTAGGTTGCGAGTGGCTGTCTCATCAGTATGTTGCATCTGTGTTGCATTTGCCTCTATCAAGGGGGAATCCTGCATCTTGCTAGAGCAATAGTGTCTGTGATATGGGCAGGTAAATAATGTCGCCCTGTTTTTGCTGTGTTACTAATGAAAGAAGAACATGCCCCCACAATAACTCAGAGCAGGCCACTCAGTGTGAGACATATAAAAACAGACAGTCTGCAGTCCTAACTGGTTTCCCTGATGAGCTGTGTGTGATTACAAATGCCTAGACTAGAGCACGGTCTCCTTCTCTCTCAACTCTACCCTCTCCTATTCAGAGTGCAGCAGCCAGGATCACATTCCTCTCCAACCGTTACACTGATGCCTCTACCCTGTGCCAGTCATTGCACTGGTTGCCCATTCAGTACAAAAGCACAATATAAACTTAAACTTATCACTCTCACCCACAATGCCATCCACAGTTCTGCTCAATCCTACATCTTCTCCCTCATCCAACCCATAGATTAACAGCCCATATATATATTAGGAAAGAACATAACTGACATTGGATTGCACATATCAAGCTATCAGTTTAGCCTTCATTGACCTGCATGTCAATATACATGGGTTACAAGGCTTGATCCTTCTGACGAATTCCCTTTAACAGTGCACCTCTAAACTCCCAAAGTATACAGAAACGTTTGAGCTTGTATGAATGCTTCTTCATTTTCTTTAAAAGATTGCATTCTAATAACAAGGTAACAGCTCCTTAAAGTTCACCTCCAGTGAAAAAATACCCTCCACAGTGTTCCCTTCAACGTTTAGGGCCGTTTCACACATCCGGCTTTTCGCCAGATTGCTGGTTCCGGGGCATTCCAGTACAGTGTGATACAGTACAAAGGCAGTGCAGCAACTTCCGCGTCACATGCTCCGGTCACATGACAGCATGTGACCGGAGCGTGTCACGCTGCCATTGTACTGTATCACACTGTACTGGAGTGCGCAGGATCCGGCAATTTGGCGAAAAGCCGGATGTGTGAAACGACACCTGAAAGTTGCCATTACCTACCATGATACAGATGTTAGAGAAATCATGGGTCCTCTATTTGGACTCTGACTTAGATTTGTTTGCACTTTATTTTACTGTGTTCTGGCTAAGCCTGTGAACTTGCAGTTTGTCATGCATAATTACTAATGTGCAATCATAGGGATTAGTGCAGTCACTGCACCTCGGTGTTTTTATTGACTGCTCTGCACGCCTTAAAGGGAACCTGTCAGGTCCTGTATGCACCCAGGACCACGAGCAGATCTGGGAGTATATAGCTAATCCCTACCTAACTGTCCCTGTATACACTAGCATAGATAAAGGGATCTTTAGAAAAAGTATTTCTGAATATTTTTTATGACATGCTAATGGGGCCAGGGACTAGTCGCAAGGGTGTTAGCTCCTGTGCTCATTGCGCCCACTAAGCATGTTAGCACGCCAACAGG
Organism: Anomaloglossus baeobatrachus; assembly: GCF_048569485.1. NCBI lineage: Eukaryota > Metazoa > Chordata > Amphibia > Anura > Aromobatidae > Anomaloglossus > Anomaloglossus baeobatrachus. Next base: position 722,361,170 of record NC_134354.1, read on the forward strand.
GGCATACTAACAGGCTATTCAATGCCCATGGCCCAGCGTCATCATTAGCAGTGATGCATGTAACTGTGTCCTTTGTCACCTCCGCAGACGCTGGGCTTCAGTTCAGTGCACATGATCAGAAATCCTCGCACTTCAGGTCATGCACACTATGAAACCGGGTGTATGCGTCCCGGCTTCAGAGAAATCTAGTGTGCATCACCGGAAGTGCAGGGACTTCTGAACCATGCGCACTGACCCTAAGCCTGGTGTTTTGAGACGGAGCAATGGATACAGGTACACGCGTCACTACTGATGATGACGCTGGGCCATGAGCATTGAATAAGCAAGTTAGCCCGCACCTGGGTGCGACCATGCTTAGAGGGCAGCATGAGGGCAGGAATTAACATTAGAAGTCCCAGAAATTTCGAGCTCCCCCCTGAAGTCCCGAAAGAGGGTCAAATGAACTGAATAGAACTTAATAGAACTAACTAGAAACTAAATGACTAACCTCAATGGAAAACAACAACCTCCTGTGGTGCGACAGTAATGGCCTTAATTACAGAACAAGAGACGGTGATTATAAGATGTTAGCTAAAATCCTTCAGGTCATTCGACTCGTCTCAGGGTTCCAAAGGTAGAAATGTTAAATGACCCCTCTCTGGGACTTCTAGTGTTAATGCCCTTGGCACTAGTCCCTGGCCTCATTAGCATATCATAAAGGATCTTTAGAAATACCTTTTCTAAAGATCTCTAACTATTTTAGTGTATACAGGGACGGTTAGGCAGGGTTAGCAATATACACCCAGAACTGCTCGTGGTACTGGGTGCATATTACACCTGACAGGTTCCCTTTAAACTTTAGCCTCCTCATGGGCCCAGTGTAAATTCAGTGAGTGAAACGCGTTGAGAAATTTGAGACATCTATACATTTGTTTCTAATAAATGTACGGTACAACAGCTGAACAATGAGATTATTGATACTTCGCCTTAATTATACTAGTACAGAAATCCATTTGATACATTTACACGTGGTGCCGTCATTTGCCACAGAAGCAGCACATTAAAAAAGGATATTAGGCGCATTATGCACATACGGTATAATTTGTATAATACTAGTGCAGATTATTATACAGACCTATTGCCGTTTAGATAATAAAATGTTAGGAAGAATTGTGTTAGTCCTGTGTAATATTCTCGCTCACGCTTTCCTTACTACCTTGGAACACTGTAGATTCCAGAGAAAAGAACCTTCTTTATTAGAGCATAGCTCTGAATATTTTACATTTATTTATTTAATAATGTTTTTATGTTTTCTTTCAACTTTTATGGGTTATAGTGCCCCGATATTTAGTGGGTATTGTACATCAGAGTTGTGCCTTTTCAGGGATGTTGGAGACATGGTCTAATCACCACGCCAAGAAGCCTGCGTATAAAAAAGAGTGATACAGACGTACCAAGATATCGGTCTATAAAAGCTGCACCAGGTTTCGATGCTCATTATTTTGCCCAGCCGCATGTTGCACCTTCATTTAAATGCTGCCAGGCAGAATTATCGTGTAAAATAAAAAAAAAAAAATTACCATTATTTTTCCTCTCCTCATATTACAGAACGTATTTTAGGGTTTTAATTACTCCCGGTCTTTCCATACAACACAATTATAGTACTGAAAAAAATATTTGCATTTCTTCGGTTTATTAGGCTATGTACAGTATGATTCCCAGCATTAGAAACACCATCCTATATAAGAGGTATGGGTCCCGTGAGCGCCTATACTATATGAAATAGGTTAAATCATCTCCTTCCATGTGTAGTACAGAGAAGGAAATAATTATTTGATCCCTTGCTGATTTTGTACGTTTGCCCATTGACAAAGACATGAACAGTCTATAATTTTAAGGGTAGGTTAATTTACCATTGAGAGATAGAATATCCAAAATAAAATCCAGAAAATCACATTGTATACATTATATAAATTTATTTGCATTTTGCAGAGAGAAATAAGTATTTGATCCCCTACCAACCATTAAGGGTTCTGGCTCCTACAGACACTCACACGCTCCTAATCAACTCGTTACCTGCATTACAGACCGATGTCTTAAATTGTCACCTGGATAACAGACTCCTGTCCACAGACTGAATTAATCAGTGAGACTCTAACCTCTACAACATGGGCAAGACCAAAGAGCTTTCTAAGGATGTCAGGGACAAGATCATCGACCTGCACAAGGCTGGAATGGGCGACAAAACCATAAGGAAGACGCTGGCTGAGAAGGAGATCACTGTTGGTGCAATAGTAAAAAAAAAAAAGAAGAAAAACAAAGCGACGTCAATATGGGGCTCTATGCAAAATCTCACCTCGTGGTGTATCAAGGATCATGAGGAAGATGAGAGATCAGCCTAAAACTACACAGGGGGAACTTGTTAAATTATCTCAAGACAGCTGGAAACACTGTCACCAAGAAAACTATTGGTAACACATTACGCCATAATGGGTTAAAATTCTGCAGTGCCCGCAAAGTCCCACTGCTAAAGAACTCACATGTGCAGCAGGCCCATCTGAAGTTTGCCAATGAACACCTGGATGATTCTGAGAGTGATTGGGAGAAGGCGCCGTGGCCAGATGTGACAAAAATTGAACTCTTTGGCCTTAACTCATCTCACCATGTTTGGAGGAAGAGAAATGTTGACGATGACCCAAAGAACACCGTCCCCACTGTCAAGCATGGAGGTGGAAACATTATGTTTTGGGGGTGTTTCTCTAAAGGCACAGGACTACTTCACTGCATCAATGGGACAACGAATGGAGTCATGTACCATAAAATCCTGAGTGACAACCTCCTTCCCTCAACCAGGACATTAAAAATTGGTCATGGCTGGATCTTCCAGCATGACAATGACCCAAAACATACAGCCAAGGAAACAAATGAGTGGCTCAAAAAGAAGCACTTTAAGGTCATGGAGTGGCCTAGCCAGTCTCCAGACCTTAATTCCATAGAAAACATATGGAGGGAGCTGAAGCTCGGAGTTGCCAAGTGACAGCCTCAAATCTTAATGATTTAGAGATGATCTGCAAAGAGGAGTGGACCAAAATTCCTCCTGGAATGTGCGCAAACCTCATCATCAACTACAAAAAGCATCTGACTGCTGGGCTGCCAACAAGGGTTTTGCCACCAAGTATTAAATCTTGTTTGCCAGAGGATCAAATACTTATTTCTCTCTGCAAAATACACAAATTTATGCTTTTAACCTAAGGTCCCTGGCCTCATTCTTCAACTCACCCTCCAGTGTCTTTTCCTTTTCCTGACGCCGTGCCAGTCAGCTGCCATTTTGTGCTGGTAACTACTGACTTGTTGGAAGTCAGGAGTTACGTTACAAGGTTACAAGGGCTCAAGTCTATGAGAGCCAGAAAGAGGGGAGAAAGATGCTCTCATAGACTTGTGCTGAGTTATGACCTCTGGCGCGCTGTATGAAACAATGGAGCAGCCAGCAAGTCACAAACTGCTGGAGACCGACCAGAGCGACGCTGATAATAAATGGAGACACCAGAGGGAGGGTGTAAGACAGTGGGCACGACACTTTGGTTATATATGGTTGATATATATATATATATATAAAAAAAAAAAAAAAAAAAGAAGGTGAGCATTTTATTGGAGAATCTTTTTGGCGTTTCTATGATTCCTGATTTACAGTTAAGAGAAAGGTTTCATTTCAGCTTTGGTGTCAATGAAACATACATATCTCCGCAGACGGTTTATAGCAGCTGTTTCCAGTAGAAGATAGTATGGGGTAAGCAGTGTGAAGAAAACAGACAGCTGGCACATTGTAGGCACGGTTGGCACTCTAAAACAACAGCTTTTAAGTTAATAAAACATAAATAACCTCTACTATGCGGGGGGGGGGAGCAGAGGGGGAGAGGGGAGCAGGGGGGGGCGAGAGGAGGGGGGAGAGGGGTGCAGGGGGGCGAGAAGAGGGGGGAGAGAGGGGGTAGGGGGTGGAGAGAGGGGGGGCGGGTGGGGAGATGGGAGGGTGGAGACATGGGAGGGGAGGGGGGTTGGAGACCAGGAGTGATTTTAAACATTTTAGATCGTTCTGCTGGACATGCTGAGCATGCGCAGTAGAACGTGACTGGATCTGTCAGCAGATTCCACCGCTCAGTGCATTGCGGTGGAATCTGCCCCCATAGAGAATCATTAGACACCTTGGCGGATTCTAACGGAATCCGTCAAGGTGCGATATTTTAACAACTCAAAAAATGCTACATGCAGCGTTCCCTCCGCCCGACGCTGCATCAAAATACCGACGCAGTGTCCTCCAGCAGACACTTGCAATACAGTGCGTAGTCAATACAAGTCCATGGAGAATAGCGCAGTGCGTTAACGGACTGCGCTATTCTCCATAGCGGTGGATTGCACTGAACGCAAGTGTGAAAGCGCCCGAACACACACACACACACACCTGGATAATCACCTGTCCCCAGCCATGAAGTCCCCGACACTGATGTCCTCAGCGCCATGGCCCCGCTCGGCTCCACCCACCCCGCACTCCGGCCCCTGCACAAATTACTCCGCAGGATGGGGGCACATACCAGCATTGGGCCACATCACAGCATCAGCATATTTTTACTTAACTTTACACTGTTCATGGCCTTCTTTCATTACAAGCCATGGACATCATTAAACATTAGACTCATCTATTAAAACTGTTCCGTTATTTGTCATTTTAAAACCAATAAACAATTATAATACTAAATTAAATCTAACCCATCTAGTCCATTCATTACCTTATTATTCAATCTGCTAACCTACATACACATTCTAGACTACCCAATAGTTAAGGCCCAGTCACACTAAACAACTTACCAGCGATCCCAACAACGATCAAACCTGATAGGGATCGCTGGTAAGTTGCTAGGAGGTTGCTGGTGAGATGTCACACTGCGACGCTCCAGCGATCCCACCAGCAACCTGACCTGGCAGGGATCGCTGGAGCGTGGCTACACGAGTTGCTGGTGAGCTCACCAGCAACCAGTGTCCCAGCCCCCAGCCAGCAGCGCCGCGTGGAAGATGCTGCGCTTGGTAACTAAGGTAAATATCGGGTAACCAACCCGATATTTACCTTGGTTACCAGTGCACGCAGCTACACGTGCAAAGAGCAGGGAGCAGCGCACACCGCTTAGCGCTGGCTCCCTGCTCTCCTAGTTACAGCACACATCGGGTTAATTACCCGATGTGTGCTGCAGCTAAATGTGCACAGAGCAGGGAGCACCGCACAATGCTTAGCGCTGGCTCCTTGCTTTCCTAGCTACAGCACACATCGGGTTAATTACCCGATGTGTGCTGCAGCTACATGTGCACAGAGCAGGGAGCAGCGCACAATGCTTAGCGCTGGTTCCCTGCTCTCCTAGTTACAGCACACATCGGGTTAATTAACCCGATGTGTCCTGCAGCTACATGTGCACAGAGCAGGAGCCGGCACTGACAGTGAGAGCGGCGGAGGCTGGTAACAAAGGTAAATATCGGGTAACCAAGGACAGGGCTTCTTGGTTACCCGATGTTTACTGTGGTTACCAGCCTCCGCAGAAGCCGGCTCCTGCTGCCTGCACATTTAGTTGTTGCTGTCTCGCTGTCACACACAGCGATCTGTGCTTCACAGCGGGACAGCAACAACTAAAAAATGGCCCAGGACATTCAGCAACAACCAACGACCTCACAGCAGGGGCCAGGTTGTTGCTGGATGTCACACACAGCAACATCGCTAGCAACGTCACAAAAGTTGTTCGTTAGCAGCGATGTTGCTAGCGATGTTGCTTAAGGCCCCGTCACACTAAGCAACATCGCTAGCAACATCGCTGGTAACGAACAACTTTTGTGACGTTGCTAGCGATGTTGCTGTGTGTGACATCCAGCAACAACCTGGCCCCTGCTGTGAGGTCGTTGGTTGTTGCTGAATGTCCTGGGCCATTTTTTAGTTGTTGCTGTCCCGCTGTGAAGCACAGATCGCTGTGTGTGACAGCGAGACAGCAACAACTAATGTGCAGTGAGCAGGGAGCCAGCTTCTGCTGAGGCTGGTAACCAATGTAAACATCGGGTAACCAAGAAGCCCTGTCCTTGGTTACCCGATATTTACCTTTGATACCAGCCTCCTCCGCTCTCACTGTCAGTGCCGGCTCCTGCTCTGTGCACATGTAGCTGCAGCACACATCGGGTTAATTAACCCCATGTGTGCTGTAACTAGGAGAGCAAGGAGCCAGCACTAAGCAGTGTGCGCTGCTCCCTGCTCTGTGCACATTTAGCTGCAGCACACATCGGGTTAATTAACCTGATGTGTGCTGTAACTAGGAGACTGGGGGCTGGTCACTGGTTGCTGGTGAGCTCACCAGCAACTCGTGTAGCCACGCTCCAGCGATCCCTGCCAGGTCAGGTTGCTGGTGGGATCGCGTGTGACAGCTCACCAGCAACCTCCTAGCAACTTACCAGCGATCCCTATCGTTGTTGGGATCGCTGGTAAGTTGCTTAGTGTGACTGGACCTTTAGTGTGAGGGGGCCTTTAGAATGGGCCACCTTCTAGTGATAAAGATAAGAGGCTTAAACTAACATTGCAGGTAAACAAAAAAAAAATAGACTGAGATAAGACACCCAGGGCTGAATTTTCTGTTTTAACTCTTATGGCATGTTGCCTTCAGATTACATTGCAGAAATCTGCTGACACAGTCCCTTTAAGGTAAAGAAATTTGCCAAAATGACTGATTTAGAAGAGGTATATATAGAATTTTGGCCATGTAATTGTATTGTATAATTTCAAATAACAGGTTGCAAAGTCAAAGCCGTCGGAATAAATTACATTCCAGCTGTAACTCGACTATCCCATAATAAATGCACATCACGATCAGGTTGACGCAATATCACGTCCCTATTCGACAGAGTAGAAATCATCGTCGGTTAATTCTCGGGATCTTTCCACTTCTTTGGCCTTTCATCTGCCTTCACAGTGGCGTTGATGAGCCTTTTGAGTAATAATTTAATTTCTACACAGATGTTTCCGCAGCTGCAGAAAACACAATCTGCATTCTGCACTGGTAAAACAGTAATTAAGCTGGAAGAGGAGGCAATCAACGATTTTATAGACTCACCTATAGAAAACACATTCCGAAGATTTAATTATTAAAAAAAAAAAATCCCTATAGAAATAATACACTTTATTCATAGATTATATAGAAAAGTCAAAAATATAAACATATTCCCATATGAAACGGAAAATGATACTTAAAAAGGTCATTAGCTTATCTCAAGGAGCCAGTAAGGGATGAAATGCTGACAGAATATAAGAAACTACGCGCCTGATACATTATCCCGCCAGACAGGCTTACAATCCGGTTAAAACCAGGGTAAAAAAATTCTGATGTGACTAAACGCATTTACGAGGTTGCAATAATAAAAAAAAGCCATTTCCTTGAAAGTTTACAAGGTCTTTAGTCGAAAATTCCAGTAAAAATATCCTTCCGACTCCAAATACTGTTCTATTAGAATCTTTATTTATTAAGCAAGGACCAAAACACACAAAAAAAAGGAACAAACGCAAAATACTACAAAATATTTTACTCAAAAGAATAGAAATGTAATAGAATCTAACTATGTAGAGTGTAATGATGAAGGGAGAACCCCATGTCCACCTATGGGTGGAGGCTAGAAAACTAACCTGGGGTATAGGGAGATATCCGGCATATAAAAAGAATCCATGTACATAGAAAAGGAGGGATGGAGCATCTTGAGAGCAGTGAAGAAGAAACATAGACAACAATTTTAAGACACAGTTAGGTTTACAATTTCAGGTGTTTACAGAAACAACTGAACCAAAATATAGTGCAAGGGTCGGGAACCTATAGCTCGCGAGCCAGATGTGACTCTTTTGATGGTTGCATCTGGCTCGCAGACACATAATAAAAAATATACTGTATTTCCCAGTTTGTAAGACCCACCCCCCAAAAAAAAAAAAAAAACTGGGGGAAAAATGGGGGTGCATCTTACAAACCACATATGGCTTACCGGGGAGGCAGTGGTGGCGCAGGGTTGGCAATACTGCGGGCTCATGGGGTGTCGCGGTGAGCACCAAAGGATCTATCGGCGGACAGCGGCCTGCTTTGAATCTCCTGCAGTTGACAAGATAGACTTCAAGAAAATGGCCGCGGAGGCGGCGCGTGCGCAGATAGGACTCCGCGGCCATCTTTTTTTTAAATCCATTGTCTTGATCAGCGCACACACCGTGACAATTTTCTTCAAGTCGATCTCGTCAACTGCGGGAGATTCAATTCAGCCAGACGGCAGATCAATGGTCCTCGCTGCCATGACACCCCACAAACTCGCAGTATCGTCAACCCTCCACTGTGCACACTGGGACAAGACACCCACTTTTCCAAGCCCGCCGGCAGATCAATGGTGCCCACCGCCATGCCACCCCACAAGCCTGCAGCAGTATCAACAACCATCCGCACACTGACCCTCTTGAGCCGCGACACCACCCACCTCCTCTGTACCTGCATCATCACCTACCCTGCCTCCTGGGACCTTCTGAGCCGCTCAACCGCCGCCGTATCCCCCTGGTGAGTGTGGCTCTCAAAGAATTACATTTTAAAATATGTGGCGTTCATGGCTTTCTCAGCCAAAAAGGTTCCTGAACCCTGATATTGTGGATCTGTGTGATATAGTGGCGCTCCTTGCATATTTTCCACAGATGCTGTCAGTTCAAGGGAATCTGTCACCAGGTTTTTGCTCCCCCATCAGAGAAGAGCATAATATAGAGACAGAGACCCTGATTCCAGCGATGTATCACTTATTGTCATTTTGATAAAATCAGTGTTTTCTCTGCTGCAGATCTAGCAGTTATTGGAATGTAGAGCAGGATTATAATGAGCTAAGGCAGCTGCTGGACTACTTGGCAGCAGGCTAAGTAGTCCTCTAATGGTAATCATCTGCTAATTAAACAATGCTTTTATAAAAGCTAAACTGTACAGCTCAGTAAGTGACACATCGCTGGAATCAGGGTCTCTTTTCCTACATCATGCTGGTCTCAGATTAGGTGGCAAAAACCTGGTGACAGAGTCCTTTTAATGGCTGCCTGAGGACTGTTCTACCACATTGAATGCACTTCTGTCCACATATGCTGTCAGTTCAAGGGAATCTGTCACCAGGTTTTTGCTCCCCCATCAGAGAAGAGCATAATATAGAGACAGAGACCCTGATTCCAGCGATGTGTCACTTACTGGAGCTGTTTGCTGTCATTTTGATAAAATCAATGTTTTCTCTGCTGCAGATCTAGCAGTTATACAGAGCTCATGAATATGCTGTACTACCTGCAGCACACCAAGTAGTCCTATAATGATAATCTACTGCTAATTAAACAGTGATTTTATCACAACTACACTGAGCAGCCCAGTAAGTGACACATCACTGGAATGAGGATCTCGGTCTCTACACTATGCTGCTCTCAGATTAGGTGACAAAAACTTGGTGACAGATTCCCTTTAATCAAATTCTTATGCAGTCTTCCCAGACAACTGGGGACAATTTAAGGTACAAAAAGGTGGTGCCCAATTCTACATAAACACCTTTAGATTTGGCATGAGATGTCCAACAAGCTCATATAAAATGCATTTGAAAAAGTATTCCTACTCCGTGAACTGTTTCACATTTTTCACCCACAAACTTAAATCTATTTTATAAGGATGTTACGTGATATACCAACACTAAGTAGTAAGTATTTGTGAAGTGTAAAGGAAGTGATTCATGGTTTTCTAAATATTTAAAAAAATAAATCTGAAAATGGTGACGTGGATTTGGATTCATCTCCCTGAGTCAATACTATATAGGATCAACTGTTGCTACAATTAATGCTCTAAGTATTTTGGGGGATGTCTATCAGCTTTGCACATATAGAGGATGATTTTTGCCCATTTTTCTTTGCAAAATAGCTCTAGCTCAGTAAGATTGGATGGAGACGTCTGTGAACAGCAATTTTCAAGTCTTGTCACAGATTCTCAATGGGATTTAGGTCTAGACTCTGACTGGGCCATTCACACACATGTATATGCTTTGACGTAATCCCTCCATTGTAGCTCTGGCTGTATGTTTAGGGTCACTGTCCTGCTGGAAGGTCTTTTGCAGCCTCTAAGGCTATGTGCCCACGCTACAGGATTTACCGCGGATTTACCGCGGATTTTGCCGCGGATTTACCGCGGATTTGCCGAAAATCTGCAGCAGCAGCACTTCCAAGCCATTTCAATGGCATTTTGGAAATGCTGTGCCCATGCTGCGGATTTTTCCGCGGCGGATTTGCCGCGGATTTTGATCCGGAAAAATCTGCAGCATGTCAATTGTTTGTTGCAGATTTGGTGCGGATTTTTGGCTTTGAATGGGGAAAAAAAAAAAAAATCCGCATCAAAATCCGCGGCAAATCCGCGGTAAATCCGCGGCAAATCCGTGGGTGCGGATTTGCCGCGAAAGTCGCGGATTTTCAGGCAAAAAAATCCGCAGGGACATTCTAGCGTGGGCACATAGCCTAACACTTTTTCCCCGCGGATTGCTCTGTATTTAGCTCCATCCATCTTCCCATCAACTTTGACCAGCTTCCCTGTCCCTGCAGAAGAAAAGTCTCCCCACAGTGTGATGCTTCCACCACTATGTGCGACGGTGTGGATGGTGTTTTCAGGGTGATGTGCAGTGTTTGGTTTCCCCACACAGGGTTTTGAATTTAGCCACAAAAATTCTAGTTTGATCTAAGTTAACTAGTGCACTTTCTTCAACATGCCATGTTGTGGACACGTGGCAAGACTTGAAAATTGCTGTTCACAGATGCTCTCCAGACGTTCACTGAGGTTAAGCCATCTTGAGCTATCTAGCAAAAAGAATGAGCAAAAATTTCAGTTTTTAGAAGTGCAAAGTTGGTAGAGACATTCCACAAAAGATTTACTGCATTAACTGCGGGGATAGGTGGTCCTACAAAGTATTGACTCACGGGGACTGAATACAAATGCACATCACAATCTTCAGATTTATTTTTTTTAAATATTTAGAAAACCACGTGTCATTTGATTACACTTCATAAATACTTGGTACTTTAGTGTTTGCATATCAAATATAAAATCCCAAAAAAATACATTTAAAGGGAACCTGTCAGGTGCAATATGCACCCAGAACCACGAGCAGTTCTGGGTGCATATTGCTAATCCCTGCCTAAATGTCCCTGTATCTAGTAGCCGAATAGTAGAATAATAATAGTAGTAGATAAAGAGAGCTTTAGAAAATGTATTTCTAAAGATTTTTTATCATATGCTAATGAGGCTAGGGACTAGTCACAAGGGCGTTAGTTCCTGCGCTCATTTCACCCTCTTACCATGGTAGTATGCCCACAGGGGTGTGTTAACATGCTACTCAATGCAGCATCACCAGCTGTGATGCGTGTACCTGTGTCTGCTGTGACCACTGATCTGAATGCCTGGCACTTCCGGTCATGCGCAGTATGAAGCCACGAGTACGCATCCTGACTTCAGAGAGGTCTGGTGTGCAGATTAGCGATCACAACAAACACAGGTACATGCATCACCGCTGTTGATTCTGCATTGGATAGCATGTTAGCATGTCCCTGTGGTCATGCTACCATGATAAACGGGTGGAATGAGCACAGGAACTAACGCCCTTGCAACTAGTCCCTGCACTCATTAGTATATCATAAAGAATGTTTTGAAATACTATTTCTAAAGATCTCTTTATCTATGCTAATGATGAGCCCACGAGGTCCCAAGGGTTACTCGTCACCAGGCCATTGTTGATTCGGGTTGTCGTGGTGTAGAGGTCAAGGCCGGTGTTTCCTTCTGTGCGTCCTTTTCAGTGGTCTTCCCTCCACCCCAGCTCCTGGGCTGTGGAATGGGTCATGGGTGCCTTCTGCACTCCCCATGAACCTTGGGATCCCCTTTTTTCCAAGAATCCAGGTCGAGCCCCCAGCTCATAACCACGGGCCCCTTTCTGTGCAGTGTCTTCCGACATCTCTTCCGGAGTCTCACCTGGTGCTGGCTGGGCCTGGAGCTAACTGAATGCTGTGTGGGATGGCTTCTCCCTTCACATGCATGTGCCCCATCCCCCGGGTTGCTAAATTAGGGGGAAGAGGTCCCATACCTCATGATGGCCACCCCTAGCACCTACCCTGGCCTAGTCCCAGAGCTCCCGAGCTGCGTGTGGGATGTGTTGTGATGGTTTACCAGCGATTACCTCATCCATATCCGAGATGAATACTGCACCCCGGGTAAGGTGCAGTACCCTGTTGCGCCTGAAGCCGCAGGGGTGCCACACAAGTGTATACAGGAACGGTTAGGTAGGGATTAGCAATATGCACCCAGAACTGCCCGTGGTCCTGGGTGCATATTGCACCTCACAGGTTCCCTTTAAGTTTGTGAAAAAATGTGGAAAGGTTCACTGGGTATGAATACTTTTTCAAGGCACTGTGTGATAGTAGCTTCCTTTACCCACAGAATATTTGTAGTCTTTAGAACATATTAAACTAACGCGTCATACAAACTGTACTAAAATTAAAAAAAACATAAAAATTATTATTCTGGCTTTAAAAGACCAAAATTGGCAACATCCTTCAGGGACTAAGCTTGGTGTCTTGGCTGGAAATTGTGAAGACAGGACTGATTGGAAGTAAAGTAGCCGAGGGCCGAACACCTGGGCCATTATATAGAAATAAACAGTACATGAAAAAGAACACGGTGGAAAGAACTATTATCTGTCAAAAGCTTTAAATGGATTCTAAACCGCTCGGCTTTCACTAGTAAATGTAACTTAAAGAAAGGAATGGCGAAGATACTAGGGAAGAATACATTATAAAAGGCGCTTTTATCTTAAAACCGACCCAGCTTTTTTCTCCAGTATTTCTGATGTGCATTCAGGAGGCTTCTAAGGCTTTTCTAATGGGAACGTTCCTCCTCCTGTCAGGGCTTTAGATGAAGACGGCGTTTTGCCTTAGATGATGGAGAGGACAAATTAGGTAACCTCGTTAATGAAGCAACACAAAAGGGCTAAAATGTGAAACTTTTGTTCTACGATTAATAAACTTTTAAGATAGAAAATCTAGACAATTTTCTTTTTTACTGATTTAATTACGCTACACCGCTAGATGTAAAAACACAGGAGACAAAATTCTGTTGGGAAGACCGATATTTTTGATTATAAAAACATTAAAGTCACTAAACTCCAAAGACATACAGATAGGGACTCTAGATTGTGAGCCCCAATGGGGACAGTATTGCCAATGTATGTAAAGCGCTGTGGAATTAATAGCGCTATATAAATGAATAAAATTATTATTATTATTATAAACTATCCAAAAAGGACTAGACCGTTTGCTAGCCCGACTTTAAAGGAGCACAAAAAGTAATGGTTTAGGCTATGTTCACACTAGAAAAATGATTTTTCTTAAATTTCTTAAGAGTGAAGGATTAGTGCACCTGCGTTAAAAAACGCACCAAAAACGCACCTACGTTTTTGCCGCGTTTTCGGTGCGTTTTGACCGCTGGTTGCTCCCTGCGTTATTGTGCCAATTATCTATGGTAACTAACGCAGTTAGCTGCAGAAAAGAAGTGACATGCTCATTCTTTTTCTTAAGAAAATCTACTGAAAGAATTTTCTTAAGAAAAAAACGCAGTGTGTGCACAGCTAATTTTTTTTGCCATAGGTTTTGCTGGGGAATGTCTGCAGAAAGGTTACAAGAATTTCTCAAAAAATTTCTGCAGCAAAAACGGACCAAAAACGCAGGTAAAAAACGCAGTGTGTGAACACAGCCTTATGCAGTTTTTTTTAAATGAAAAGTTCTAAAGAAAACATAATGATCATAAAGTTGTTCCTTTTCACTACCGGACAACCAAATCTGAACAGGTGCACTATCAGAAATTAAAATACATGCGCTGAAGGAATACTTAAAGGGGTTGTCCAGGCTCGGGGCTTAAGTGTGCGACTGCAGACTTGTGAGTTCTCAGAGTGTGCGCTGTCAGGATTCTCCTGTGCCTGGACCAGGCGTTCACGTGATCGAAAATACGAAATGCGTGCTTTCGGCCACACTCAGACTAGACGTACCAGTCTAGAGTGAGGATGCAAACGTCTAGTTGGGACATGACCGAATGTATGTAAATCACATTTTTGTGGACATGCACACGTCTGCTACTGGCTAATCCTAACAGCCTGCACATTGAGTGCTGTGACGATTCACAAGTGACTGCAGACTTTATCCTTAAAGGGATATTCCCATCTCCAAGATCCTATCCTTATATGTAGTAGGGGTAATAATAATATTAGCAAATACCTCCAATTAGAAATGTAGTATAGTTTTCCTGATTCACTATGTCACTTACTTCATGTTCAGAGTATTGCAGGACCTTAGGCATTCATGGTTACGTAACCATGTCTAGTAGTGGACTATTTATTAAGGACCAGGCCAAACAATAGTCTTAAAACCGCATTGGCTGATGGTTAATGGCACTATTAAGAAGTTAGACTATCAGCCTTTGCAGTTTTCAGTTAATAGATTGGCCCTAACTCAATTATGTTGTCCACTATTATGGTCGGATGTCCGTCTCTGTTCTCCGGGTCCACGCCTCCTCTTTCGGCCATCTTTGTCCTCCTTCTTCTGAAGCTAGTGTGAATGATGCGTTCTACGTCATCTACACTAGCCGACATTGAGGTCCCGCACAGGCGCACTACAATACTTTAATCTGCCCTACTCAGGGCAGATCAAAGTGCGCCTGCACAGGACCTCAATGTCGGCTTGTGTGTATGACATAGAACACGTCATCCATATTAGCTTCAGGAGGATAAAGACTGACGAAAAAGGAGGCACGGACCCAGAGAACGGAGACACCCATCTGATCAATCTGATCTGCACCGACCGTTAGGTGAGTATTAAAAACATCCGGTGAAAGGCTCCCTTTAGGGTTAGGCCACATGCTGGAGTTTGCTGTCTCATGATATGGCTGATGCCAGCAGGGCCTCATGATTGAGCTTCAGAGTTTACCTTGTGATGGGATCTCAATTTGGTCCTCATTTTGTGGTTGAGTAACACTCAGATTTTTCCACTATTCACTCACCAGACCAGTTCAGTCCGAGTACTCCATCTTTAAGAGGGCGTATAATGTGGATGTAGCACATTATCTCGTATATGGAAATTTTCCTCCAGCTACGGTGCCTCCAGTGAAATAATTGGTTATGGTGGGGCTAGTCTAACAATTGAGATGTACTACTCAAAGAGTAGGTTTATGCTAAGTCCATAGATGGATTACACTCGCAAAGTGTAAAGGCCACTTTACACACAGCGACATCGCTAGCGATGTCGCTGGTGAAAGCACCCACCCCCGTCAGTTGTGTGTCACGGGCAAATCGCTGCCTGTGGCGCACAACATCGCTAAGACCAGGGGTTGGATTCAGCCGGTTCTGTCCGGTTCTGGAGAACTGGTTGTTAAAATAGCAGCCGTTCCCAGAACCGGCAAGAAACAGCTCCAGCGATCCGGTTCCCTGTATTCACTTGTGTTAGTGTCTCTTTAAGACACTAGCACAAATGAATGCCCGTACCTTCGCGACGCATTTCCTGGTTCAGTGAAGCCTGTCGGCACCCTGACCCGGCGTGCAGCAACGCGATGACGCTACAGAGGTCACGGCAGTGAGAGGAGGGAGCTTCTCCTCCTGCCGTCTGTCAGCGTCAGCGTGCAGAGAGCCGCGGAGGAGGACGGGAGACACAGGAGAGGCCGCCGCTGCAGGTAAGCGCTCAGTCAGCCGAAGATGCAGGGAGAGGGGAGCGCTATATGGGGAGAGGGGCCACATAAGAGGGGAGTGCTATATGGGGAGAGGGGCCGCATAAGAGGGGAGCGCTATATGGGGAGAGGGGCCGCATAAGAGGGGAGCGCTATATGGGGAGAGGGGTCGCATAAGAGGGGAGCGCTATATGGGGAGAGGGGTCACATAAGAGGGGAGCTATATGTGGCTATATGGGGAGAGGGGCCGCATAAGAGGGGAGCGCTATATGGGGAGAGGGGTCACATAAGAGGGGAGCTATATGTGGCTATATGGGGAGAGGGGCCACATAAGAGGGGAGCTACATGGGGAGAGGGGCCACATAAGAGGGGAGCTATTTGTGGCTATATGTGGAGAGGAGGCCATAAAAGGATAGGATTTGCATGGAGAAAGGGGCCATAATGGGATGGGATCTGCAGGGGGAAAGGGGCCATAATGGGATCTGCAGGGGGAAAGAGGCCATAATGGGACGGGATCTGCAGGGGGAAAGGGGTCATAATGGGACGGGATTTGCAGGGGAAAGGGGCCATAATGGGATGGGATCTGCAGGGGGAAAGGGGTCATAATGGGATGGGATCTGCTGAGGAAAAAGGCCATAATGGGATTTGATCTGCAAGGAAAAGAGGCCATAATGGGATGGGATCTGCAGGGGGCAAGAGACCACATGGGATGGAATCTGCAGGGGGCAAGAGACGACATGGGATGGAATCTGCAGGGGGCAAGAGACCACATGGGATGGAATCTGCAGGGGGCAAGAGACCACATGGAATGGGATCTGTTGGGGGAAAGGAGCCACATGGGATGGGATCTGTATGGGGAAGGTCGTCCATTTCAATTTTAGCAGGGCTCCTTTAGTAATAATTTTTAAAAACTGTAGAAAAAACGTTTAATACAATAAGAGTGACAGTGACGAACAACTGGTGCTGGACAGGAGAGTGGCTGCAGAGGAGGGGAAGAAGAGGAAAGAGATTATACTTTAAGTTACTTGTATTTTTTGGTTGAGGAAAGGCTAATATAATGGGTGTGGTACATAATGGGTGTGGTTTTCAAATGGGCGGGGTTTACAGAGAACCTGTTGTTAAAAATGTGAACCCCACCCCTGGCTAAGACCCTTTACACTATACTTACCTGCCTAGCGACGTCGCTGTGGCCGGCAAACCGCCTCCTTTCTAAGGGGGCGGTTCATGCGGCATCACTAAGAGGCCGCCCAATAGAAGCGGAGGGGCGGAGATGAGTGGCCGGAACATCCCGCCCACCTCCTTCCTTCCTAATTGCCGGCGGCCGCAGGTACGATGTTGTTCCTCGTTCCTGCGGTGTCACACATAGCGATGTGTGCTGCCGCAGGAACGACGAACAACCTGCGTCCTGCAACAGCAACGATATTTGGGATTAGAATGACGTGTCAACGATCAACGATTAGGTGAGTAATTTTGATAGTTAGCGGTCGTTCGTGCGTTTCACATGCAACAACGTCGCTATCGAGGCCAGATGTGCGTCACGAATTCCGTGACCCCAACGACATCTCATTAGCGATGCCGTTGCGTGTAAAGCCCCCTTAAGTTTGAGTCTGGCTGTGTGCCTCGCACTTCACGACTCTGGTCTTGCACCTCTGTAATTGACGCTTCACGCGCCCGGGCTCAAGCCGTGAACCTCCGTCCTTCATGGTTCGTGCCTCCTGGCTCACATCCTCACGCCTCCAAGCCGGTGTCTTGAGCCTCCAGAGGCACAGGCCCAGATTATCTGATTTCTGCCATATAATTTGTCTAACACTTATGTTGAATACATAACATTACAGATATACAGTATATTATGCACTCACTATGGTGATTTATCTTTGCAGATTTCTATAGTTGGCTTTTACATTTAATTATGATAATGTGATGATGGCATCCAGTACCTATTATTTGGATTTAATAGGAACTATTCCCCTGGGGCTGGTTATACGATCTTTGAATCTTCTTCATCGCAGGCCACCTATTTTTCTCCAAATAGAAAAAGGTATTAATTAAAGATTTGGTCCTTCTATTCCGTTTCATCACGGATATATTCTGTTCCAGGGCCTTACGGATCTAAAATAGGGCATATTGTTCCTGATAGGTAGGCTTCAGATGCAATTCATAGGGTTTCGTGTGCTTGCAAATTGATCCTATTGTCCATATTTTTTCTGATCTTATGGATAGGTTACTATGTCTAGCCTAGCTCTCACACGGGACTTTGGTCCATGTCCTGTGTCCTTTCTTTGGCATTACAGTCATGGGTGACAGTCCTGTAGAGTCTGGCAATTTAAGTTCACAGAGTTTGGATGCGCAAAATGCTCCCTGACTTTCTATTATTCCTGCTGTTAGTATCTCCTCTGCTGGGTTTTCATGCTTTTCCCTTTAGGACCCAGCAGAGCTCCTCTTTCCTTCAGCTGCTAAACATCTGTATTTCGCCTTGGATTTAAATTCTCTCATTTTCCCTGGACTTCTGCTGGTGATATTTAGTTCCTTCATAAGCTCTGGATGCAAGCAGGCAGCTTGCACTCATCTGTAGGGTCATTGCTGCTCTTTGCTAAACTTCTTCCTCAGGCATCTGGAGATAAGTTGTTCATGCGCTTTCCTCATGTGTGCGCTTCCTGGGTTTTCTTTAGTGGAGTTGATAATGAGCTCAAGCCACCCTTTCCCTATCAAGGGTCCAGCTCTAGGGTCATCCTAGGATCAGGTATCCGGCTCGGCGCATAGGTGCGAAACCTATCTAGGGTGGTGAGGTACACCAAAAGCCAGCAGTAGGTTTGGTCAAGATTCACCATCTTCCCCTTCCTTAGACGCATGGCTTCCCTTCCCTTTCGCTTGGTACTCCCCTTACTAAGCGAAGCGTGACAATTAATCCTGGTGTAGTATTCGGAGAGACATACTGGAAAAGGGGAATTAGACCTAACGGTAATTTATCAAGGCAGCACCTTTATTTTCCCTTCCTTATGTTCTATCTTGCAGATGAGTTTCTATTGGTTCGTATAGATCGTTTGTAGCCATCCTTTTGTAGTAACTTTAACGTCAATGTAGGGTTGAGGTGGGAAAGGCCTTTTAACCTCTGTGATGCTGTCCCAACATAGGTCAAGGAAGACTACCACCTGGTGTGTTGTTCTGAGGGTCTACCTACAAACTGACTTACCAGTAGGTCTAATTCCCCCTTTTTCATGTTGACTAATGTCGCTAACGACGCCGGATGTGCGTCACGAATTCCGTGACCCCGACAACATATCGTTAGATATGTTGTTGCGTGTAAAGCCCCCTTAAGACGGATGAGCTTAGGAGAGAGTCCAACTCGCGAGGCACCATAACAAAGCTCCATACAGCTCAAGCTGTATTCCATTAACTTGTATGAATGGGACCTTTAGCGATGACTAAACAACGTACAGAGCTGTATCAATTACAATACACTAACACCTTTAATCCGAGATCAATATGCAGGATTCAGAACCAACCAATGTGATACTGACGAACAAACAAAGGGAATCTGTCAGTAGGAGCAACCCTCCTTTGTCGTCTATATTGGCATTTCGGACATAGAAAGCTGAATAAAAAGATACCTTGATATCTGCGAACCGATGACATTACTAAAAAATTCCCATTTGTCTTATATGTAAATTATCTGCTAAGATCTATAGGCTAGACACAGATCTCCTTGAGAATCTGCCTACAGAGCTTATAGTAAATAAGAAGGGGCAGTACCCCTATGAGACATGTAATGACTGATGGTCTTCTCACCTGAACTACACAGTTAAAATAATGGAATATCTGCATCTAGAACTTAAGTCGCAAAATGACCCTTACATATTTGGCTATGGATTCTAGTTGGCAAATTTGTGGTTTAGGATTCTTAGGCCCTTATTTCCTATCCATAAATTTATTTTATGTATCCATAAATATTTTTACTCACCCGCAGTCCTACCTGCTTGACTTGTCATAAGCACTTGAAGTCACAAAAGTTAGATTTAAGTGTAATGGCCAAGAAGAACAGTGAGCATTGGGGTATGTTTCTTGGTATAATAATAATTTATTTATATAGCGCCAACATATTCCGCCACGCTTTACAATTCAGAGGGGACATACTGTATACAGACAATATGAGACATTACAGAATAACAAAATTCGAATACCAAGAGGAGTGAGGGCTCTGCTCGTAAGCTTACAGTCTATGAAGGAATAGGGGAGGCACAAAAGGCGAATGGTCAGAATACTTTATTTTACCAACAGTGACTGGTTAGACAGATTGGAAAATGACACCTATTTCACCAATGCTACCACATACGACGGCTTGCATGGGATTTTTCCTGTTCAATGCTATGTTTACAAAGCACAAAAAAATAAGGCATCTTTCAGATGTACAGATTTGGGTGCATTTTGCCTACAGTAAATTTTGCTTGAAAGGGAACCTGTCACAAGCAGTTCTGGGTGCATATTGCTAATCCCTGCCTAACTATCCCTGTATCTAGTAGCATACATAAAGGGATCTTTATTAAAAACGTATTTCTAAACATCTTTTATCATATGCTAATGAGACAAGGGACTAGTCGCAAGGCCATTGGTTCCTTTGGCTAGTTGGCCCCCTTAGCATGTAAGCACGCCCACAGGTCGTAGCATCACAATGATTGTCGCTCTCACCTCTGCTGCCACCGCT
The DNA here is from genome assembly GCF_048569485.1 of Anomaloglossus baeobatrachus. Classification (NCBI taxonomy): domain Eukaryota; kingdom Metazoa; phylum Chordata; class Amphibia; order Anura; family Aromobatidae; genus Anomaloglossus; species Anomaloglossus baeobatrachus. The sequence goes on from NC_134354.1 coordinate 722,381,636, forward strand.
GGTTTTCGGCACAGTGTGCACGATCAGAACATCAGGTCATAAGCACTACACCAGTCTGAAGCCGGGACACGTACACCCGACTTCGTAGTACGCATGACTCGAAGTTCAGGACTTCTGATCATGCGCATTGAGCCGAAATCCAGCATCAGGGCGGAACTAACTTCCTTGCCACTAGTCTCTGTGCTCATTACCATATGCTAAATGATCTTTAGAATTACATTTTCTAAACATCTCTTTATCTATGCTACTATGGGCTGGGACAGTTAGACACATGCACCCAGAACTGCTTGTGGTTCTGGGTGCATATTGCACCTGACAGGTTCCCTTTAAATATCATTCACCCAATACAGACAAAAAGACTGAGTTTTTTAGGACAAACTGTGAGACTAAAAATAGGCATAGCCTACTGTTTCCAGATAATGGCTTCAATTTATCAAGCAGAATTGGATTTGCTTAGGCAAACAAAAATGTAGCGAATTTTGCCAGTTTTACGCAGCTCCAGTTTAGCTCCAAATTTTTTAAATAATGGGTAGGGCTTGCCAAAATTGGCATGGTCACGTGTATCCAACATATTCATTAAAATGTAAGTTTAAAAAAGTGGTGTAAAGTTCTTTTGGTGGCAAGTGCCAGCTGAAAAATGCGCCAAATAAGAAAAAAAAAAAAAAAAAAAGGATCTGTTAGCAGGCTTTGCATTTAACCTGAGAGCAGAATGATCTAGGGAAATAGAGCATTATGGGAGGCTCTTTTCCACCAAATGGTCCTTGGCAGAAAAAAGGTTCCACACCTGCCTGTCTTACTCCAATGCTCATTTTCTGAAAAATATTGTACATAATTCTAGTTTTGATGAACGGGTCCAATTGCTTTTATTTGAAGAAGACCCTGAACCCTAAAAATGCCATAGCAAATTATTCTCATACCTTTTTCACTGCTGAATTTCTTATGATTGTGCCGTTGAAAGGTTGAAGTTTGGGTTTGGCTTTACATACTACAGCAGTGCTATTTGTACAAGATATTATTCTGATAAGAGGAGAATTTGCTTTTTGACATATTATTGGTGCCGAAAATGTGAAAGAAATAACATGCTGCAGTTTTCCGATTCAATCAGAAAGATAAATAAATAAGCTTGTGCATGAAACTTCCGAAATATCTAAGCTTTTGTGGGTGCTGTAAAAAGCAGCTTTTAAAGGGGTCATTCACCAATAGGACAACTCCTCATTCCCCATCTTCTGCCCCTTGAATACAAAAAAGCTTATACTCACCTCCCGAGCTGGCGCGGTCCCAGCGGTGTTGGCGCTCGTGTTCCCGAAGACTGTGTGAGATTGTGACGTCACTCAAACCCCACGCCCAATCACTGCTGGCTTCCCTTCCCGCCTTCAGATGTACGACTGATTAACAGGAAGCCAGAGCTGTGGCGGCTACTCACTTCCTGTCCAAAGGCAATGAAAGGCGGCGGCGGTAATGAGCTCATGTGACATCACAACCTTACACGAGGCCCTGGAACCCTTGCACTGGAACCGCAACAGCACTGGAGGGGTCCATACGCTTTTCTATTTAAAATTGGGCCAAACATTCGGAATGAGTAGTGGACAACCCCTTCAGGCTTTTAATTTGCATTAAAAAGCAGGAAAATAATTGCTGCAATAACGCAACGTGAACATAGCCTTGCTCATGAGAAGACTTAGGGGAGACCTAATAAATATGTACAAATATATCAGAGGGCCATATAGAGATCTCTCCCATGATCTGTTTGTACCAAGGACTATGACAAGAACAAGGTGGCATTCTCTTCGATTGGAGGAAAGAACATTCCTACATCAGCATAGAAGAGGGTTCTTCACGGTAAGAGCAGTTAGGCTCTGGAACTCTCTTCCTGAGGAAGTGGTGATGGACAACTCACTGAATGAGTTTAAGAGAGGAATGGATGCTTTTCTTGATAGCAAAAGTATAGAAGGTTATGAATAGCAAAATCTTACAGGTAGATAGAAGAGCGACCAAGATTATTAGAGGAATGGGGGGGGGCTGCAACACCAAGACAGGTTATTAAACTTGGGGTTATTTAGTTTGCAAAAAACAAAGGCTTAGGGGGGATCTAATCACAATGTATAAACATATGAGGGGACAGTACAGAGACCTTTCCAAAGATCTCTTTACACCTAGGCCTGCGACTGGAACAGGGGGGCATCCGCTACGTCTAGAGGAAAGAAGGTTTAATCATAATCACAGACGAGGATTCTTTACTGTACGAGCAGTGAGACTATGGAACTCTCTGCCGCATGATGTTGTAATGAGTGATTCACTACTAACATTTAAGCAGAGCCTGGATGCCTTTCTTGAAAAATATAATATTACCAGTTATGTATATTGGATTTTATGACAGGGTGTTGATCCAGGGAAATAGTCTGATTGCCGGATGTGGAGTCAGGAAGGAATTTTTTTCCCCATTGGAGCTTGTTTGACACATTGGGTTTTTTTGCCTTCCTCTGGATCAACATGTTAGGCTACGGGTTGAACTAGATGGACTAAAGGCCCTGTCACAAACACAGATAAATGTGTGGCAGATCTGTGGTTGCAGTGAAATTGTGGACAATCAGTGCCCGGTTTGTGGCTGTGTACAAATGGAACAATATGTCCATGATTTCACTGCAACCCCAGATCTGCCAAAGATTTATCTCTGTGTGTAACAGGGCCTTTAGAGTCACCCTTCAACCTTAAAAACTATGAAACTATGTGTTAATGACTTTTTACTTTTGAAATTTTCTATATTGTGATATTTAATAAAAAATATATACCATATTTTTCAGACTATAAGATGCTCCCTCTACTATAAAACGCGCCCTAGGTTTACAAAGCAGAGAATAGCAAAACATTTTTCCTATTAATTAAAATTTCCTTCGTGGCGAAAAGTAGAGGGGTACTTAACACTAATTTTAACACAATTCTGCTACATGCAAACTACATGCACATATAGACATACATGACTGCTACACGCACATAAAAACACAGCTCTGCTACATGCACATATAAACACAAGCAGCTCTGCTACATGTAAACTTCATACATATGGACACACAGCTCCGCTACATGCACATACATACAGCTCTGCTATATGCATCATAGAAAAATACGGTAATAAATGTATATATATGTATTTATCTAAATGTATAGGTAGTATTACAATATTAGCCCAAGTGGTCTGTGTGAAAGTTGCAAGATGACAAAATATATTATATATTCTATATATATTATTATTATTATTATTATTATTATTATTATAGGACGCTCACAGCAATAGACTAACTCGGATCCTATTTTTATGTATGAAAGTATAAGTAGTGCATGCTCTAATTTGGGTGGGCAATGGTAATGTTGAAGGATGAGTGAAGAGATGAGCTCTGAAATCACCTATGATAGGTTTATCTTGTGAATTCCATTTGTGATGATTGAAAATGCGACTGCAGAAAAGTCATCGGTACAGAATAGGAAGTAATGGTTTAATCTAATATATAAAGCTTAGTGTATTTATGTGTGTATGTGTGTGTGTGTGTGTGCGTGCGTGCGTGCGTGCGTGCTAAAGGAATCCACACCGTCGCATTTGCAATAATGAAATGTTGCACAGGCGCCTCATGTGACCCAGGGAACATCGTAGACTATGTTTTGACAGGAAAATGTAGCCCCGCGCTTTACAGTTAAGGCCCCGTTTCACGCAACGACATATCTAACGATATATCGCCGGGGTCACGGATTCCGTGATGCACATCCGGCATCGTTAGCGACGTCGTTGTGTGTGACACCAACGAATGGCCGTTAACGATCAAAAATACTCACCTTATCGTTGATAAGTCGTTCATTTTCAAAAAATCGTTGATTGTTGAGGACGCAGGTTGTGCGTCGTTCCCGAGGCAGCACACATCGCTACGTGTGACACCTCGGGAACGACGAACTACAGCTTACCTGCGGCCGCCCGCAATGAGGAAGGAAGAAGGTGGGCGGGATGTTACGGCCCCTCATCTCCGCCCCTCCGCTTCTATTGGGCGGCCGCTTAGTGACGCCGCTGTGACGCCGCACGAACCGCCCACTTAGAAAGGAGGCGGTTCGCCGGCAACAGTGACGTTGCAAGGCAGGTAAGTACGTGTGACGGCTCCGAACGATTTTGTGCGCCACGGGCAGCGATTTGCCCGTGATGCACAAACGACGGGGGCGGGTGCTTTCACCAACGATATCACTAGTGATATCACTGCGTGTAAAGCCCCCTTTACTCTCCAAAACACATGCCTCCATTAAAGTGAATGGAGCCTGGAACTACAGGTTATTAATAGCAGCTGTGATTGGTTGCAATAGGAACAAAGGGCATTGTTCGTATAAGAAGCTTATGTGAGGTAATATGATGTCGGTGGGAGACTGATAGAGAGAAGAGAGACACACGGGGCAAGAGAGACACACGGGGCAAGAGAGACACACGGGGCAAGAGAGACACACGGGGCAAGAGAGACACACGGGGCAAGAGAGACACACGGGGCAAGAGAGACACACGGGGCAAGAGAGACACACGGGGCAAGAGACACAGAGATACAGAGACACAGAGATAGACACAGATAGACTGATACAAAGACAGAGAGACAGACAGAAACAGACACAGACAGGCAAGGAAAGAGACAGACATTGAGACAGACAGACAGCGACACACAGAGATTGGGAGAGAGACCGTTACAATCCCGGGCAACGCCCGGGTACTACAGCTAGTATTGTATATACACAGTATATCACAAAAGTGAATACACCCCTGACATTTATGTCAATAGTTTATTACATCTTTTGACAACAGTGCAGATATGACACGTTCATAGAATGTAAAATAGTCAGTTTTCAGCTTTTATAAAAGGGTAAAATAACAACATATCGCCATTAATGCCAACAAAAGTGAGCACACTGCTAAGTGTAAATGGACAAATTCTGCCCAAAGTGTCAATATTTTCTGTGACCACCCTTATTTTCAAGCACTACCTTAACTCTCTTGGGCATGGAGATCACTAGACCTTCACAGGAGCAACTGGGATCCTATTCCATCCTCCATGACGACATGACGGAGCTGTAGGATGTCACAAACCTTGCGCTCCTCCACCTTCCATTTCAGGAGAAGGAGGAGGCGGCCCCCCCAGAAGCTTAATAGGGTTTAGGTCTAGAGACACGATTGGCCAGTCCAACACCTTTGCCTTCAGTTTCTTTAACAAGTAGTTGTCTTAGAGATGTCTGTGGGGTCGTTATGTTGGAATACTGCCCTGCGGCCCAGTTTCTGAAGGGAGGAGGACCACGGTCTGCTTCAGTTTGTCACAGTACATGTTGGCATTCATTGTTCCCTAAATTAACTGTAGCTCCCCACAGCCGGCAACACTCATGCAGCCCCAAACCATGACACTCCCACCACCATGCTTAACTGTAGGCAAGACACACTTGTCTTTGGACAGCTCAACTGATTACCGCCACAAACGCTTGAGATCAAGATACACTTAATGGTTCAGATGGAGTCATCAGACCAGACCAAAGGACATGGTTCCTGGAATCCATGTCCTTGTCTGCCTGTCTTCAGTAAACTGTTTGCAGGCTTTCTTGTGCATCATCCATAGAAGAGACTTCATTCTGGTTTGACAGCCACACAGACCAATTTGATGCAATATGGAGCGTATAGTCTGAGCACTGACAGGTTGACCCCCACCCCTGTAACCTCTGCAGCAATGCTGGCAGCACTCATACATCTATTTTGAAAAGACAACCTCTGAATGTGACGCTGAGCACGTGCACTCAACTTCTTTGGTCGACCATGGCAAGGCCTATTCTGAGTGGAAACAATGGGCATGGAGAGCAGGTCATACTCAAATTTATATAAGGTCACAAATAATCAAAACTAGGGGATTAGATGAATTTCTTCCACCATTCAAATAGCAATACATTAAATGATAATATTAATATCTATATTCAAATATACATCACAGATTCATACAGGTGATGTAATACCTAATCCAATGTACCAATATAATACTAATGTGAAATATGTAGAGCATCACCTGTGGAGGAAGAAAATCCTAGAAAAAAATCAATCAATAACACAGACCTGATGCCATGGTTGAACAGAGTATGACAGAGTATGAGACAGTATGAGAGTATGACACTGCTCCCCTGCCACGCACTCCCTGGATTTGTTTTTTTTCAGATCCTCAGAGAATTGTTTGCCATGTTGCATGACGCGTCCTACATCATCCACACTAGCCGGCATTGAGGTCCTGCGCAGGCGCACTTTGATCTGCCCTGAGCAGGGCAGATCAAAGTATATTAGCGCGCCTGCGCAGAACCTCAATGACAGCTAGTGTGGATGACGTAGGACGCGTCATGCACCCAGGTTTCAGAACAAGGAGGACAAAGATGGGCAAAAGAGGAGGCACCGGTATCGGAGAACGGAGACACCGATCCGACCAGTCTGCCTCGCACTGGCCCTTAGGTGAGTATTATAAAAAGATTTTTACATTCTACACAGCGGCCTGTGCTCTTATATATAGTATTCTAGAATATTGTATATAAGAGCTCACTGGTGGTGGCCACAGTTTATAGTCACCAAATTTGGTGACATGTTCCCTTTAAAAAGGGCAATTATTCTTTCATAGCTCTGTGTACATGGAGATAGCTAAGCTTACAGTTTACTATTCTGGAGCCATGGATTCTTGAGGAATTATATTTACGTTACCATACTTTTGATGGAAGCAAAACTTGTAGATGATGCGTTGACGCAGAACAAGAAATGCTTTTCTTGTCCAAGTTTGCGATAAATGAAGTTGAGCTACAAAATTACAGTAATTAATGTCAACTGCATTAAGCAGAAACAAGATAATGAGCTGATGGATTCATGATTGCATATAATGGCTGATAAATGGAAATGTTCTTGATTTAATAAGTAGCAAAGATTTGAAAGTCTCATTAAGTACAAAATAGTAAAAAAAAAAACAAAAAACAGCAACCTACAAACACTAACTGCTACATACGAATATACTTAACTCAAGCGTAAAGAAAACAACCACCGAAAAATAACTGAGCGGAAGTTTATTAGTTTTAAGGTTGAAGGTAGACTTAAATACATCCTATACCTTAACATATTCATCCAAAGGAAGGCAAAAAAAAAACATTGGGCAGACACTAATAGCGACATATTATGGGAGAAACTCCTTCCCGACTCCACATACGGCAATCGACTGGTTCCATGGATGTAAGCCCTGTGAGGCAAATCCTGGGATATGAAGAGGAATTATGATTGCCAGTCATAATCGCTCTCATCACTCCATGGCCGTGCCCCCTCCCTTCTTGTTCTCAATGTCCAACATCTTGGAAGGTGTCACATCCTAGCAACACATCCCATGGCCATCTCCTGTGATATGGAGATTAGATGATGTGGGAACAATGGACACAGGATGACTCCCTGCCGTGACCCTGTGGTAGGGGCTGCTATCTAATTAGCAAGGCTATGGAAGTATCCAGACAGGACGACTCCAGTAAAATATGGAAGTAGGACATTGGGAAATACACCAAACGTGATATCAGCCAATGGGGAACTAGTAGACAAGTCGTGAGTCCCCTCGTTCTGTAGCTAAATTCATAACTGTCACAATGAGAGCGTTGGCGTCTGCCTACGACGCTCCCAGGCCAAGTTATGGCCATATCCCCTGTTGTGGATATTGTCCATAACTCCAGCCAGGGGTGGAGCAGTGCTCCCTCTGAGGTCACTAAGGTAGGAGGGGACCTGGATTTGCCCAGGTTGATAACCCTACTTCGGCCATTTTCCAGTGTTCTTTCGCCGGGGGTCACGTGTAGGAAACATCTGTGGGAAGGATCCTAGAAACCTGGTCTACAGCGCCCCCCTGTGGCCAGACGCACAAGGTAACTGCTGGAACTGTGTATGCCTGTTTGTAAACCATGCTTTATCTGTAACTGTACTCTGACATTTGTATATTCTGTAGATTCCCTATTGTATATATTGTAGTTTCTAGTGTGCTTTAGGCTGATTAAATTATATAATTAATCTTGGGCTGTTCTGTTATCTCGATCTTGAATCCCACGTCTGTGTGTTCGGCTAATAGTTACCGTGAAGCGGTTGGTGGCAGCGAGTTGTGCCAAGGATTATTGTGGGGAGGCCAGTGAGATTCGGGGAGGTTTTATATATTCCGCCCGCGGAGGTCGGGGGAATATATACCCTACTCTCACCGGGGACCCTTCAATAATCGGCATAAGTAGTATAGCGGCCTCCTTGCTTATCGTCGGGCAATTCCATAATTGGCCTGACTATAAGAGGGGCGCTAGAGAGCGCGTCACGTGCTCTGTCTGTCGGTCGGGAGGGATAAAGGAGGGGTGACCCCCACTTGTTACCCCCCCGATTGTGACGTACTGGTAGCCAGCGCGGGGGATTTCTGAGTGACCCCCCCGGTGGTTCGTGACATATTGGTGGCAGCGGTGGGATTTCTGAGTGACCCCCCCCGGTGGTTCGTGACATATTGGTGGCATAGCGGTGGGATCGAGATAATAGTGTGTGTGAGTGTGAGACCCATACTTCCAGACACTAAAGACTGCCTGCAGCAGCTGTGGCTGCTGGGGTCTTCAGACCAGCTCAACACTAGAGTGTCAGAGTGCAGATACTGTAAGGTGTGTGGAGGCATCAGGTGTCAGTTCTGTGTCAGTGACCAAAGTCTGCAAGAATGGCTGAGAGCACCAGGAGCAAAGCCAAAGGAATGGCCGATGCTCAGGCCAGAGACGATGAGGAGGTTGCCCACGAGTCCTCCAGGAGCTCGACGCCAGAAAACCGTTCTGCAGAGGACAGCGCACAACCTGGCAATTATGGACAAGATGAGGAGCAGCTCACCCAAGGGTCCTCAACGAGCCAGATGCCAGCCCTCCGCTCTGCAATGGACAGTGAATCACCAGGCTCCGCAGCGGGCCGCAGATCACCACGTGCCATTCCACCGAGCCTGGGAGGCTCGGATAGCCTTCTTCAAATGGCTATGGCCCTTCTCCAGGCTGGAGACCAGGAGGGCTACAAGGAACTCCTGGCAGAGCGCAGGGCAGAGCGGCAGGCAGCGCGTGAAGAGCGCCAGGCAGAGCGTGAGGCTGCGGAGCGACGGCAACAGGCAGACCGTGACCACCAGCTGCAGCTAGCTCAGCTCCGGCCCTCATCAGCCACACGTGACCTTCAAGACACCAAACTTCCAAAGGTCCGTGTTGAGGACTTCCCAGTGCTGGAGAAGGATGGAGACTTGGACTCTTTCTTGACTGCTTTTGAACGGACTTGCCTGCAGCACCATCTGGACAAGGACCAGTGGGCCAAATACCTGACCCCCCGTTTAAGGGGTAAGGCCCTGGATATCCTTGGGGACTTGCCTGCTGAGGCAGATCAGGGCTACGACACCATCAAGCGGGCCCTGATCCAACAGTACAACCTCACTCCAGAGTCCTACCGCAAGAAGTTCCGGAGCCTACAGAAGGGACCAAAGGACTCCTGGGCTGACCACAGGCGGGCACTTGCCCGAGCTGCCGACCACTGGACCCAAGGCCTGCAGCTTTCCACCGGACCGGAGATCCTGGACTTGTTCATCACGGAGCAACTCTTGTGGAACTGCCCTGAGGATCTCCGCCAGTTCATCCGAGACCAGAAGCCAAAGGGGTCCACGGCTACAGCTGCCCTTGCTGATGACTACACCAACAATCGGGCTCCTGAGGCCAGGAGAGCAGCCACCAGCAGCACCTGGAGAGGGGGTAAGATGAATTCTGCGACTGCCCCACCTGCCCCTAGACTGCAGGGGGTGTCCCCCTCAACTCCCCTCTCCAGGCCCGTGGCAGAACCAAGACGGTGCCATCAGTGCAACCTACCTGGACACTTCAAGGCCATGTGCCCTCAGCGTCCCAAGGCCCCGGCTCCATCCCCGTCCCAAGGGCCGCCCAAGGTGTATTGTGTGGGTGGGGGTGGTGGTAGGTCCCTGGACAGCTTCCAACCTGTCACCGTCGGCCGGTCTGTGACCATAGGACTGCGAGACAGCGCCTCGGAGGTGACTCTGGTGCGGCCTGAGATGGTGTCCCCCCAAGACTTGATCCCTGGAAAAACCCTCGCTGTCTCCGGGATTGGAGGCATTGACCCGGCGCTGCCTGTTGCTGACATTTATGTGGACTGGGGCGCAGGGCGAGGGGTGAGAGAGGTGGGGGTAACTGATCGGATCCCTGCAAACGTGCTACTTGGGACAGATTTGGGGCAGATAACCTCCCAGTTTGGGCCCCCCCCAAGGGCTGAACCTTCAGCCAGTACTGACATGCCTCCTGACAATGTTAATGTGTTATCTATGAATGATGTAAGGGAGGAGGGAGTGAACTCTGAGTTTTCTGCTTACACAGACACCATAGACACACACTCAGCTGCAGCTGTGACAGGGGAGGGGCTTGGAGGAAGGTGTGACCATGCCTCTGCAAGTAATCAGCCTGTGAGCTGGGATCTGTTGCCCTCTGCAGGGATAAGCAGAGAGCAGGGTGCTGCAGGGGGAGGACCAGTGTGTGGGGTGGGGGCTACCACAGCAAATGTGGGGTCCCCAGAGATTTCACAGCGGGGTTCTGTTGCTGCAGGGGGGGAACAGGCAGGTGAGATTGGGGCCGGTCCAGGAGCGGAAGTGCTCCCAGGTAAGATCTCGGTACATGGTTCCCCCACAACCGGGGTGTCAGGAAGCCAGGTAGGTCTGCCTGAACCGGCGACTTGGTCAGGAACGGAGGAGGAGCAGGCACGACCCACGGTCGCAGCGGCTGTGGCCGCTGTCACCCGCAGTGGGAGTGCTGGGAGCCAAGGGGCCTCCCGGAGGTCCGATAGCTCTTCCCCTTCTGACCAAGTGGCAGCCGAGTCAGGTGGAGGCCAGGACACAGGTCCCGGGGTACTGACTGAAGATGTGACAGTCTCGTTGATTCTGGCCACATCTAGTCAGGGGTTTCAGGCAGCGTTAGAAGCTGACGACAGCCTGAAAGCTCTTAAGGAGCAGGCGGCACAGCCTCCCTCGGACTCGGACCCGGAGCGAGTGGTCTGGGACCAAGGACGGCTGTACCGGGTCACGGTCCAGCAGGGTTCACCGGAGGCGTGGCCCAGGGACCGACAGTTGGTGGTACCCTATCCGTTCCGGACGGAGTTGTTGCGGATCGCACATGAGATTCCGATGGCCGGACACCTAGGGATCGCTAAGACCAAGGCCAGGTTAAACCAGCATTTCTACTGGCCAAAAATGGGGGCCGATGTGGCTGCCTACTGCCGTTCGTGTGAAACCTGTCAGAGAGTGGGGAAGGCGGGGCCACACCCCAAAGCCCCACTGGTATCTCTGCCCATCATCGATGAGCCTTTCAGGAGGGTGGCTGTGGATCTGGTCGGCCCGCTGGCCATCCCCAGCAGCTCCGGGAAACGCTTCATACTGACGGTAGTGGACTATGCCACCCGGTACCCAGAAGCAGTGGCCTTGTCGTCCATTCGGGCTGACAAGGTGGCCACCGCATTGCTGGAGATTTTCTCCCGAGTGGGTTTTCCCCAGGAAATGCTCACTGACCGGGGGACCCAATTCATGTCCCAGCTGATGGAGGCCCTCTGTAAGCAAGTCCAGGTGCGACATCTGGTGGCCAGCCCGTACCATCCACAGACTAATGGCCTGTGCGAACGGTTTAATGGCACCTTAAAGCAGATGCTTAAGATGTTGGTCGACTCCCATGGGCGTGACTGGGAGCGGTATCTCCCCCACCTGTTATTTGCTTACCGGGAGGTTCCACAGGCCTCAACGGGATTCTCACCGTTTGAGCTCCTGTACGGGCGACGTGTGCGGGGCCCCCTGGCTCTGGTGAAAGAGGCTTGGGAAGGGGATTTGGCCATCCCTGGAGTGTCGGTTATCGAGTTTGTCATGCGCTTTCGGGACAAAATGCAGGCCTTGACGCAACTGGTACACGACAATATGGCTCAAGCCCAGGCCGATCAGAAGCGTTGGTACGACCAGAACGCTTGTGAGAGGACCTACCAAGTGGGTCAAAAGGTGTGGGTACTGGTCCCCGTACCACAGGACAAGCTTCAGGCAGCCTGGGAAGGCCCATACCTCGTGTACCAGCAGCTCAACCCTGTAACGTACCTGGTCACCCTGGACCCTGCCCGTGGAAGGCGGAAGCCCTTCCATGTGAACATGATGAAGGCACATCATGAGCGGGAGGCATGTGCACTCCCGGTGTGCAACCTGCCCGAGGAGGGAGAAGCGGAAACCCTCTTGGATATGCTAGCCCAGGTTAGGGCAGGCGGATCCATTGAGGATGTGGAGGTTGGCCACCAGCTCTTGGAGGACCAACGGTCCCAGCTGTGGGCCACCCTACACCCCTTCCGGGGGTTGTTTACCAACCAGCCCGGAAGGACTGACTTGGCTGTCCATCACGTGGACACTGGGGATCATCCCCCGATCCGGCGTTCAGCATATCGGGTCTCCCTGGAGGTGCAGCAACACATGCGCCAGGAGATTGACGAGATGCTGAAGCTGGGGGTGATCCAGGCATCCAACAGCGCTTGGGCCTCGCCTGTAGTCCTCGTCCCTAAGAAGGACCGAACCACTCGGTTCTGCGTGGACTACAGGGGGCTCAATGCTGTCACGGTCGCCGATGCGTACCCAATGCCACGCATCGATGACCTGCTCGATCAGTTGGCCGGGGCTCAGTACCTGACCATCATGGATCTGAGCCGGGGATATTGGCAGATCCCCCTGACTCGCAAGGCCAGGGAACGCTCTGCCTTTATTACCCCATTTGGACTGTACGAGTCCACGGTGATGCCATTCGGGATGAGGAATGCCCCTGCCACTTTCCAGCAGATGGTCAACACCCTGCTCAAGGGACTTGAAGGGTACGCGGCCGCGTACCTGGATGACATTGCCGTCTTCAGTCCCACCTGGGAAGATCACCTAGAGCATCTAGCACAGGTGCTCAGGCGGGTCCACCAGGCAGGTTTGACCATCAAGCCGGGAAAGTGTCAGCTGGCCATGAGCGAGGTCCAGTACCTCGGTCACCGGGTAGGCGGGAGAACACTGAAGCCCGAGCCTGAGAAAGTGGAGGCCATCGCATCCTGGCCCACCCCCAGGACCAAGAAGCAGGTGATGTCCTTCTTGGGGACCGCTGGGTACTATAGGAGGTTTGTTCCATGCTATAGTAGCCTGGCAAAGCCCTTGACGGACCTCACCAAGAAGAAGCTGCCCTCTGCAGTCGATTGGACAATGGACTGCGAGACAGCCTTCCGGGCCCTAAAGGACGCCCTGTCCAGCCCGCCCGTGCTACAGGCAGCCGACTTCACGCGGCCGTTTGTAGTACAGACCGACGCCAGTGACTTCGGCCTCGGTGCGGTGCTCAGCCAGGTGGACTCTGCGAGCCAAGAGCACCCAGTCTTGTACCTGAGCAGGAAGCTGTTACCAAGGGAAGTGGCCTATTCCACGATGGAAAAGGAGTGCCTGGCCATAGTGTGGGCCCTGCAGCGTCTGCAACCCTATCTATACGGGCGCCACTTCATCGTGGAGACGGACCACAATCCCCTCAGCTGGTTGCACACCGTCTCTGGGACGAATGGACGGTTGTTGCGATGGAGCCTTGCGCTCCAGCAATACAACTTCACCATTCGCCACAAAAGGGGCCGGGACCACGGTAACGCAGACGGGCTGTCCCGACAAGGAGAGGTCGCGGACGGGCGCACGGGGGAACACCGGAGTGTGCTGCCCCCTAGCGCCCTCAAAAGGGGGAAGGTGTGAGGCAAATCCTGGGATATGAAGAGGAATTATGATTGCCAGTCATAATCGCTCTCATCACTCCATGGCCGTGCCCCCTCCCTTCTTGTTCTCAATGTCCAACATCTTGGAAGGTGTCACATCCTAGCAACACATCCCATGGCCATCTCCTGTGATATGGAGATTAGATGATGTGGGAACAATGGACACAGGATGACTCCCTGCCGTGACCCTGTGGTAGGGGCTGCTATCTAATTAGCAAGGCTATGGAAGTATCCAGACAGGACGACTCCAGTAAAATATGGAAGTAGGACATTGGGAAATACACCAAACGTGATATCAGCCAATGGGGAACTAGTAGACAAGTCGTGAGTCCCCTCGTTCTGTAGCTAAATTCATAACTGTCACAATGAGAGCGTTGGCGTCTGCCTACGACGCTCCCAGGCCAAGTTATGGCCATATCCCCTGTTGTGGATATTGTCCATAACTCCAGCCAGGGGTGGAGCAGTGCTCCCTCTGAGGTCACTAAGGTAGGAGGGGACCTGGATTTGCCCAGGTTGATAACCCTACTTCGGCCATTTTCCAGTGTTCTTTCGCCGGGGGTCACGTGTAGGAAACATCTGTGGGAAGGATCCTAGAAACCTGGTCTACAGCGCCCCCCTGTGGCCAGACGCACAAGGTAACTGCTGGAACTGTGTATGCCTGTTTGTAAACCATGCTTTATCTGTAACTGTACTCTGACATTTGTATATTCTGTAGATTCCCTATTGTATATATTGTAGTTTCTAGTGTGCTTTAGGCTGATTAAATTATATAATTAATCTTGGGCTGTTCTGTTATCTCGATCTTGAATCCCACGTCTGTGTGTTCGGCTAATAGTTACCGTGAAGCGGTTGGTGGCAGCGAGTTGTGCCAAGGATTATTGTGGGGAGGCCAGTGAGATTCGGGGAGGTTTTATATATTCCGCCCGCGGAGGTCGGGGGAATATATACCCTACTCTCACCGGGGACCCTTCAATAATCGGCATAAGTAGTATAGCGGCCTCCTTGCTTATCGTCGGGCAATTCCATAATTGGCCTGACTATAAGAGGGGCGCTAGAGAGCGTGTCACGTGCTCTGTCTGTCGGTCGGGAGGGATAAAGGAGGGGTGACCCCCACTTGTTACCCCCCGATTGTGACGTACTGGTAGCCAGCGCGGGGGATTTCTGAGTGACCCCCCCGGTGGTTCGTGACAAGCCCCATTAGAGAATCCACTACCCACAACCCGTAATTAGAGTTGAGCGGACTGCCAATAATCTGGGTCCGGCGGATCACCGGCGGGTTGACAATGAAGTCCGGATCCGATCCAGAATCCGGCCCTATTTATGTCAATGGGGAGAGACAGAGAGACAGAGAGACAGAGAGAGAGAGAGAGAGAGAGAAAAGAAAAAACGCATCCGGATCGTGCACCCGGAATCCCGCGTCCGTGTCGGACTCGGATCTGCCACCCGTAATATTATATTTTTCAAGAAAGTCATCCAGTCCCTTCTTGAATTTTAAATGACGCTATTTATGGGGTCCTTGCACCTCAGGGGCTTTACCAATGTGACATAGCATCCACGAACCATGACAGTAAAATCTGAACTATACTATGGCGCTTTTTCCTTTCTGAGCCTCATCACTGTCCCTCAAAAGTAGTTTTCAACCGACCACACATGGGGCATCGGTGCACTCATGAGAAGTTGTGTAAGAAATTGTATTATTCAATTTCTACTATTACCCCTTTGATAATTAAAAACTTGGAGCCAAAGGAACATTTTAGTGGGAAAATAATGGTAATTTTCATTTACTCAGCCCAATATTATACAAATCTGTGAATCGCCTGAGGGATAAAAATGCTCACTAATGCCCAAGATGAATTCACCAAGAGGTGTAGCTTCCAAAATGGAGTCACTTGGAGGGATTTCTGATGTTTTGCCATGACAGAATATGACATGGTATCCACAATTCATTCCATCCAAAATGGTGCTCCTTCCCTTCTGAGCCATGTCGTGCACACAAAAGTAGTTTTCTGCCACATATGGGGTATCTGTGTACTCAGGAGAAATTGCAGAACAAATTGTGCATTTTCTCCTGCTACCCATGTGAAAATAAAAAAAATTGGGGGCCAAAACAACATTTTTGTGGGAAATATGTGATATTTTCACAGCTCAATATTATAAAATTCTGTGAAGCATCTGGGAGTTCTATGTGCTCACCAAACATCTAGAAAATTTGTTTCATGGTTCTATTTTCCAAAATACGGTCACTTGTGGGGGGTTTCCACTGTTTAGGCACTTTAGGGGTTCTCCAAACGCGACATGGCTTCTGCTAAGGATTCCAGCCACTTTTAAGTTCTAAATGGCGCTCCTCTTCCAAGTTCAAAATTTTCCAAAACAAATTGGGTATCGGCGTAGGAGAAATTGCATGATAAATTGTATGGTACATTTCTGCCTGTTGCACTTGTGAAAATGCAAAATTTGGGGCAAAATTAAAATGTTTCTAGGAAGAAGTACAATTTTCAATTTGTTCCCACATTGCTTTAATTCACGTGAAGCATCTAAAAGGTTAATAAACTTATTGAATGTGGTTTTGCATAGTTTGAAGAATGCAGTTTTTAGAATTGTGTCATTTTTGGGTATTTTCTGTCGTTTAGACTTATCAAAGTCACCTCAAAAGTGATGTGGTCCCAAAAAAATGGTATTGTAATTTATTGATAAAGTGTTTAAAAAAACCTGACGTAAAGTAGCCATGTTGTAAATGTTATTTAACTGTTTTGTGTGATATAACTCTGGTTTAAGGGCATAAAATTTCAAAGTTTGAAAATTATTTTGCTGTTATGGATTGCAGGTGCCATATTGCATTGGCAGAGCCCCTGAGATGTCAGAGCAGAAGAAATCCCCAATAGGTGGCCACATTTTACAAACTACAGCTCTCAATGAATTGATCTAAAGGTGCAATGACTATATGGACATCACGGTCATTTACAGAATTTTATATCATTGGGCGGTAAAGACAAGATACTTACATTTTTACCACTAACATTTTGGCTTAGCTCACAATTGTACATTTTCACAGGATGGAACAGGTAAAAACGGCACCAAAATTTGTTAGGACAATTTTGTTGAACCTGGCAATATCCCATATGTGGCTCTACTATACTGTTCGGCCACAGGGTAGGGTTTAGGACGGAAGAAGTGCTACTTGATTTTGGAGCACAGACTTTCCAAGAATAGTTTGAAGATTCCATTTGCGGAGCCCCTAAGTGCCAGAAGAGAAGACTCCATCAACTAGTGACCTCCATTTGGAAAATGACAACTCTGGCACTTTATCTAGGGGTGTAGAAACTATTTTGACTCCATGGGTGCTTTCTAGAAACAAGTAGGTGATGTTGTAGAAGAAAAATTGCAAATCTGCCATTGTAGTGCCCGTACATTGTGCCCAGCTCATGCTTCTGGAGTAACACACCCAGTAATTAAGTTTTCTCTCATTGCTACTCTACTGCGAAACATGTCGGCAATAAATGTGGTTTAGGCACACTGCGGGACTCCGGCACACTGCGGGACTCCGGCACACTGCGGGACTCCGGCACACTGCGGGACTCCGGCACACTGCGGGACTCCGGCACACTGCGGGACTCCGGCACACTGCGGGACTCCGGCACACTGCGGGACTCCGGCACACTGCGGGACTCCGGCACACTGCGGGACTCCGGCACACTGCGGGACTCCGGCACACTGCGGGACTCCGGCACACTGCGGGACTCCGGCACACTGCGGGACTCCGGCACACTGCGGGACTCCGGCACACTGCGGGACTCCGGCACACTGCGGGACTCCGGCACACTGCGGGACTCCGGCACACTGCGGGACTCCGGCACACTGCGGGACTCCGGCACACTGCGGGACTCCGGCACACTGCGGGACTCCGGCACACTGCGGGACTCCGGCACACTGCGGGACTCCGGCACACTGCGGGACTCCGGCACACTGCGGGACTCCGGCACACTGCGGGACTCCGGCACACTGCGGGACTCCGGCACACTGCGGGACTCCGGCACACTGCGGGACTCCGGCACACTGCGGGACTCCGGCACACTGCGGGACTCCGGCACACTGCGGGACTCCGGCACACTGCGGGACTCCGGCACACTGCGGGACTCCGGCACACTGCGGGACTCCGGCACACTGCGGGACTCCGGCACACTGCGGGACTCCGGCACACTGCGGGACTCCGGCACACTGCGGGACTCCGGCACACTGCGGGACTCCGGCACACTGCGGGACTCCGGCACACTGCGGGACTCCGGCACACTGCGGGACTCCGGCACACTGCGGGACTCCGGCACACTGCGGGACTCCGGCACACTGCGGGACTCCGGCACACTGCGGGACTCCGGCACACTGCGGGACTCCGGCACACTGCGGGACTCCGGCACACTGCGGGACTCCGGCACACTGCGGGACTCCGGCACACTGCGGGACTCCGGCACACTGCGGGACTCCGGCACACTGCGGGACTCCGGCACACTGCGGGACTCCGGCACACTGCGGGACTCCGGCACACTGCGGGACTCCGGCACACTGCGGGACTCCGGCACACTGCGGGACTCCGGCACACTGCGGGACTCCGGCACACTGCGGGACTCCGGCACACTGCGGGACTCCGGCACACTGCGGGACTCCGGCACACTGCGGGACTCCGGCACACTGCGGGACTCCGGCACACTGCGGGACTCCGGCACACTGCGGGACTCCGGCACACTGCGGGACTCCGGCACACTGCGGGACTCCGGCACACTGCGGGACTCCGGCACACTGCGGGACTCCGGCACACTGCGGGACTCCGGCACACTGCGGGACTCCGGCACACTGCGGGACTCCGGCACACTGCGGGACTCCGGCACACTGCGGGACTCCGGCACACTGCGGGACTCCGGCACACTGCGGGACTCCGGCACACTGCGGGACTCCGGCACACTGCGGGACTCCGGCACACTGCGGGACTCCGGCACACTGCGGGACTCCGGCACACTGCGGGACTCCGGCACACTGCGGGACTCCGGCACACTGCGGGACTCCGGCACACTGCGGGACTCCGGCACACTGCGGGACTCCGGCACACTGCGGGACTCCGGCACACTGCGGGACTCCGGCACACTGCGGGACTCCGGCACACTGCGGGACTCCGGCACACTGCGGGACTCCGGCACACTGCGGGACTCCGGCACACTGCGGGACTCCGGCACACTGCGGGACTCCGGCACACTGCGGGACTCCGGCACACTGCGGGACTCCGGCACACTGCGGGACTCCGGCACACTGCGGGACTCCGGCACACTGCGGGACTCCGGCACACTGCGGGACTCCGGCACACTGCGGGACTCCGGCACACTGCGGGACTCCGGCACACTGCGGGACTCCGGCACACTGCGGGACTCCGGCACACTGCGGGACTCCGGCACACTGCGGGACTCCGGCACACTGCGGGACTCCGGCACACTGCGGGACTCCGGCACACTGCGGGACTCCGGCACACTGCGGGACTCCGGCACACTGCGGGACTCCGGCACACTGCGGGACTCCGGCACACTGCGGGACTCCGGCACACTGCGGGACTCCGGCACACTGCGGGACTCCGGCACACTGCGGGACTCCGGCACACTGCGGGACTCCGGCACACTGCGGGACTCCGGCACACTGCGGGACTCCGGCACACTGCGGGACTCCGGCACACTGCGGGACTCCGGCACACTGCGGGACTCCGGCACACTGCGGGACTCCGGCACACTGCGGGACTCCGGCACACTGCGGGACTCCGGCACACTGCGGGACTCCGGCACACTGCGGGACTCCGGCACACTGCGGGACTCCGGCACACTGCGGGACTCCGGCACACTGCGGGACTCCGGCACACTGCGGGACTCCGGCACACTGCGGGACTCCGGCACACTGCGGGACTCCGGCACACTGCGGGACTCCGGCACACTGCGGGACTCCGGCACACTGCGGGACTCCGGCACACTGCGGGACTCCGGCACACTGCGGGACTCCGGCACACTGCGGGACTCCGGCACACTGCGGGACTCCGGCACACTGCGGGACTCCGGCACACTGCGGGACTCCGGCACACTGCGGGACTCCGGCACACTGCGGGACTCCGGCACACTGCGGGACTCCGGCACACTGCGGGACTCCGGCACACTGCGGGACTCCGGCACACTGCGGGACTCCGGCACACTGCGGGACTCCGGCACACTGCGGGACTCCGGCACACTGCGGGACTCCGGCACACTGCGGGACTCCGGCACACTGCGGGACTCCGGCACACTGCGGGACTCCGGCACACTGCGGGACTCCGGCACACTGCGGGACTCCGGCACACTGCGGGGCTCAGAAGGGAGAGTGGCTTGTTTTTTGTGGGATGAGCTGAAGTTTGTATTTGGATCATTTTCGGGCATGTAACATTGTGTTGATTGCTTTTATTCTGATTTTTGTGAGACAGAACCAAGAAAAAAATAGCAATTCAATAATAGTTTGTTTGTTTATGCCATTCTCTGTGCGGTATAAGTGATACAACAGTTTTAGTCTTTGGTTCAGTACGAATACAGCGATACCACATTTTTGTATATTTTTTTAATGTTTTGCCGCTTTTACACAATAACAATAATTAATAAATAATTATTGTTGCATTGCTGTATTCTTAGAGCGGACGCTTTTTTTTTTTTTTTAGCTGACAGCGCTATGTGGATGCTTGTTTTTTTACTGGACAAGATGATATTTTCATCGATGCCATTTTTATTTACATTTTATTTTTTATTGTGTTTTATTCCACTTTTTTTAGTTATTTTTTTTTTTACACTGGTCACTGAAAGGGTTAAATAGAGTGCCAGGTTTTAGATCAAGTCATTGTGGAAGCGGCTATAACAAATGTGTGTACTTTTTTGGGGGTTTTTTTTTTCTCCATACATAAGTATTTAGAGGTATAATATTTTTTGCATTTTGGGAGTTCATTATTTTAAATTTTTTTCAGTTTTTTTTTTTTTTTTTCTCCAAACTTTTACTTAGTCCCTCTATGGGATTTTAACTTTTATTAGTCTGATCACTGGTATGCCAATGCATTACACCTGTCAGTATCACATTGCCAGAGCGCCTGTTAGGGGTGCTTTGCACGTTGCGATATCGTCGGGGTCAAATCGAAAGTGACGCACATCCGGCATCGGTAACGACGTCGCAACGTGTAAAGCCTAGGAGAGAAGATGAACGAGCGTGAAACAGTCAAAAATCGGTGATCTGTGTCACGTCGGTCATTTCCATAATGTCGCTGCAGCGAAAGGTACGATGTTGTTCCTTGTTCCTGCGGCAGCACACATCGCTGTGTATGAAGCCGTAGGAGCGAGGAACATCTCCTTACCTGCGTCCCGGCTGCAATGAGGAAGGAAGGAGGTGGGCGGGATGTTTACGTCCCGCTCATCTCCGCCCCTCCACTTCTATTGGCCGCCTGCCGTGTGACGTCGCTGTGATACCGCATGACTCGCCCCCTTAGGAAGGAGGCGGGTCGCCGGCCAGAGCGACGTCGCAGGGAAGGTACAGTAAATGCGTGTGAAGCTGCCGTAGCGATAATGTTCGCTACAGTAGCTATCACAAGATATCGCAGTTGCGACGGGGACTATCGCGCTCGGCATCGCTACAATCGGCTAGCTTTGTCACAGCATGCCAAGTACCCCTTAGACCCTTCTTCTGGCTGGGTCTAACAGGCCACCATACATGGCAGATGACCTCCGGCTGCCATGACAACCCTCGGCTCCCCCGTGATCATGTCACGGGAATGCTAGAGGCGTGAGAGAAGGAGTGCACTCCCGCTCACAAACTTCTACATGCCATGATAACTATAGATAGCGGCATATACAAGATCGCACAGGTATAACATCATCGGGACCTGAACTAATCAGGTTTTGATGATGTCGCCAGTCAGAAACAGGGTTGTGTGGTGAAATCTTGGCACCTGCGGGACTCAGACGGTCCAGATCCAAGTCTGACCACTGACCAAAAACAAACAGCGCTGCACAAAAGCACAGCAAAGCAAGCACCGTCGTTTATTTACCTTCAGCAGTCACAAACAGGTTACTGAAGCTAAGGCCTCATTCAGATGTTCTATGAAGCATGTATAAATTCCCTAACTGTGTTTAATGGACAGAATAAGTATCAACAATTATATTTTATGGCGCTGATCATACGCATACAGGTCTATGGGTCTGTGAAAAATCCCTGACGGCACATATTGCAGTCTATGTGTAATCCGCTCATTTTTTTTTTTTTTTTTTAATACTGTAATGGATAGGAGAAGCTTTGCAATTATTACATTTTTTTATACAAGAAAATCCCTGATGAAACATTAATGGTAAAAACTGAAGGACCGAGCCAACACTGATTAATATCTAATCAAAAACTGCTAAAAATCGAGGGGGCTTTGTGTGTACCTGAGAAATTGCTGTTGCCAGAATGAGGTCTAAGGCGGGCATTGCCTATAGCTGGATTGATATGCTAGCTATTCAAACCCGTCTGCTGCCTGTCCTTCCTCCGTCTCTGTTATTACAGGGGGAGGAAGGAGGCAGGAAGTAGGGAGGAAGGACAGGCAGGCAGACAGACGGGGGTGGGAATAACTAGCAAAACCCGACCCACCTATTAGATATTCCATTGCACCTATCAATCAAATAACTGTTTATTTCACAGACTTTACTTGCCTGTATTTCAGAAAGTATACATCCAATCTCACAACTGAAGGTATGTATAGAATCAGCATGATAGCGCCAGTACAGCACTGGCTTTAGTTTATATAGGAAAATCCTGGTGGTTGGTCTTCTTTAAAAATGTAGCAAAACAACATGCGGCACTAAATAGGATTTCATAGGGTTTGTGTGGCGCTCCTGACCTGGTCAGGCACCACTGAGTATTGCACCCACGCCTGGGAGAGTACAAACAGGTAATCCCAAAGGCTGAGTAGAGTGTGGATACACAGACACACTTTGACCAGGACACACACACACACACACACACACACACACACACACACATTAGAGGGAACCCCTGGGCAGACCCAGGAAGGGGGGTGTAGCCCTCGCATCTCAGTTAGTGTGGTGCTGTAGTGAAGCTGGAAAGAGAGTTGTGCAGTGGCAGTCGAAGGAGTGGAGCAGCCGTGTCTGAAGTGTAGGGCTGAAGAGCGGAACACTGTCAGACCCTGCACGTGCAGTGGCTTCTGGCGGGGGAGAACATTACCACCAAGTCAGACTGAAAGACACCCGAAGAAGGAGAGTACTAAGGAGTCGAGTACGGGGACTCCTGGTAATGAACGCACACACGGGGTACAGGTCCCTAGAGCCAGATATCCATTTAATGGTCTGCTAAATCCTGTAGGCGGTGGGACTAGTGGTTCCACGCCAACCAACACAGAACCCGCAGCATCAACAGCAACGAGGGGGCCCATAAGGAGGATCGAGCCAGGAGCCATCTTATCCTTGGTCCACGCTGTCAGCAAACGGGACAGAAAGGGGAGAAAGGCAGTAGCGACTTCCCTGGACGCATCCCACGATATACTTCAAGTGAGGGGTGGTCCGAAACAAAGGTGCAGGAAGGCGAGTCAGCAGTCACCCCTATATCAGCCTGAGGGATACCTGGTTCATCATAGCATCACCTGGGTTGTCTCACAACTACCAACTGAAAGTGAGTAAAAACCCTGAAAGACATTGCTGCCTGTGTGTGAGTTCTTCTGCGACCTGTGGTACTACACACTTACACCTGAGCCCCTAGGGCCAGCCTCACTCTCGGGAGGCCATAACACCAGACTGCATTTAATATCAGCCCCAGACACTCTATAAACTGCAGTGGCGGTTGCCCCCTGACCACAATTACCGAGAGTGGCGTCACGATTCCCATTGAAGTTAACCTGACATACCTGTTGCCGGAAGATCTCCAGCACGTGAAGACCCTGAGGCGACCTGCAGGTGAGAGGGGCTTCACATTTGCCTAAGGGTACGTTCATATGAACTGTTTATTTTGTCTATCTGCTAGCCATATAGAGAACACAGACTCAGTGTGTGTTTATATATTAGTGCTTTTGTGAAGTTTAACGCATGGGACTCAAAAAAATATAATTCATAGCAAGCGTTCATCTTGTCCAATTAAAGAGGATGTCCACTACTTGGACAACACCCCTTATTCCCCTTGTTCGCTCTCTTAAAAATTAATAAGCCTATACTCGCCTTCTGTGCGGCCATTATAATAAAACGCAAGACCCGCGACCAATCACACCAGCTTCCTTCTCCCTGCCTTCAGACATTTGAGCCAGAAGTCACCGCAGCGGTCACATCCTACTCAAATGTCTGAAGGCAGGGAGAAGCAAGCTGGCATGAATTGGTCGCGGGGCTTGCGTTTTATTACAATGTCATGTGGGCCCAGGAAAACATGACTTCAGACGTTGCAGGAACCGCAGGCGCACTGGTGGAAGGTATAGGCTTTTTTATTTTTCAGCGGCGAACAAGGGGAATGAGAAAGGGGTTGTCCAAGTAGTGAACATCCTCTTTATTGGACCAGATTATGTCAAAGTTTCTGTACAAGTTCACTGTGAAGATAAGCGCACAGAGGTGACTGGTCTGATAAATTCAGAGAGCTCTAAAAAAGTAGCCTATGGGCTCTTTCAGACAACTGCATAAAATCGGATGAGATTTAGGGGTACTTTGCACACTACGATATCGCAGGTGCGATGTCGGTGGGGTCAAATCTAAAGTGACGCACATCCGGCGTCGCTGTCGATATCGTAGTGTGTAAATCCTTTATGAAACGATTAACTAGCGCAAAAGCGTCGTAATCGTATCATCGGTGTAGTGTCCGACATTGCTATAATGTAGCTGCTGCGACGGTACGATGTTGTTCCTCGTTCCCCTGCGGCAGTACACATCGCTGTGTGAAAAGCCGCAGGAGCGAGAAACATCACCTTACCTGCGTCCTGCGGCTCACGCCGGCTATGCGGAAGGACAAAGGTGGGCGGGATGTTTACGTCCCGCTCATCTCCGCCCCTCCGCTTCTATTGGCCGCCTACCGTGTGACGTCACACGACCCGCCCCCTTAGTAAAGAGGCGGTTCGCCGGCCAGAGCGACGTCGCAGGGCAGGTGAGTGCATGTGAAGCTGCCGTAGCGATAATGTTTGCTACGGCAGCAATCACAAAATATCGCTGCTGCGACGGGGGCGGGGACTAAGGCATAGCCCTAAGGCTGTGCGCGCACAGAGTTTTTCGGGTGCGTTTTTGGGCTCAAAACTGCATGACTTTGCTTCCCCAGTAAAGTCTATGAGTTTTCATTTTTGTTGTCTGCACATAACTTTTTTTTTTTTTTAGCTGCGTTTTTGAGCTAAAAAAAAAAAAAATGGATGTCAATTCTTTCCTGCGTTTTTCACCCATGCAATGCAATGTAAAAATGCAGCAAAACTCAGCCAAATACGCACTGAAACGCGGTAAAAACGCATGTGTTTATCGGTGCGTTTTTGCCACGGGTGTTTGTTTTTTGCAGCCAAAAACGCAGCGTCAAAAAAATCGCTGTGTGCACACATAGCCTAACTCACTCAAGTCTATGGGTGGGAGAAAAAAAATCATATGCCACAGCTTAGCATATTATTTTTACAGATGCATTACATTCTGTATCATAAGAAACTAGAAGTAGTCAAGGAAATGATTAATAGCTGCAACTATAAAAAAAAAAAAAAACAAGAAACAAGAAAACAGATTTCACACAGATGACAAGTAAAAATTCGTCCCACTTTTCTGGATGAAAATTGGATCGATATTTTTTTTTTTTTTGTTTGCCAATGTAACCCAAACCTAAGGAAGACAACTAGAAGAAATAAAAAAAGAGAAAAAGACAATGAAGTACTGACCTGTTAAATGTCCCTGCAATTTAAACTCCGCCAGTCAGTGTTTACGCAGCTGTAACAATGTGCTATATAAAACAGTCCTAACTAGAGTTGAGCGGATTGCTAATAATCCGGGTCCGGCGGATCAGTGGCGGGTTGACAAGGAAGTCCAAGAGGGAGAGGGAGGGGGAGAAAAAAAAAAAAATTATTGCCAAATCCAGATTGTGCACCCGGAATCCCGCATCTGGGTCGGACCCGGATCTACCGCTGAAACCGCGCGGATCCGGATTTTTCCAGTCCGGGTCCGCTCAACACTAGTCCTAACCACTACTGCCTGTGCATGGATGATGAGCCCAAAACCGCTTTAAGGATATGTGTGCATGCTGCGGATTAGATGCAGAAATTTTCTGCACCAAAAATCGCACCTTATGGCTGAAAAATGCACCAAAAGAAACACATGGATTTTTTTGGTGCGTTTTTATGCCATGCGTTTTATTTTTTGTGTAAAATCAATGGCTGGAAGGGCTACAAAACACAGGACAAAAATGCACCAACAAGTGACATGCTGATTTTTTTCCGCACACAAAACTGGAACGAAAAAAGGAGCAACGTGCGCACAGCACTTCAGAATTCTCATAGACTTTGCTAGAATAATTAGAGACATGCAGATTTGGGCAACAAACTACTAAAAACGCTGCAAAAACGTGTTAAAAAAAAAAAAAAAAAAAAGCGTACACACAAGGCCTAAAGAAAAATCTATTAATATGACTACAAGTAACCTTTGCAGCAGCCCAAAAGGGTCCTAAACTTTACAGTACAGAAGTCTAAAGAAGGTTTTTCAGTTTTTGAATATTAATCTATTTTATAATTGGTACGTAAAACATTTTTATTATATGGTGTAAGGGGAAGACCTAACAACGTTATATCCAATTATTCCAATGTGGTTACACAATGCAAAGAGACCCTTAACCAAGTGGAGTCTTTGTATACCCGACGAAAGGACTGGAAGTTTTCAGTCTCATCAGATCTTTCTGTATCTAAGGAGAAACTGTAACAGTCCGCCACATCTGCAGGTTGTCAATTTATATAAAAATGAACAGAAAAATGGAGAAATTTAGGAGGAGATGAGCTAGAACTGTGACTTCGTGGGGAATATAAGTGTTACTCACCCACTCTGGTTTTGTCAGGCGCTTTGCCCTCCTCCTCCAGTAGACATCTTCCATGGTGACCCAGCACATGCTCCTCTGATGCGATGCTTCTAGGCTAGCTCAGGTAACACCACACCACCTGAGTATTCAAGTACAGTGGTACCTTGGTTTTCGATGACATCAGTTATCGTTGGTTTCGGTTTTCATTGATTTATTTCCAGGGAAACTTTGACTTGGCTTTCATTGATTGCTTCGGTTTTCGTTTTGGTCTGTATGCCCGCGTGACTACGCTGCTAATTTTGCAACAATAAAGGGTGATCCATGCACTCTCCTGGTCTGTGTGGCATTATGTGAGTATCACCCCGAGCGTCAGTTTCAAAATGTATGTAACAAATGAAAGAAAATGTATTCATTCTTTACATTAGTATTTTATATTCCTTTTATATTCATTTCTTATTGTTTTTCGTATTAAACACTATCTTTATTCTCTATAAAATGTGGTTTTTGTATGTATTTTGGAGTGTCTTAAATTAATTGGATTGGGTTGTGGAGTCCGTAAGCCAAACCTTCGACTACGACTCAGTCTCCAACTCCTCAATTTCCCTTGCACCAACTCCGACTCTACAACTCCGACTCCACGACTCCGACTCCTACATATATTGCTTATAGTTAAGTGAAAAATGTATTATAGCATGAACGTGTGTATGTGTATATCAGACATTTAATAATTTTTATGATACAATAATCAAGATATTTAGATATATTTTATGTTCTATTGGAATACAACTTTAGAACACAAAAAACTAATAAATTGTAAATATGTAATACACTATGTAATATACAGTAGATTACATATATATTTTGTGTATATATATATATATATATATATATATATATATATATATATATATATTTATTTACAATTTATTATTTTTTTGTGTTCTAAAGTTGTATTCCAATAAATATATTTTATGTTCTAGCTAAATATCTTGATTATTGTATCATAAAAAGAATAAATGTCTGATATTCACATTGTACTACAATTAATTTTTCACTTAGATATAAGCAATATACTAAATGTTATTTAGTATGTTTTTGATGAAAACAGTTTTTTGCCACTTACATAGTTTATTGTATAGTGTTTATAATAAATTATATATATATATATATATATATATATATATATATATATATATATATATTATAGTGTTATATATAAAACTATGTAATACACTATGTAAGTGGCAAAAAACAGTTTTCAACAAAAATATACTAAATAACATTTGCGCAGTCTATGAATTTGTTCTAAGAAATAGACTTGCCTCTATCAGATCCTCCTTCGCAGATGACCTCAAATCTGACCTAATAATTTTAAGGCTAGAGAACAACCTCTCTATAGTAACTTGGGTTGGAGGCAAAGCCGTAACCACATGGGCAATATCTCTAACAATTTCCGGGTATAAAGGAATTGCCTCATGCACAGTCAGTTTTGATGAACGGTTGAATTTTTCTATTTCTTTGAGAGCAAGTGAAAAATTTTACTGAAATCTGGTCAATCTGCTGCTATAGGAGACGGAGTGAAATCTTTTTCCTTGCGGCAACGCTTTGCCTGCTCCATGTCATCCAAATACTTGTCAAAGTTAAACTCCTCATCTGATGAGGATGAAGATATCGCAGCAGTAGCACTGTCAGTCCCCAAGTCCTCTTCCACCTGGCAGTCCTGTAGCTGCTCATCCTAACTGCTACCTCACTCAAAGCTTCTTTTCCTTTAGTAAGCAGTTGATCATCAAGCAGTATACGATGACTTGGGTCCACATAAACAGCTGCCAGAAGAATTTTATTTTCCAATAGCTGTGTCTCTCTCCGTTGCATTGAAGCAGAAATGATCTGCAATTAAACCTCCTCTTTGGGACAGGCAAAATAGCAAGTTCTTCCACTCCCTTATGAAAATGCCAGGAGTTAAATCCTCAGCTTGTAATTTTTTAGTCACGGTAAATGCGTGATTAAGCAATTCCTTCAATTTAGCCACCTGTGTCCATTGACCTTCATTAAATGTCACTTGAGGGTTCACCATATCTATAAGAAACGATTTTAGTTCAAGCAATCGCTCAGTCACTCACCGAGTGCCTCACCTTGATCAACAATTGCCCCTTTCCCAGCACGTCTCTTCAAGATAGAATCAATTTTAGGGGTTCTGGTGGCAATAACCAACTTCCTCACTTTTCCAATTAGATTTCCAGCATGTCCGCCCAGTTTCACACATCCGGCTTCTCGCCGGTTTGGCGGATGCGGCGCACGTCAGTACAGTACGATACAGTACAGTGGCAGCGCCGCACGTTCCGGGTCATATGACCGGCGTTTGTCGCGCTGCCACTGTACTGTAAACACTGTACTGGAGTGCGCCGCATCCGCCAAACCCGCGAAAAGCTGGATGTGTGAAACCGGGGTCCCTCTTGCAGACTATCTCTTATTGCCAGCTGCAGCGTGTGCACAAGACAGCGCATGTGATGAATATGAAAGTGTTTTGAAGCAGCTTCAACAAGATCATCTAATCCTAAAGTATCATTTTGCTGTTCTTCTGTTGTAATATTTGCTTGTTCCTCAGTTACATGAACAAAACTGTGGCTCCATCTCACACATACTAAATCCGAAATTTTCTTCTAGCTGTTGTTCATTACTCTCATTCATCAGTTTAATTGTACTTATCATGTTTGAAGCATTGTCCTTTACAATAGCAAGAACCTGTTCTTTTTTGAGTTCGTAATCTTGCAGAACTTTTTCCACTAAGGCCTGGAGAAACTGGCTGGTGTGATGAGCTTTAGTATCTTTTACTGCCAGTGTCTTGCTAACAATTTCTTTCTTGTCACAAACATATCGCACATTGATGGCAAAATAATTCAGTGAAATGCAGCGACTCTGGCATCCAGCAAAGGCAATGGGTGAAAAGATAGGACATTCAGACACAGCGTTCTGTGAGGATCCTCTAAAAGAATGAGCAGTCAGTTTGTGGCCTTTTTCTAATCTGCTTTTGCTATTGAAAGCATTATTTATGAGCTCAAAAACCTTTCAGGTGATGCGGTTTTTTAAAAAGCTGATCTGCTTTTGCAGCTGAAAAACGTATCCTCAAAAACCGCAGCAAAAACGCTGTGTGTGAATGTAGCCTTTGGTCAGGAATAGAACAGACATTTATAGGACATTTCATAACTTTCCCAAATTCCTATGAAAAAATATTCAGCACATTCTGCATTGCACTACTGTTTCCAATGTATTATATATTTTAGGAGTCGGTGCATTTTATACCTACTCCGACTCAGACTCTGACTCCACCAAAATGAGCTCCGACTCCATTGAATCCTAATGAAATAATTGCCCCGGTTTTCATTGGTTTTGTAATTCACCGATTGTAGTCGGACGGATTATCAACGAAAACTGAGGTATCACTGTAGTAAGCCTTTAAGTCACTTCAATGCGCTAGCTTAACATTTGGACATCAGACAAACTAAGCTCTGCTGCACCTTCACAAGTGTGCCTCCTAACACACCCTGCTACATCGATATTTGTGAGTCTCTTGACATACAACAGAGCTGGGCATCTCTGGATGCTGACACATCACCACCAGCTCTGCTACTACACCATACTCTGCTCCATTCCTACCATGAGTCTCCTGACCGCCACAGCTGTGCTACCCTGTCCAAAACTACTCTGCTGTGGCGTTGTCCAGACTTTTCTTCATCAGTCATCCTATGCCGAGTCTCCAGCCTCCTTTCTTCTAGCATACCATGTTGCTTTAACACTAGAAGTCCCAGAGAGGGGTCATTTAACATTTCTACGTTTGGAACCCAGAGACGGGTCGAATAACCTGAAGGATTTTAGCTAACATCCTATAATCACCGTCTTTTGTTCTGTAATTAAGGCCATTACTGTCGCACCACAGGAGGTTGTTGTTTTCCATTGAGTTTAGCCATTTAGTTTCTAGTTAGTTCTATTCAGTTTGGACTAAGGGTCATTTGACCCTCTTTCGGGACTTCAGGGGGGGAGGAGCTCAAAATTGCTGGGACTTCTAGTGTTAACCAGTTTACTCTGCTGTATCACCCTCACCAGTCCGTGCTGCAGTCTCAGCTGATCCAGACCGTGATCTATGAGGATCCACCTCACCAAGAGAGACATAAATATTTATTGAACAGACTTAAGAATTTGTGAGAGGTCCCCTTAAGAATAAACTTGGAATAACTTGCTAAATGTCTGATAGAAAAACGCATTCAGTTATAACCAAACTTATAGAACTAAAATGAAGTACAAAATTCACAGTCAAAACACACAATTATTTAATCAACCTAAGAGCAGGGGAGAAAAAAAAATAAGTCACAGTCCGGTGAACAGTAATGAAAACCTAATCAACAGTGATAGTTTGATAAATGGAGCTAACAGTCGGCTGGCCATATGAATGAAGAAAAGCATTGAGCAGCCTCAAGATAATATAAAATAATTATACTGAAAAGCAAGCTCAGCACAACGCCGGGCCCCGGCGCCCAAACTAAAGGACGAAGCAGAATAGAAAGTGCATTGAACATATTCATCTAATCATTAAAATGGTCACTACGCGGGGAGAAAACAGGTTCAGCGCAACTAAAAGATTAATGAAATAGGATTAGGGAGCAAACAATCGGCAGGAGTAGGAAGTAGGACATAGAATACGGCACATCTGAATCACGTGTAGGCAGTATGGAAGCAGCTAGCCGGAGATGAGGCTAGATATATATGGCAGCTGTCATGGATTATAGAGCTTTCAGCACGAGTTGTAGCTTATAGAGAAAATAATAAGAATGCGGCCGAGTGGCTTCGGGAGGTAATAAGACAAGACTTCGGCTGCAGGATTATTACAAAAGAATTGGAAAATTCATAACAGCTACATGAGCTGAAAACCAGACAGACAGTCGGAATAACTAAAGGCGCAGATATAGGCGCACAAGCTACATCGTTCCTGAACTCCGCAGCCTCATATACGCTTATAAGACCAATGCAAAAACCAGGGGAAACCGGAATAAAAACAAGGTGAAGGACTAAAATATAAAAGTTGAAAATAGAAGGTGGTTTACTCAACATGTTTCGAAAGGAACTTCCCTTCTTCAAGGGAACCTGTCAGGTCCAATATGCACCTAGAACCACGAGCAGTTCTGGGTGAATATTGCTAATCTCTGCCTAACCATCCCTGTATACACTAGCATAGATAAAGAGATCTTTAGAAAACGTATTTCTAAAGACCTTTTACCATATGCTAATGAGCGAGGGGACTAATCCCCTGGGCATTAGTTTCCCTGGCTAGTTGGCCCCCTTAGCATGTTATTAAGCCCCTGTGGGCGTGCTAACATGTTAATGAATACGCAGCGTCAGTGGATGATCTCACTCACCTCCCCGCCACCACCACGTACAATGGGGGATTTCGGTTCAGTGCGCATGATCCCGGAGTTTGGGTTATGCGCACTGTGAAGCTGGGTGTAGGCTTCCTGGCTTCAAATTGAAGTAGTGCGCATGACCCAAACTCCAGAATCATGCACACTGAGCCGAAATCCAGCATCGGATGCGATGGTAGCGGAGAGGTGCGATCATCCTCTGACGCTGCACATTCATTAGCATGTTGGTACACCCACAGGGGCATACTAACATGCTAAAGAAGCCAACTAGCCAAGGGAACTAACGCCCAGGGGACTGGTGCCCTCGCTCATTAGCATACGATAAAAGATCTTTAGAAATACTATTTTTAAAGAGCTCTTTATCTATGCTAGTGTATACAGGGACGGTTAGGCAGGGATTAGCAATATGCAGCCAGAACTGCTTGTGGTTCTGGGTGTATATTGGAACTGACAGGTTCCCTTTCAGGAAAGGCCACCAAAATTGCACAACAATGACAGAATCGTGGTGTATATACACAACAAATGCTTTACAAAAAAAAAACAAAAAAAAGGCCAAACAGGTATAAGATGTTACTATCAAGCTAGGCACAAAAAAGGTAATAGAAGGTGACCCCTGCCTCTAAGGAAGGGATAGATGGTGACCCGTGACCAAACCTACAGCTGGTCCCTGGGGTCCCTCACCACCCTAGATAGCTTCCGCACCTATGCACTGAGTCAGATACCTGACCCTAGGTATCCCTAGTGCTGGATCCTAACTAGGGAACAGGTGGGATGAGCTCTTCATCAACCCCACTGAACACTAGAGAAGACAAGGAGGATACACAGGGGAAAAACAATGAACTACTTATCCACAGATGACTCAGGCAGGAGTTCAGCAAAGCTTCAGCAACGATACCACAGATGAGTACAAGCCACCTGCTGGCAACCAGAGCTAGACTATCACTAGCAACAGTTCAGGGAAGATTCGAGTCTTTAAGCACCAAGAGAATACTGATGATCAGCAGCTGGGATGAAGTCCTGCTGGGTCCAAAAGGGGGAGAGATGAAAATCCAGCAGGAAAGCTATCTATACAAATTAATACTGACAGCAGGAACAATAGAAAGTCAGGGAGCATTTTGTGCAGCCAAACGCTGTGACCTTCTATTGCCAGAAACCACATGACTGTCTGTCACCTTGACAGTAATGGGAAAACTTCAAAGAATTACTATCGCCACGGCTGCTGTATACAAAGATATAAAACATAAAAACATGACCTTTATTAGAAACAAGGAAAATATCAAAGGAGAAATTAAAAGAAGTGACAATCTAAAAATAGGAAATTGGAATGATAGATTAGTGAGAGTAACAATTGTTATAGAAGGAGGACTAGAACCTGTTAAATTCCCTTTAAGTCCTTTTTTTCCCTTTAATTTCTCCTTTGATATGTTCCTTATTTCTAATAAAGGTCATGTTTTTATGTTTCATGTTTTCTATGTATACAGCAGCTATGGCGGTAATAATCCTTTGAACTTTTGTTGATACATTAAGTGCCTGTTTGGCGCTTTTTCTTTGTAAAGCATTTGTTGTATATACATTAGAGATCAGTTAGAGAACAATGTATGATCACTTGCTTTTTTCAGATAAAATGTAATCTATATTCATCAATATTTGAAGGATTTTTTTTTAAAGGGGTGCACCATGCCACTAGAACAGGGTTTCATAAAAGATCCAAAGTTTTTCAACATAAAACCTTTATTTTGCCCAAAACGTGATGAACATAATTAGAGAACAGCAATGACTGCAGCACAGAGAGAGCTTATAACTAAATTTTATGAAGGTAACAAGTTACATCAGAAGTAGGACGTGTACAGGCCTTTACTTTGAATGACTTCAGCACACATGACATCACTAGTCTCTCACACTGCCCTGGTGGGATTTTGGTCCACTCTTCTTCCAGTTTCTTCCACAGTTCTTTGACTGTTGTGGGTTTCTTTGCCATAACTTTGTCACCAAGGATTTTCCAGAGGATTTCTATTGGGTTTAGATCAGGACTCTGGGCTGGCCATTTTATTATTTCAATGTTTTCTGTTTCAAGGAACTGCTTTCCCAGTTTTGCTGTGTGACGGGGGGCATTGTCCTGCATGAAAATTGCTGGCTGATTGAGTGATGAATGCAAGTAAGGAACCACGTGTTACTGAAGAAGGTTCTGATACACACTTGCATTCACTCTGCCATGTAGCTGTATGAAAGGTCCAACTTCCGCTGCAGAAAATATTCCCCAAACCATGACACTTCCTCCACCACCCTTCACTGACTTCGTACCACACTTTGGGTTCAGTCTTTCCGCAGTTTGTCGACAAACAATGTTAAAAATTAAACTTGCTTTCATTACTAAAATGAACTGTGGACCACTACTCCTCCATCCACACAAAATGGCCCTCACCAAAGGGGAGTCTAGCCTTTTCATTCTTTCTGCTAATGAGAGTTTAGGTCCCTGGAGAGTGGGCTTTTAGTCTAAATACTTTTAAGCGTCGTGACACTGTATGACAAGACAGATCCTTACCCTGTTCAGAGCTGAACTGCCAAGCAATTCTAGCTGCAGTGTTGAAACGATTACGCATGGAGAACCTCTGCATTATCCTGTCTTCCCTTGCATTTGTCTTTCTAGGGCAACAAACATTTTTAGGGGACTTGAAAAAATTTGTGATGTTGTAAAGATGTAATTCTTGAAATAACAGACTTGGCACAACCAACTTCTTTTGCTATGGCTGATAGGGTCACCCTTTGGCCTTAATCTGGAGAACCTGCTGCCAGAGGATTTCAGTTACTATGGTGCTGCACACCATTTTTGAAAAGTCAGTGCAAACTGGAAAGTTAGGCTGCCAGTTAAATAAGTTTTGTCAGATAATTAAGGAAATTAGCACCAGGTGCCAGATAACACCATTACCTTCCAGGTATCTGAAATTGTTCTCTAATTGTGATCAGTGTTCTTTTTCATTTATCTCCTTTACATTTTCATTATGTGCTTTAGAATAAATTCAATTTATGAAATAAGTGAAAAATACTGCGAGTTTACTTATGTTAGGATATAATCACATAGGACTACACAATGACCGCAACATTTAGGAAATTATGTGTTGTTCTCCAGTATACACACACACGAAAAATGGCGTTGTATATTTTATAACGCAAACAGGCACATGATGTAATGGGAAAAGTTCATAGGATTACTACCGCCATGGCTCTGTATACATAGATAAAAAACATGAAACATAAAATCATGACCTTTATTAGAAACAAGGAAAATATCACAGGCGAAATGAAAGGAAAAGAGAATCTAAAAACAGGAAATTGAAACGAAAGATAAGGAAGAGTAAAAATTGGGACAGAAGTTGGATTGGAACAGTGAACATGTGAAATTCCCTTTTTTTAGATTATTTTTTCCATTAATTTCGCCTTTGATGATATCTTCCTTGTTTCTAATAAAGGTCATGTTTTTAGGTTTCATGTTTTCTATAGCTATGTATACAGCAGCCATGGGGGTAGTAATATTTTGAACTTTTGCCGTTACATTATGTGCCTGTGTGGCGCTTTTTTTTTGTAAAGCATTTGTTGTACATACAGTTGAAACCAGAAGTTTACATACACCATCTAAAAAGTCACTTATACATGTTTTTCTCACTATATGACATGAAATCAGAATAAACCTTTCCCATTTTAGGCCATTTAGGAACCAAAACTCTTATTAGTTGCCAAATGCCAGAATAATATATATGCGAGAATGTTTTAAGGTATTTTTATCATTTTCTGCAAAGTCAAAAGTTTACATACACTAAAGGGGGCTTTACACGCTGTGATATCGATAATGATTTATCGTCGGGGTCACGGTGTTTGTGTCGCACATCCGGCGTCATTAACCATATCGCAGTGTGTGACACTTATGAGCGACCTTAAACGATCGCAAAAGCGGTCAAAATCGTTTGCCACGGAGAGGTCGTCCTGAAACAAAAAATCGTTTTCTGCTTATTAGCGAGGTTGTTCCTCATTCCTGCGGCACCACACATCGCTGTGTGTGACACCGCAGGAGCGAGGAACATCTCCTTACCTGCCTCCACCGGCAATGCGGAAGGAAGGAGGTGGATGGGATGTTACGTCCCGCTCATCTCCGTCCCTCCGCTTCTATTGGACGCCTGCCGTGTGACGTCGCTGTGACGCTGGCCAGAGCGACGTCGAAAAGCAGGTAAGTCCGTGTGACAGGGGTAAGCGAAGTTGTGCGCCATGGGCAGCAGCGATTTGCCCATGTCGCACATCTGACGGGGGCGGGTACGATCGCTAGCGAGATCACAGTGTGTAATAGCGCTATATTAATGAATACATTATTATTAATATTATTAGTAAGGCCAAAGGGCTCAACTATGCACAAAAACATAGAAACTATAAAATGGCAGGTGGTGCTCTAGGCTGGTGCGTCAATTTGTTTGTTGAAGGGTTGGACATCCGTATAATAGAGCCTGCAGACAACAGTAAAGCATGGTGGAGGTTCCTTGAAAGTATGGGACTGCATTTTAGCAATTTCAGTTATGAAATGGGTCAGTATTACTGGTGTCCTCAATGCTGAGAAATACAGGATGATATTTAAGATGCAATACCATGAGGTAAGCATCTGATTGTCTTCAAATATATTCTTCTAGGTATGATCTCAAACACATAGGAAAATTTCATGATGAATATATCATATCCATTGTAGATTGTGTCGAGGTGCTTAGAATGGACCAGAGATGGTACATCTACATACAATATATACCAGGATGGGCCCAGGATTGGGAACATCTATACCAGGATGGAGGACATACTGTATTTTTTGCTTTAGAAGACGCACCCCAAATTTAGAGGAAAAACAATAAATAGGTAAAATAAAAATATGGGGACAGTCTTATAATCCGGTGATGTCTTATTGAGGGAGGGGGGCGGCAGTAGTGATGGACCAGGATCATAGGAGGCAGGGACGCTGGTGGAGCAGGGTGATGTGAGTGGTGCGGCAGGTGTCCCGGATATTCGCTGTGGGCACTGTGAGGCAGGAACATCCAGAACCTAACAGCCCTACGGACTTCGAAGAGATGGCGCCCGTAGTCGGCGAGTGCGCAGATTAAGCAATTGGCTCAATGGCGAGCCGAGATCTCATCTGCGCATGCGCCACCTCCAGGAGTCATTATGCTTAAGTCCGCTGCTGGGAGATCAATAGGCCAGAGGCGGCACGTGTGTGGATGAGATCTTGAGCAAAGAGATGAATCTGTGCACGCGACAACTTCCGGCGCCATTATTTGAAGCCTGCACTGCTGACATTTTCAGGATGGAACCTGCCTTACCGCCCGCAGCGAGCACTAGAACCGTCAGCGCAGAGTCCACAGCACGCAGTATTGCCCCTGCCTCCTATGACCGCTCTCCACCACTTCACAGTAATCTACATTCGGAATATAAGACGCACCCCTCACTTTTTATGTAGAACAATTGAGCATGCCTATCAACTGCCTAATGCTAAATAATAATAATAATAAATTTTATTCATTTATATAGCGCTATTAATTCCACAGCGCTTTACATACATTGGCAACACTGTCCCCGTTGGGGCTCACAATCTCTGCACTGAGGTGCTGTGGTTGTTGGGAAGAGAATATTAGGGCCCCTCAGTCTAGTAATCGGTAGGACCTCCAATTAATCATTCATTTAACACCTATCCAGTACACAGGTGATATACACGGTCATGGTTGAACCCTTTAAAATATCCCCCCCCAACATAAAAGGCGTTTCGGTACAGAATAAAGTTTTGGAGCCTCGAGAACCTGTAACAAGACCACGTACTATTTTCCGCTCGATGACACGGTCACTACTTGATAGTAAGGGGCACTTTGCACCCTACGACATCGCAAGCCGATGCTGCGATGCCGAGCGCGATCGTTCCCGCCCCCGTCGCAGCTGCGATATCATGGTGACAGCTGCCGTAGCGAACATTATCGCTACGGCAGCTTCACATGCACTCACCTACCCTGCGACGTCGCTCTGGATGGCGAACCGCCTCCTTCCTAAGGGGGTGGGTCGTGCGGCGTCATAGCGACGTCACACGGCAGGCGGCCAATAGAAGCGGAGGGGCGGAGATGAGCGGGACGTAAACATCCCGCTTACCTCCTTCCTTCCGCATAGCCGGCCGGGACGCAGGTAAGGAGATGCTCCTCGCTCCTGCAGCTTCACGCAGGAACGAGGAACAACATCGTAACATCGGTCTTTCCCAATTCATGGAAATGACCAAGGCTACACCGATGATACGATTACGACGCTTTTGTGCTTGTTAATCGTATCAAAAATGCTTTACACACTACGATGTCGACAGCGAGGCCGGAGGTGCGTCACTTTCGATTTGACCCCACCGACATCGCAGCTGCGATGTCGTAGTGTGCAAAGTGCCCTTAAGTGACTTAAGTCCCTTCACCTTTCATTTGTTGCCACTTATATGAAGATATTCCAGGAATATTCACACCAGAAGAATACATTACATGGAAGCACGTGCTAAAAGATGAAATTGTGAGAGAAAAAAAAAAGAAAAAGCATAAAAGAAACTTTCTGCTTGAGAGGATCATGATCACGATAGAACATTTCTGAGCTCGGTCTCCTACCGAGTAATAGATGGTGGGTGACGACCACTAAAAGCAGCCGTCACAAGGCCCCATCGGGGGTTTCCAGAGCAGATAAATGGCACATAAATCTATTACACTTTATGGGCTGTAACTATGAAGATATACATTTCATTCAATTCCAAGGAGCGTTGGAGGAGAAATGCTATGGACATGATAATTTCTGCTTTTAGCGATTGCCGGCCAGAATTCTCTGCCCAGTAGGAGCCTCGTAACTCCGGTTCTTCTATACCATTATTTTCTGTATGAATGTAGTGTAGAAAACCTCGTACATCAGAGAATATACACTGACTGATACAGTTTGTACAAGCCAGCAAGTTACTTTCTAGATAAACTTATAAGGAGTCCTTTCCGCCAACGTCTTCTTAACAATTTCCCAAGCATCATTATTTTCCTCTTGAAGAGCACGTAGTGAGGAGCAGCGTGAGGTCTACAATAACCCGAGTCACCAGAAAGGTTAATAAACACAGCTGCCTGTCACACCTGATGGCAGCGGCAATCTCCCGGTCTCCTTGTTTTGTTCTCGGTGTATTTCCAAGTGTACCATAATTAACATGTCAGCAGTTGCTCGCTCGGCACATTTTTACTTGTCGTGAAGGCCATGTAAAAAAGCAACGCCAAAAAAACCCTAAAAAGAACGGTATTATAGGAATAAAATTCATAGTATGTCACACGTAAATATCACTTGGATATAATAAACATCAATATAAGAACTGAATAATCATGAAAATGGAGCAGGTTATTCGTTTTCTCATAATCACTATACACCCATTGTGGTTTCCACTGCACATGACCTACAAGTGCTGTTAAGAAGATTTCATGATCAAGCCTAGGACTAGAAAACCGGCTAAGTTGTGCTTTGCCCAATCTACTGTCCCATAACATACAGAGTGGAGAGACGCAGCAGAATGTCAGGTGGGACAGATGCGGAGGCAAAAATCTGCATGACACCTGCTGGACTTTGGACCTTTGCCCATCGAGCAGCAGCATCTCTACACCAAATACACTACAGTTCAAAAGTTTAGGGTCACTTAGATAGTGCCTTATTTTTGAAAGAAAAGCACATTTATTTTTTTTCAATGAAGCCAACATTAAATTAAACAGAAATACACTCTATACATTGTTAATGTGGTAAATGACTATTCTAGCTGCAAACATTTGTTTTTTAATGCAATATATACATATGTGTATAGAGGCCCATTCCCAACAACCACCACTCCAGTGTTCTAATGGTGCATTGTGTTTGCTAACTGTGTTAGAAGGCTAATGGATGTTTAGAAATCCCTTGAAAACCCTTGTGCAAGTATGTTGTTAGCACAGCTGAAAATAGTTTTGCTGATTAGAGAAGCTATAAAACTGACCTTCCTTTGAGCTAGTTGAGAATCTGGAGCATTGCATTTGTTTGTACTGTCAAAATGGCCAGAACAAGAGAACTTTCATGTGAAACTCAACAGTCTATTCTTGTTCTTAGAAATGAAGGATATTCAATGTGAGAAACTGCCAAGAAACTGAAGATTTCCTACAATGATGTGTACTACTCCCTTCAGAGGAGAGCACAAACAGGCTCTAACCAGAGTAGAAAGAAGTGGGAGGCCGCGCTGCACAACTGAGCAACAAGACAAGTACATTAGAATCTTTAGCTTGAGAAATCGACGCCTCACAGGTCCTCAACTGACAGTTTCTTTAAATAGTACCCGCAAAACACCAGTGTCAACGTCTACAGTGAAGAGGCGACTCCGGGATGCCAGCCTTCAGGGCAGAGTGGCAAAAAAGACATATTTGAAACTGGCTAATGAAAGGAAAAGATTAATAGGGGCAAAAGAACACAAACATTGGACAGAGGAAGATTGGAAAAAAAAGTGTTATGGACAGACAAATCTAAGTTTGAGGTGTTTGGATCACACAGAAGACCATTTGGGAGATGCAGAACTTAAAAGATGCTGGAAGA
Organism: Anomaloglossus baeobatrachus; assembly: GCF_048569485.1. NCBI lineage: Eukaryota > Metazoa > Chordata > Amphibia > Anura > Aromobatidae > Anomaloglossus > Anomaloglossus baeobatrachus. The sequence goes on from NC_134354.1 coordinate 722,422,511, forward strand.
GTGCCTGACGCCATCTGTCAAGCATGGTGGAGGTAATGTGATGGTCTGGGGTTGCTTTGGTGCTGGTAAAGTGGGAGATTTGTACAAGGTAAAAGGGATTTTGAATAAGGAAGGCTATCACTCCATTTTGCAATGCCATGCCATACCATGTGGACAGTGCTTGATTCGAGCAAATTTCATCTTACAACAGGACAATGACCCAAAGCACACCTCCAAATTATGCATGAATTATTTAGGGAAGAAGCAGGCAGCTGGTATTCTATCTGTAATGGAGTGGCCAGCCCAGTCAACAGATCTCAACCCTATTGAGCTGTTGTGGGAGCAGCTTGACCGTATGGTACGCAAAAAGTGCCCATCAAGCCAATCTAAATTGTGTGGGAGGGGATTCTGGAAGCATGGGGGGAAATATCTCCAGAATACCTCAGCAAATTAACAGCTAGAATGCCAAAGGTCTGCAAAGCTGGAATTGCTGCAAAGGAGCATTCTGTGCCGAAAGCAAAGTCTGAGGGGAAAATTATTATTTCAAGTAAAAATCATTATTTCTAACCTCGTCAATGTCTGGATCATATTTTCGATTCATTATGCAACTCATTTCATAAATAAAAGTAGGATTTTTCATGGAAAAGACAAAATTCTCTGGGTGACCCCAAACTTTTGAACTGTAATGTATAAATTGGGGCAAAACTGAGATTTAAAGTGAAGCTGTCACTAGATTTTTGCTAACCCTAGGGACACCCAATTCCAGCTATGTGTCACTTACTTGGTTATGTAGAGAATTATTTCTACCATTTTTTTTAGTGCTTTATTTTATTTTTTTATGGGCAACATTAAAAAGGTGGAAAAAAATAGATCTGTAATGATTTTTCGTGGTATAATTTTTTTATATAACAAAAACCTGGAATTTTAACAGACATTTTATAGCCATTGTATCTGGAGTAAGTAAAAACTACAACCCAACTCGCAAAAAAAATAAAGAAGAGCTATGGCTGTTTGAAAAATTTGAGAAAAATATGAAAAACACAAACGAAAATTGGTTTTGTCCTTAAAGGAGTCGTCCAGTCTAAAATGACAAGTCTACAGTCACTTCATTCACTTATGAATCCTCACAATGCGCGCAGTATGGACACTGTCAGGATTATCCGGTGTCAGTTAACGGAAACTGCAGTCATGTGACCGCAAGTTTGGGATATGCATTCTCCTGGCCATAATCAGACTAGACTGCTTCGGGTACACAATTCAAGTTGATTGCACAAGGCCAGAAGAAGTCTAGTAGAATAAGAAAACTAGAAGAAATCTTGTCGCTTTAGAAGGGACAATGTAACGTTAGGTACTGGGAAGTACCAAGTGAGTAGCGAAAGAGAAGGGAAAACCTGTGTCTAGGGAAAGGGAAGATGGTGACCCATGACATTACCTACTGCTGGTCCCTAAGGTCCTTCACCACCCTAGATAGGTTCCGCACCTCCGTTTTGAGACGGTTTCTAGGTATCATTAATGCTGGGCCCTAAATAAGGAAAGTATGAAATTACCTCTTCGTCAACTTCACCAAATTATAGAAGACAAAAGGGGGACATATAGGGGGAAAAGCATTAACTACTTATCATTAGATGACTCAGGTAGAAGTTCAGCAGAGTTTCCAGCAATGATACCACAGAGGAGTACAAGAATTCTGCTTGCAACCAAGGCTTGAAGGAACTGAAAATATCACCAGCACCAGTCCACAGGATATAAGCACGATGAGAATACTAATGATCAGCAGCTGGGTGGAAGGCGGGCTCAAGCTGGTTCCAAAAGGGAGAGAGATGTATCCAGCAGGAAAGCTACCCATACCAATGAATCCTGACAGCAGGAACAATGGAAAGTCAGGGAGCATTCTGCGCAGCCAGACGCTGTGACCTTCTATGGCCAGAAACCACATGACTGACACCCGTGACAGACAACTCCTATAATTGATGATAGATTAATGAGGAAATAGACCATGCAGATTGACGAGCTTCTGAGATAATTCAGGGGTGGCACGATCCTACAGCCTATACAAAGCAGATACCAGGTTTTGGTTTTCGCTCCAGGCATGAGGAGCCACCGGACTGTTTGGTATGAGGCAATCTCAATGGTTTCTTTCATGATGCCGCCTTCATCCTTCATAAACAATCAGGATCAATGTTTTTGATTTCTGGAAGAGTTGAAAAAAAATAATTCATAACTGAATTTTTCTATGAGTTTGTTATGAAATCTCCCGGCCTCGCTGCTCACAGCAACTCATCACATCATAAGACTTGTATTATTTCTTCATATTGTTACCTGAAGAACATCGCAAAGAAACAACATCATCGGTGAGAACGGACACGGCAAACGTCTGCCTACCGGTCACATATCCGCTCTACGAGGGGAAGGGGCTCACGTACGGGCGGCTCCACAGCCACAGGCTTTACATCAAAATCAATGACAATTACTAATTTACAAACTTGTTTTGCTTCTTGTAAAATACCAATTTAAGGCTTCATTCATACAGCAATGATTTTTCTCACAGACAAAATAACACAAACAGATTTTCAGCTGTGTTTTGATTAGACTTTTATTTCTCGAGTTTTAATCCCAGTTTCATCAGTTTGTCTCACATGGAAAATAAAATAAAATGGTTTCTCAAGGGTCGCCTTTTAAAAGGAATTTGTCACTTGTTAAAGTGCTAGTAACCTGCAGATTGGGGTTATTCTGCAGGTTACTAGCATTTGCGCCTGCACTTAGAGGCCCGCTGCTGGGAGGAAAAAACTTGAATCCTTCTGGCAGCATTCCAGTTTTAGTCACGAGGGAGGCACCGGCGCAAGTTCAGTGACTAACTGTTGTAACCACCCCTCGCACTGACTGACAGCTGGTTCTAATGTTGAGCAGCTGTCTGCCAGTCCGGGAAGCGCCGTTATAGCCATTGTTCTCCATACAGAGAGCAATGACTGAATCCCCGCGATGGCGCCGCCTCCATGACTGACACTGGAATACAGCCGGAAGGATTAACGTTCATTTCCTCCTGGCAGCGGATTCAATGTACAGACAATGGGCAGGTTTCAAATGCTATTAAACCTGCAGATTTACCCCATATCTGCAGGATAATAGCAATTTTATACGTGGCAGGTTCCCTTGAACTAAACTTGAAACAGAGAGAAGTAGAATGTCCTCTGCTCTCAATGGTTTTTTTATTGACCCATAGACTTGAATGGCTCACTTTGATCCATGATTAGATTAAAAATGGACGTTTCTGGATATTTTTTTTTTGGGGTGGGCCAAAAAGCCATACATCCTAACAAAGCAAAGTATAATGAGTAGGTGCGCTGTCTGTGAAACACACGGATAGAAGACAGATAGCAAAATCAAACATCTAAGACCACGTGCACACGACGACTATTTGGTGAGTTTCTTCCCTCAGTATTTGTAGCCAAAACCAGAAGTGGAACAATCACAGGAAAAGTGTAATAGAAACACGGGCACCACTGCTGTATTTCTCACCCAGTCCTACTGCAGTAAAAACTCACCAAATATGTCAGGCTTTTACTAGGGGGCGCAGGGAATCAGTGGAGATTGAACTCCAAAGTGCAGTAATACAAATGCCCACTAGAGGTTGCTAGCACAAGAGTAAGGCTATGTGCGCACGTTGCGTATTTGCATGCAGTTACGCTGCGATCTGCACCGCAGCATAACTGCATGCGTCCTGCGTCCCCAGCATAATCTATGAAGATTGTGCATGAGACATGCGCACGTGGCGTATTAGAGCGCAGCGCTTCGGTTGCTGCCCGAAGCGCGCGTTCTAAGAAGTGACATGTCACTTCTTTCCTGCGCTCTGCCTGCAGCCCCCGCTCTGTCTATGGGAAGGGCTGCACTCAGAGCGCATGAAATCGGCTTTTTTTTTTTTTTTCATTACACAGTGTTTCTGCAGCAATTTGAAGCGCACGTGTGCTGTTCAAATCGCTGCAGAAATTTCTGCAGGGACAAACGCTACGTGCGCACATAGCCTAAGAGTAGAGAGACAAGACAAAATCAAACCAGGATGTCACGTCAATACAGAGGATTGAGCAAGCCATAGTCAAAGGGAGGCACGGGGGGTCACAAGCCTAAAAGTCACGTAAAGAACCGAGGAGAAGCAGAGACACAGTCAGGGGACATTACCGAGGTCAGACGCCAGGAGAGCATGTAAGTACAAAAGTGGGGGTGGAGGCAGAGACACGGGACAGGACCAGGGTCAGGTAGAAAGGGCAGACAGACAGTACAGGGGGTACGGAGGTCAGGGAGAGGTAAGCTTGTTAGCAGGACAGATCAGACCTAACTCGCAGGAACCAGTGTGCATGCTGCAGAGCAGGAACTATTACTGGTGGCGTTCATACCATAATAATAAAGCATTGAGAGTCCTGGAACGAGGCACAACCAAACAGACCCCACCTGACTTAACCCCATCAGAGCCAAGCAATAGTCATGACAAAATACTCATTGTCTGCACATGGCCTAAATGAGGCCAACAGCAAAGGTATTCTAAAGTATTTGCACACATTTAGAATTTGGTGAGATTTTTTTACCTCAGTATTTGTAAGCTAAATAAAATACTCACAATGTGAACGTGGCCAATGGATCAATCCAACAACAACTGAGCAATAGCCAGATCTAAAGCCTGCTTTACACGGGACGACCGATTGTGCGATTTCACAATCGATCGTACCCGCCCCCGTCGTTTGTGCGTCACGAGCAAATCGCTGCCCGTATCGCACAAATTCGTGAAACCCCCGTCACACGTACTTACCTGCTGAGCTTACCTCGCTGTGGTCGGCCAACGTCCACTTCCTGAATGAGGAGGGACGTTCGGCGTCACAGCGACGTCACACAGTCGCCAGCCAATAGAAGCGGAGGGGCGGAGATGAGCGGGATGTAAACATCCCGCCCACCTCCTTCCTTCCGCATAGCTTGCGGGAGCCGTGGGACGCAGGTAAGCAGAGTTCATCGCTCTCGCGGCGTCACACGGTGCGTCGTGTGCTGCCACGGGAACGGTAAACAACCGGCACAAGTAAAAAGAAACGATATTATGAAATTGAGCGACGAGTACACGACTCACGATTTGTGAGCGATACTGCGTCGCTCAGAGGTTTCACATGAGACGACGTCGTGTATGATGCCGGATGTGCGTCACGAAAACCGCGACCCCGACGATGCATCGCACGATCCGTCGTCTCGTGTAAAGCACCCTTAAGGGTGGTTATACATGGAAAGCTACGAGAGCAGATACAGCCAAAGGCTATGCCTGGGCAGACATTTCTGCGGATTGGTGGGGGATTCAGGAGGTCAGAAAGCAACTAACAACACTAAGAATAAACCAATGGGTTTTCTCAAGCTGCATCTTGAGATGTGCACTGCTTTTTTGCCTCCCAGCTTTCTGCTTTGCCAGAGGGGTTGTGTGTATGGGATGGGGGTGTTGTGTGCCTGAAGATGGACAGTTCAGACCACCGCCATGATTGGGCTGCTAGATCCAACTGTGCTCACTTTTAGCTGCCAGCAGAGGCAACTTTATCTCTGCAGTATGGAAAAAGCGCAGAGGGGACTAAATATGGCCACATCTAGTCTGTCCAGCTACCGAGCGGCACGAGCAGGTTGTGAAACAGAGCATGGTCACGCTCTCCTTACCTAGGCAACTGGCCAAGCTAGAACCACAGGGTGGCCGGTAACCTAGGCAACAAGCTGTACACTATAACATTAAAAATCCTTCCATTCTTGAGAACAAAGTGGATTTTTTTTAATAAGGGGTAAATTGCAAAGTTGCTTGTTTTTATAAGATCGTTGCCATTTTATGCATTTATGGACTTCAGACAACCTCGTTAAAGGGAGACTTTTAGCACAAACTGTTCAAGACGTATAATAGGCACCCTTGGTCCATCGGAGCAGTTCAGAGCACCTTACCGTCTACTGATTTTGCATCTATGACCACCCTCCTCTTCCTCAAGTGACAGCTCTGACATTATAAGAGACAGAGAAGGGCAGAGATGGGGGGGGGAAACAAATAGGTGGGAAGATGCAGCCTAAACTGCACGGCCACACTAAGGCTGCACCGAGCGCCGGTACGGCGTACAAGAACAGTCATTATGTGCTGGCAGATTATTCACAATTTAAGGGGAATCTGTCACCGGTTTCAGTCTGTCACAACTAGCATGGAATCCTGACCGGGTCCTTTATTACTGGTAAGTGAGATGAGGGTGAATCCAATATGGCTTCTTCCCACTGGGTTTGCTCAATATAATATATCTGGAGCAACATAATATAAACTCAAGCTGTAACTCCCCGCGATTCCAGAACAACATCCATTCTCCATTTCCCTCGGTCACATGTGGTGTAGCGCCTGTAGACAAGACAAATCGTAGGGAGCATTGGTGATGTGACCCTGAAAGAGCGGGAAGAAAAAGGCTACCTATACCTTCTTTTATTATTGTATATGTATTGCGATGTGCAGCTTTTATATTGTTTTGTACAACCCCTTTAAATTGACAGGTCTCTCACTATTTGCATACAAGATGAGACGTGTTGAGCCCGGCAGTAAGAAGCCGTATAGCAGACACTTTTCCTTCTGCACGGCTGGTTTACACTAAGCCGCAGTGGTTTAGAGTAAAACATCGCTCTCCGTAATGAGGGACCGTGTCGGGATTTTACGCCGCCTGAACCAGAATTACAGGTTCCTCTTATCCAGATATAAAATATCTCCTTATTCTGTGCTACTCTTTGCAGAGTTATCCCAATTAAAATACTGGGAAGCACCGGTTTTTCACGATTTTATTACTTTTTTTCACTAAGCCTATAAGTATTACGGTAGGAAACAACATACAAAAGTCAAGTATTAGTCCATAGACTAGAATAAGTTTGGGCATTAACCATGTTACGAAAGTTGCCCATTTCCTAAAAAACAAACAAAAATACCTTCCAATTTTGAAGCAGCTCATGATATGTTCAGTATGGTTACTGCTCCTCGTAATACATTTTTCTATTGATGCTGACGTTTTCCTAGATGAATTACAGTAATTGACAACTCCACGTTACCTTGTCCCTTGTCACAAAAGCAGTGGATGGAGCACTAGGTAGCTGCCAAGACAATACTGGTAATCAGTGCTCGTGTAATTAGATTGTTAATGCAAACTTCCTCCATTGTGTAGTCATACAGTATAATCATTGCTGATGGATAAAGAGTGGAAAATGCATGAGGTACATGAGGAAAGGTGGAGCTGCTACGCGGGGGTAAAAAAAAAAATAAAAAAAAATAATAATTTGAATGGTAATTTTTGATGTTGGAAACAAGAGTGTCAGGAAGAGATGAGAACCCGAGGTTCCAAACACAGACTTTACAAAAAAAAAAGTTTGGGTTCGGAGTTCGGGTGCTTTACGTATCACCACTCATGAGAGCAGCGCTGTGCTCGGGTACACTCGGTGCTCAGCCCTGTGTGGGCAGCTTGTAGTGTTTAATCGGCTCGCACTGGAGGTAACAACAGCGTGATCCAATGTAGTGGAAAAACCTGCCCACCCTCTCCCGGAAGCGCTCTGCTTATGGCTGGAGACCCGAACTGCCGAATTAGTGACCTACATTGGGGTTCAGGTCAAGTCAGGGTCTCAAACCGAATTTTCTATAGTCTGGCTGAACCTTCCGAACTGAACTTCCATGGACCCGCTCATGTCTAGTCAGGAATCTAAAAGGCATGACTCAAAAAAGGTAAATCCTGAGACCATGGTGCTCATGTGTCATATTACTTTCAACATGGCCATCATCGACATGCAACTTATGGCAATGGACTAGCTTGGAGCAGTTATGAGCTGGACACTGCTGGAGGGAAAAGAATAGGTAATTACGACAGATGAGCTGGCCGAAAGAGTGAAGTTCGGTGTTCGTACCAAACACGGACTTTAGAAAGAAATCAGTGGCAGAGTTTGGAGTTCGGGTGCTTTACGTATGCTAACCACTTGAGGAAGCATCACTGTGCTCGGGTTCGCTCCATGCTCGGCTCAGTGCGAGCCGCTTTCAGTGTCTAAATGCCTTGCACTCTGGGTAACAAGAGCCTTGTCTGATCTAGTGTACACCCCAAAAACAAAATACATTTTAAAAACAAAAATGTAAGAAAACCGCACTCTCCCTCCCCGGATGTGCTCTGCTGGCTGAATGTAGGCGGAGAGCCAAACTGCCCAATCAGTGACTTCCAATGAGGTTCAGATCAAGTCCAGGTCCGGAACCAAACTTTATCTAAAGTCCGGCTCAACCCGTCAAACCCGAACTTCCACAGGGCCGCTCATCTTTAGTAATTACAATTTATTTAGTTTTTTTTTTTATTACATCTGTAGTTTTTAAATATTTCTTTATTTTAGATAATTCCTTTAAGTGAACAACAGAGTGAAAAATAAAAATTCAATATAATAGTGGTTTTATTAATTGACAACAAAGGCCGTGAGGGACCAGTCCACGGTAACCGGAGCATGGATGCATTCTTTGACAGAAGCCACCAAGGCTTAATTACAAGCTGAACTAATCAGAAGAATTGTTATTTTTCTTTTTGAGCACAGTGTTCCAATTTAGACGCCAATCTTAGTTTGTTTGGCTATATTGTCCTAATTAGATTTATATGGTTTTGATTTTATTACTGACTTTTTGTGTACTTTTTTTGTCTTGTTTAAATTTCTATGATTTTTTCTATTGAGTGACAGCTACTCTATTTCTTTGTCAATTTGGTCTTTCTGCTGATATCGGAAAAATGACTCTTTCGTTTTGGTTTATATAGTGGAGTTGCCCATGTCCTTAAAATTAAAAGGGTTGTCCACTACTAGGACAACAACTTCTCATTCACCATATATGGCCCCATTAAAAAAAGAAACGCTTATACTCACCTCCCGGGCGGGCATGGTTCCAGTGCTCAGGGTCCCGGGGCTCACATGAGGTTGTGGCATCACGTGATCCCACGCCCAATAACCGCCGGCTTCTCTCCCCCCGCCTTTGGACATATGGTTAATAAACAGAAGTGAGAGCTGCGGTTACCACTCACTTCCTATGGATTGCTCTGGTGTCCAAAGGAGAGGAGAGAGAAGCCGGCAGTGACTAGGAGTGGGCTCACGTGATGTCTTAACCTCATGTGAGCCCCAGGAATGAAAGCACTGATACCGTTAGAACTGCGCCAGCACGGGAGGGGAGTATAAGCTTTTATATTTTAATAGGGTCAAACATGGGGAATGAGAAGAAGTTGCCCTAGTAGTGGACAACTCCTTTAAAAATTAGGTAGACTCTGCTAGCATCTTCATTGAAAGTTGAATGGGGCGAATAATGTCACTGTCACGCTCGAAGTAGGAAGTTTCCGAATATACTTCGTGACAGCTGCGCTCAGACCCACAGACGGCTGGTGTACTACACACCACACAACAAATAAGGAGCACAAAAAGGCACTTTTACAACGATGGGCCCTGGAGCTAGGGAGAGGGATGAGGGGACACCTCCTGGACTCACCTCAAGCTGTTTCCTGGGGTCCTTAGCATCCCTACACAGGGTGTTTCAACCCGTCGGCGAGCCGGATACCTAATCCCTCATTAGAACTACAAACACCCTGGCTAGTGAAATGGCCAGCCGGAGACACTAGTCCCAAAGCTGTACTAATCAACAGGCAGGGAAAGGTAGAGAGACAGGAATAACGGCACAACACAAACTTGATAGCTACAACAATACGACTCCAACTGGAAAAACAGCAGAAATTCAGCATCCAGAAGGTTCTATTTCCGGCGGAAGCTGAAAGACGGAGAGGCTACTTAAAGGAGATGGGACGGGTTACACACCAGCTGCACATAAGGTAAGTAGTTAGGAGCTGCTAGCAGGAAAAACTGACATTAACTCCTGAAGTGCAAGCAGAAAGCAAATATCTTTAATATACTGAGCCACCTAATAATGAGTGAAGCTCAGATCACAGGATCGTCACACATAACTCAATCGTGAGAGACACTCGTGACAGTCACGTTCATTATCTGTGATGATGTATGCGTGATATGTAGATATCATGCACCTGTCCCATTCATGAGGAGAGAGGAGGACAACTAAACGTTTACCAATACCAGCTGAGACACAAGGACAAACCGCAATGATCATGCACCTCTCCCATTCACGAGAGGTGAGGACATTTCAGGCTACTGATAGCTTCACAGCTGGGCTGCCAAACGTCCAGAAATTCCAGGACAGTCCGTAAAAAAAAGGGCACTTTTTTGCACTGTCTGTACATTTTTTTATTAAGGCGTACATGATTTTTTTTCTTCTTCGTAAAGCTGCAGAATATTTTGACCATAATTATAATTTCAGTGAATATAGCTGATATCTACATATCAGAATTATGGGCTGTGAGACATGTATCACTTATATCATAACAATTTATTATGGATTGCTACGGTGTCAGTGAAAAACATTGTCCGTCCATGATTTTTTAACAAGCTGTCGATAAAAAAAAAAAAAAAAAAGGCGCTTTGGCAACTTTGCCACTGAGATGCACATGCAATCCACAAATATTAATGAGGGAGGCACACCATAGGAGTTTAGGAGTGCGACCACACGTCTACCCATACCTGCCGAAACACAAGCGCAAACCACAAGTATCAGGCTCCTGCCACACTCATAAGACAGATGCATGATACCTGCCGATGATGCCTTGCACAAAGTGTGCACAGTCTTATGCCCTGCTCATCTGTCACTACAAAAGTAAGCGGAGAGAAATAACCCCTAAAGTTGAAAACCTCTTGATTTCGCTCACCAGTTGACCTTAAACGAAGTCGAATAGTATCACAGGGGGTCCATGTTGGAGGCCAATGGCCTGACTGAGTCACAAAGATTCTGAATTCTCAACTTAAAGTCTTCTCCTTTGGAGTTGTCTTTATCCACATTTCTACATTTTTTTTACTTTGATCTCCTACCTAAGGCCCGTTTCACACGTCAGTGAAAAACACAGACGTTTTTCACTGGCGTGTAAAACACGCACATGTCCCTGCGTGTGCCGAAAATCACGGCACACGTGGGTTGTCTAAGTGCAATCCGGGCTCCGTGGCCCATGATTGCACTTAGAGATTCACTCACCTGCGCCCGCTCCCGCTGTCCGTGGTGCTGAATCCTCCCGCGACGCAGCATCCGGCCGGCGGTGACCCCTGCAGGAGCTGCTTCCGGGTCGGCTGTGTCGCGCATAATGAATATGCCCGACAGTAATCAGCCGGCACAGAAGGAGCAGAGAAAACGGGCTGCAGAGGACATCGCTGGACGCCGGGTGAGTTAAAATGTTTATTATTTTAAAAGCACGTTTTTTTCTGGCACGTGTTTCACGGACCACACCACTGCATGGTCCGTGGAACATCAGTGATGCCAGAAAAAAATGGACATGTCTCTGTGCAGCAATCACGCACACGCGGGTGCGCCGCACGGAGACACGTGCAGTGACAAATCACTGACGTGTGAGCAGACCCATTCATTATAATGGGTCTGCGTATGTCAGTGATTCTGGTACGTTTAAAAAAAAGCACAAACGTCCCAGAATCACTGACGTGTGAAAGGGGCCTAAGTGAAAGTTGCTGTAATGTACTTTATAACCAGCTTTGTTCCATATCAGAACACAAAATCTAAGCTTCTCCCAACATCCGATATCAGCCACATAAGTACCAGCCTCAGCAACCATCAAGTTACTATAAACTCAACACAGAAATCTCAGAGCACCGACCAATATTCCGTTACTCGGCTTTCTTCAATAACCTCTTAAGGTCCCAGTAATTCTGCTACTATAGTAACCAACGTCAAGATACATGACAATCAATTCAACATCAATTGGTCAATATTTCGTTTCTTGGTTATGAAATGGTCTTTTTCTGTTCATCTGAGACATATATTAACCCATCAATTTTTTTTATGTGGAACAGTCTATTAGATATATGGTGGTACATAAATTCGATACTACAATACTTATATATTTTATTTTATATATACTGTAGACTGTATTCTTTCTCCCTGTGGTTAAACTTTGCACGAATGCACGAATGTAATATTTATTACCTCTTAATATTAATTTCAAGAGATTATATATATATATATATATATATATATATATATATATATATATATATATAAAATGGAAAGTTGTTACTTTATATTCACACACACTTTTACACTATGAGTGTAATTGCAGTCTCATTTACTTCAATCTATTTTTTCTTTTACATTTCACAAATAGTCTATTTTATTTATAATTTCTACATACCCCTTTCCTTCTTTTATATACAGGGTTACTTATTTGAAGTATACACAGCTGTGGCAAAAATTAAGAGACCACTGCACATTTTTTTATAAAAATCATCTTCTCTACATGTCTGGCAGCCATTCCATTCCAGTGTCAGTTGAATTCCAAACAGAGTACAGACCAGCAGAGGGCGAAAGCAACTCTCCACTGATCGAGATGACCATCATCTTATTCAAATATCCCTCAGCATCCGCAGGATGACATCAAGTGACCTACAAAGGAATAGCAAATAGCAGCTGGGATGAAGTGCACGGCAAGAATAGCTCGTAACAGGCTCCTAGAGGTAGGGCTCAAGTCCTGTAAAGCTAGAAAAAAGCCTTTCATCAATGAGAAGCAAAGGAGAGCCAGGCTGAAGTTTGCCAAAGACCATAAGGATTGGACCATAGAGGACTGGAGTAAGGTAATCTTCTGTGAGGAGTATAATTTTCAGCTTTGCTCAACACCTGGTCGTCTAATGGTTAGACGGAGACCTGGATAGGTGTACAAGCCACAGTTTTTTGCACCCACTGTGAGATTTGGTGGAGGATCGGTGATGATCTGGGGATGCTTCAGCAAGGCTGGAATTGGTCAGATTAAAGTTTGCGAAGGACATATGAATCAAGCTGTATACAAGGTTATCCTGGAAAAAGAGTTGATTCCTTCTGCTCAATGCTCACCAACAATTTGCACTGTTTTTTTCCAGCAGCACAATGTGCCATGCCACACAGCTAGGTCAATCAATGTGTGGATGAAGGACCACCCCATCAAAACCTTGTCATGGCCAGCCCAATCTTCAGACCTGAACCTCACTGAAAACCTCTGGAATGTAATCAAGAGGAAGATGGATAGCCACAAGCCATCAAACAAAGAACTGCTTAAATTTTTGCACCAGGAGTGGCATAAGGTCACCCAAAAGCAGTGTGAAAGACTGGTGGAAAGCATGCCAAGACGCATGAAAGCTGTGATTAAAAAAAACATGGTTATTCCACAAAATATTGATTTCTGAACTCTTCCTGAGTTAAAACATTATTAGAATTGTTGTGTAGTATGTGTGTCAAATATACATACACCCCTCACATTTTTGTAAAAACTATCATCTTTTCATGGGACAACACTGAAAATCTGATACAATGTACAGTAGTCAGTGTACAGCTTGTATAACAGTGTAAATTTGGTGCCCTATAAATACCTGAACACACAACCACTGACAACAAAAATGAGTACACCCTTAAGTGAAAATGGCCAAATTGTGTCTACTTAGCCATTCCTCCCCCGTGGTGTCATGTGACTCAGTGTCCCAAGGTCTCAGGTGTGAATGAGGAGCAGGTGTGTTACATCTGGTGTTCTCTCTCACACACTCTCTCATACTGGTCACTGGAAGTTCAACATGGCTTCTAGTGGCAAAGAATTCTCTGAGGATCTGAAAAATATAAAATTGTTGCTCTACATAAAGATGGCCCAGGCTATGAGAAGATTGCCAATACCCTGACACTGAGCTGCAGCACGGAAACATGCCCTGTGGTCTGATGAGACCAAGATAAGTGTTGTGCGAGTGAGCATGGATCCACTGGGCCACAGGGGGGCCAGAGCTTACACAGACAATACTGGAAAAGTATTGGAGACAGGACTGGACATGGACACTGACAGGACTGGAACAGGAACACAGACAGGTCAAGTATAGGAACACAGGCTAGAGGGATCCAGGAACATGGACAGGTCAGGTACAGAACCACAGGCTAGACAGGTTCATAAACTCCGGCAGGACAGTACTGGAACACAGGCGGGTTGGACCCCGAAACACAGGCTGACCGGATCTAGGAAACTCAGGCAGGGTTACTGGAATCCAAATCTGGACAGATCCAGTAACATAGTCAGAACAAACACTGGAACATGAACTGGGCGGACCAGGTACTCAGGCAGAACCTGTACCGATATACAAAGTTCAACGGACCAGGAACACAGATAGGACCCACACTGGAACACAGGATGAACAGGCTCAGGAACACAGCAGGCAAATAATTGGCCTCCTGTGAGAAGTCTCCATGCTTGGACATGCATTCTGGATTAACACTGCACAAAAAGGCCATTAATTTCCCTGGTTTATGGTTAACTTTATGGAGTTTTAATAAAGCAGCCTGGACATTTTTGGTTTTTTTTTAAAATCACATCCCGTACCTACCTCAAATGCTGCCAAGTGAGCCGCATCCCTACAAAAAATTATATTTCCCATTGTTTTTTCTTTTGTTTTTTTTCGTTTGTTTATTCAGATATTCCCAATACTCCCTTTATTTCATTATTCTTGACCAATATCCTGGGATGTGCTCTATTTTGAGAGCACACAGTGAATTACTCAATATTGGCAAATATGTGTAACCACGAGCAGTTCTGGGTGCATATTTCTAATCCCTGCCCAACTGTGCCAGGCTATAGTAGCATAGATTGAGATCTTTAGAAAAATGATTTCTAAAGATCCTTTATGATATGCTAATGAGAGCAAAGACAAGTCACAAAGGCGTTATTTCCCCAGACTAGTCTACCCTCTTAGATTGTTAGCACACCTCTGTGGGCATGCTAACATGCTATTCAATACCCATTGCCCGGTGTCATCAGCGGTGACGCGGGAACCTGTGTCCGTTGTCACCGCTTTACATGCCAGATTTAGGGTCAGTGTGCATGATCAGAAAGAAGTCCAGGGTAACTGTCAAACCAGCCGATATATTACCTCAAACATCCAAACTGTGTGTGTGCGTCTCTCTGTGTGTGTGTGTGTGCGTCTCTTTGTGTGTGTGTGTGTGTGTGTCTGTCTGTGTGTGTGTGTGTCTGTCTGTGTGTGTGTCTGTCTGTGTGTGTGTGTGTCTGTGTGTGTGTGTGTCTGTGTGTGTGTGTGTCTGTGTGTGTGTGTGTCTGTGTGTGTGTGTGTCTGTGTGTGTGTGTGTCTGTGTGTGTGTGTGTCTGTGTGTGTGTGTGTCTGTGTGTGTGTGTGTCTGTGTGTGTGTGTGTCTGTGTGTGTGTGTGTCTGTGTGTGTGTGTGTCTGTGTGTGTGTGTGTCTGTGTGTGTGTGTGTCTGTGTGTGTGTGTGTCTGTGTGTGTGTGTGTCTGTGTGTGTGTGTGTCTGTGTGTGTGTGTGTCTGTGTGTGTGTGTGTCTGTGTGTGTGTGTCTGTGTGTGTGTCTGTGTGTGTGTCTGTGTGTGTGTCTGTGTGTGTGTCTGTGTGTGTGTCTGTGTGTGTGTCTGTGTGTGTGTCTGTGTGTGTGTCTGTGTGTGTGTCTGTGTGTGTGTCTGTGTGTGTGTCTGTGTGTGTGTCTGTGTGTGTGTCTGTGTGTGTGTCTGTGTGTGTGTCTGTGTGTGTGTCTGTGTGTGTGTCTGTGTGTGGGTCTGTGTGTGGGTCTGTGTGTGGGTCTGTGTGTGGGTCTGTGTGTGGGTCTGTGTGTGGGTCTGTGTGTGGGTCTGTGTGTGGGTCTGTGTGTGGGTCTGTGTGTGGGTCTGTGTGTGGGTCTGTGTGTGGGTCTGTGTGTGTGTCTGTGTGTGTGTCTGTGTGTGTGTCTGTGTGTGTGTCTGTGTGTGTGTCTGTGTCTTCTCTGTCCATAATAGGAGTTTATAACAACAGTTCTGTTTCCAGCTCCAATGACTTTAATGTGAGTAGGTATTTTGGTGAATAACTCAACTCTCAAAATATAGTATATGAATGATGTTCACTGAGTCAAATGAGGCGGCTGTGCAAATTTCGTAATTGTAAATTTGTAAATGCAGCGTTGCGGTTTCCTTTAGCGGACATACACACATGCACTCAGCTTTATATATTAGAGATCTAGAAATATAATATTTTATATACACACATACATACATACATACATATATATATATATATATATATATATATATATATATATATACACATATATATATATATATATATATATATAAAACACAAGAGGGAATGAAACAAAAATCAAATAATTGCTCATTTCACACAAAACTCGAAAAATGGGCCAGACAAAAGTATTGGCACCCTTAGCCTAATACTTGGTTGCACAACCTTTAGCCAAAATAACTGCGAACAACCGCTTCCGGTAACCATCAATGAGTTCCTTACAATGCTCTGCTGGAATTTTAGACCATTCTTCTTTGGCAAACTGCTCCAGGTCCCTGAGATTTGAAGGGTGCCTTCTCCAAACTGCCATTTTGAGATCTCTCCACAGGTGTTCTATGGGGTTCAGGTCTGGACTCATTGCTGGCCACTTTAGAAGTCTCCAGTGTTTTTTCTCAAACCATTTTCTAGTGCTTTTTGAAGAGTGTTTTGGCTCATTGTCCTGCTGGAAGACCCATGACCTCTGAGGGAGACCCAGCTTTCTCAAACTGGGCCCTACATTATACTGCAAAATTTGTTGGTAGTCTTCAGACTTCATAATGCAATGCACACGGTCAAGCAGTCCAGTGCCAGAGGCAGCAAAGCAACCCCAAAACATCAGGGAACCTCCACCATGTTTGACTGTAGGGACCGTGTTCTTTTCTTTGAATGCCTCTTTTTTTTTTTCCCTTTAAACTATGTTGACGACTTTTCCCAAATAGCTCAACTTTTGTCTCATCTGACCAGAGAACATTCTTCCAAAACGTTTTAGGCTTTCTCAGGTAAGTTTTGGAAAACTCCAGCCTGGCTTATTTATGTCTCGGAGTAAGAAGTGGGGTCTTCCTGGGTATCCTACCATACAGTCCCTTTTCATTCAGACGCCGACGGATAGTACGGGTTGACACTGTTGTACCCTCGGACTGCAGGGCAGCTTGAACTTGTTTGGGGGTTAGTCGAGGTTCTTTATCCACCATCCGCACAATCTTCCGTTGAAATCTCTCGTCAATTTTTCTTTTCCTTCCACATCTAGGGAGGTTTGCCACAGTGCCATGGGCTTTAAACTTCTTGATGACACTGCGAACCGTAGACACAGGAACTTTCAGGTCTTTGGAGATGGACTGGTAGCCTTGAGATTGCTCATGCTTCCTCACAATTTGGATTCTCAAGTCCTCAGACAGTTCTTTGGTCTTCTTTCTTTTCTCCATGCTCAATGTGGTACACACAGGACAGAGGTTGAGTCAACTTTAATCCATGTCAACTGGCTGCAAGTGTGATTTAGTTATTGCCAACACCTGTTAGGTGCCACAGGTAAGTTACAGATGCTGCAAATTACACAAATTAAACTGAAAAATAAGGAGCGCTGATAGTGTAATACCAACAGATCAGTGAGGTAGATCAGGAAAAATACACTCACCTGAAAAGGTTGTGATAGTCACAACCACTGATAAAGCATAGGATGATGGCGTCTGCTGCAGCCCCACGTGGATGTGCATACAAATCAGAGTGAAGAGGGGGTTAATGCCGCGCATCAGCCAAAATGAAGATGTAGCACGTTGATGTTATAAACGTATTCTTTTATTCCATCGGTCTACGCGTTTCGAGGATATACCTCTTCAGGCTGAAGAAGAGGTATATCCTCAAAATGCGTAGACCGATGGAATAAAAGAATACGTTTATAACATCAACGTGCTACATCTTCATTTTGGCTGATGCGCGGCATTAACCCCCTCTTCACTCTGATTTGTATGCAATTACACAAATTAGAGAAGCATCACATGATTTTTCAAACAGTGCCCATACTTTTGTCCACTCCCTTTCTTATGTTTGGTGTGGAATTATATCCAATTTGGCTTTATGACAATTTTTTTTTTCATTGAAGACAAATTAAATGAAGATAATAATACCAAAGAATTTGTGATTTCAATAATTTTCAAGAAGTAACAGAGTATTCTCTACAGAATTGCAGGGGCGCCAATACTTTTGGCCAGCATCGGGTTTTCTAGAATTTACGTATTGTTTAGTTCATGTATGATTTTTGTTATATATATATATATATATATATATATATATATATATATATATATATATATATATATATATATATATATATATATATATATATATATTGTTGTGTGTAGTTACCAAGTGTTTGTGTAGGGCGCTGTACATGTTCTGGGTGTTGTCTGGGTGTGAGAGCGGTGTTGTATGTGTGTTGCGTGTGTTGCGTTGTTTGTGGAGCGCTGTGTGTCTTTAGCGTTGTGTGTGTGTTGCGCGGTTTGTGTGTGTGTGTCGTGTGTTTTGGGGGGAGGTATGTTTTGTGCAATGTGTGTGTTGTGCGGTATGTGCGTATATTTGTGTGTGCGCGGTGTTTGTGTGTTGGGTGTTGTGTGTGTGCAGCGTTGTCTGTGTGTGTGGGTGTCTGTGTAGGGCAGTTGTTTGTGGTTCCCAGTGTGTGTGTGTGGTGTGTTGTGCAGTGCGCGCGCGTGTGTGTGTGTGTGTGTTGGGGGGAGGTGTGCACTTCCCATCGTGCTCCATCCCCCATGCAGCGCACTCCCCATCGTGCTCCATCCCCCATGAAGCGCACTCCCCATCGTGCTCCATCCCCTATGCTGCGCACCCCCCATCGTGCTCCATCCGCCATGCTGCGCACTCCCAAACGTGCTCCATCCGCCATACTCCGCACTCCCAAACGTGCTCCATCCGCCATGCAGCGCACTCCCCATCGTGCTCCATCCCCTATGCTGCGCACCCCCCATCGTGCTCCATCTCCCATGCTGCGCACTCCCAAACGTGCTCCATCCGCCATGCTGTGCACTCCCAAACGTGGTCCATCCGCCATGCTGCGCACTCCCAAACGTGCTCCATCCGCCATACTCCGCACTCCCCATCGTCCTGCATCCCCCATGCTGCACACTCCCAAACGTGCTCCATCCGCCATGCTGCGCACTCCCAAACGTGCTCCATCCGCCATGCTGCTCACTCCCAAACGTGCTCCATCCGCCATGCTGCGCACTCCCAAACGTGCTCCATCCGCCATGCTGCGCACTCCCAAACGTGCTCCATCCGCCATGCTGCGCACTCCCAAACGTGCTCCATCCGCCATGCTGCGCACTCCCAAACGTGCTCCATCCGCCATGCTGCGCACTCCCAAACGTGCTCCATTCGCCATGCTGCGCACTCCCAAACGTGGTCCATCCGCCATGCTGCGCACTCCCAAACGTGCTCCATCCGCCATGCTGCGCACTCCCAAACGTGCTCCATCCCCCATGCTGCTCACCCCCCATCGTGCTCCATCCCCCATGCTGCACCAGCATCAGCCTCTCTACCCGCAGCATCAGCCTCTCTACCCGCAGCATCAGCCTCTCTCCTCCCAGCATCAGCCTCTCTACCCGCAGCATCAGCCTCTCTCCTCCCAGCATCAGCCTCTCTGTCCCCAGCATCAGCCTCTCTGTCCCCAGCATCAGCCTCTCTGTCCCCAGCATCAGCCTCTCTCCTCCCAGCATCAGCCTTTTCTGTCCCCAGCATCAGCCTCTCTCCTCCCAGCATCAGCCTTTTCTGTGCTCTCCTCCCAGCATCAGCCTCTCTCCTCTCAGCATCAGCCTCTCTCCTCCCAGCCTACCCCAGCCTCAGCCTCCCCCAGCATCAGCCTCTCTCCTCCCAGCATCAGCCTCTCTCCTCCCAGCATCAGCCTTTTCTGTCCCCAGCATCAGCCTCTCTCCTCCCAGCCTACCCCAGCCTCAGCCTCCCCCAGCATCGGCCTCCCCCAGCATCAGCCTCTCTCTTCCCAGCATCAGCCTCTCTCTTCCCAGCATCAGCCTCTCTCTTCCCAGCATCAGCCTCTCTCTTCCCAGCATCAGCCTCTCTCCTCCCAGCATCAGCCTCTCTCCTCCCAGCCTACCCCAGCCTCAGCCTCCCCCAGCATCAGCCTCTCTCCTCCCAGCATCAGCCTTTTCGGTCCCCAGCATCAGCCTCTCTCCTCCCAGCCTACCCCAGCCTCAACCTCCCCCAGCATCAGCCTCTCTTCTCTCAGCCTCCCCATCCCAGCCTTCCCCAGGATCAGCCTCTCTCCTCCCAGCCTCCTTCAGCACGCCGTGCTCCTCTGCCGATACTCACAGATCCGATCGCATACACTCACACACACACACACACACACACACACACACACACACACCCGATCGCATACACTCACACACACCCGATCGCATACACTCACGCACACACACATTGACGATATTGCACATACGCGCTGACACTCACAACATCCAGAGATACCACATGCTTCTGGCCATGTGATCCTCCGGCAGGTCCTGGAAGCTCACAGCACAGTATCGCCGCCAAGAAGCAAGCGATATCCCAGGATGTTGTGAGTGTGTGGATGCGATGTGATGTGTGTGTGAGGTGTGTGTGAGAGTGAGTATGATCTGATGTGTGTATGTGTGTGTGTGTGTGTGCTGTTATGTGTGTGCGTGTGTGTATGTTCCGCCGCTGCAGGACCTTGATGCGCTGGTAACTATGCTACCATGGTTACCAGCGTATCTCGTCCCCCGCTCGCACGGGAGCCCACACCAGCAATACGCCGGCCAGCCCCAGCAATGCGAGGGTATGTGTCGGCTGGTTTGGCGGCGTACGCTGATGTGGGCTCCCGGGGGTACAGTACTCACCTGGGAGTCGTGGCTCCGTGACCGTGTCGGTTCGGGGAATGCGTGGGGGGGCGGGGCCAGAGCTAGTGTGCATTGCGTGAGGGGGGCGGGGCGTGGCCGAGTTGCCAATGCCTGCAGGGTGCCGGGGCGAGAGGCCAATCTGTGGGGGGGCGGAGCCTGGGCGAGCGGCCGGCCAATCCGTGTGGGGGCGCAGCCTGGGCGAGCGGCCAATCCGTGCGGGGGGCGGGGCCATGGTGAGCCCAGCGGCCAATCAGCTTTGTGTCACCTTAAGGACACAATTTTGGAGCAAGACAGACAGACAGACAGACAGACAGACAGACAGACAGACAGACAGACAGACAGACAGAATAAGGCAATTATATATATAGATATATAAGATTTTAGTGTTTTTTGTAAAAAAAACTGTCCTCTGTTTTTACTTTTTAATTAGATTTAATTGTATTAGTGTGTGTTGTTTGTTCATTTATATTAGTATAGTGCTGTAGTGTTGTATTCAGTCTGGCTATTATCGTATGGACACTTGTGCTTTTTGTTTTTACCAAGAATTTTTCCTGCTATACATACAACGTGAAGATACCACTATTTATTTCCCTCTCCCGACTATAATTACAGCTACAATGACGACCATGAAATCCGTGAGTGGCGCTGGCTAAACAGAGGCCTTGAAATAAAACCTGTGGTGCAAAATAATAGCCTAACATAAAAGTGGAGCGTGATCAAGAGAAGTCATGGACATCGCACATAAATCGCCTCCAGACTTTTCATGTAAACCATAACATGGATTCCTGTAATCACAGCGGAGAGTCCCATGTGTAGAATGCGCTGTGTATTTCTATAGGACACACCTTACTATTACAAATATTTCAAAAGACTGACCCGCACATCCTACAAGTGTGTATAGGTGCCAGCTGAAAAAACCTAGCAAATATAAAATGGATACAGCCGCACACTAAATGCCATCAATGTATAAGGGAACTCTGGTACTGTATTACTACTATATGAAAAAATGAGATTTTTAGTTTATGAATTGGCCAATGCATGTAAGCCCGGACACCAAACGGCCAGGTAAATCTCAATATTCCGGGTCCCTAACTAAAATGCCACTATCTAGGTTAAAATTTGCTAGGTTTTTCGAGCTGGCACCTATACACACTTGTAGGATGTGCAGGTCAGTCTTTTGAAATATTTGCAGTGCAATTTTATTTCTGACTGAGCACTCCGCCCTATAAACCAGGCTGTGTTCATAATCCTTATACCAGGAGTCCTAGCTGCCCAGACATGGAGGTTAGTCCAGATAGTGGCATTTCAAGTTAGATTTTTAGTCTAGCTGCCCAGACAAGGATGGTTTTAACCTAGATAGTGGTATTTTAGTTTGGACCCGGAATATTGAGATTTACCTTGCAGTTTGGTTTCCGGCCTTACATGCATTGGCCAATTCATAAACTAAAAATCTAATTTTTTCATATAGCAGTAATGCAGTACCAGAGTTCCCTTATACATTGATGGCATTTAGGGTGCGGCTGTATCCATTTTGTACACCTTACTATTAGACGCTAGAAGAAACTAGGAAAATCATATTTCCAACTAAATAAAATTTCTTTGGTGGGGTAAAGAAGTGGAGGGGTCCATATTACTAATTTTATTGTAAGGCTGTGTGCGCACTTTGCGTCGAGGTAGTTGCAGTTCTAAACGCATCCTCTGGCAGAAATTGTCTGTCAAATTTGGTTTTGACCACAAAAACGCTATAAATACGCTTGCAATTTTACCGCAATTTACATGCTTTTTCATTGCTTAAAGTCAGATGCGTTTTGAATACAAATACACTACTAAATAAAGTTTAAACATTCAAACACTTTGTAAAAAAAAAATGGAAAAAAATGATACCAAATATCCTAATTAAAATCATATACAATATAACTGATTTAATTAAAATTATAACTATTTTAATATTTATGCATAAAATAACATTCAATTATGGATTTTCATTAATTTAATTGTCGGACTATGTGTGTGTGTAAAGGGACATATCATGCCCTTATTATAAAGTCAAAAACGCATGCGTTTATTTTGTCAAAAAAGCATGTAAAACGCTAGGATTTTGATGTAGATTGCGTTTTGCAACTTCTCATTGACTCTAATGTTAGCAAAACGCTGCCAAAATGGCAAAAACAATTGACATGTTGCTTTTCTTTAAATGCTGAGTTTTTGCCAAATTTTCTGCAACTGAAACGCTGCGTTTTTAACAGCTTTGTGCGCACAAGAAATCACACTTTCCCATAGACTATGCTTGAAAATCAAAACGCAAGAATTTTGGCATTAAAACACTGCAGTTCAAAACGCTGCGAAAACGGATGAAAAAACGCAAAGTGCGCACATAGCCTAATAGTGTTTCTCAATTTTCACGTATGTACACAACACTGCTGCATGCACACACTCCGCTCTACTACATACAGTACGCACACAAGCTCTGCTACATATACACACAAGCTCTGCTACACATAATGGGGCATAATGCACTTTGAAAAGTTGCTAAATTTATGCACAACATGGAGGAGCACAAAAATGTTGTGACATTACATATTTTCACGTCAGAATTGTCCAGCTTCATCAAAAGGGTAAAGCTGCGGTGGAGCCGGGACAGGATGGCGGTTACACCAGCCCAAATTCATTAAATTTGATGGCGTTGGTGACGCCAGAAATACTAATCCAGTTCCTGATTGAGAAGCTCCAAGTTCATGAAGTGGTGTGCATCCCAATGAATTTGGCATATTGTACTCCAGCAAACCATTCATTAAAGGGAACCTGTCATCAGATTTGGTGACTATAAGCTGCGGCCAGTGAGCTCTTCTATACAGCATTTTAGAATACTGTGTATAAGAGCCCAGGCCGCTCTGTATAACGTAAAAAACACTTTTATAATACTTACCTGGGAGGCGGTCTGATGTCGTTGCTCTCCGGTCCGGCGCTTCCTCTCTGCGGCGATCGCCAACCTGCTTCTGAGGCTCATGTGCATAACGCGTCCTACATCATGAACATAGGCCGGCATTGAGGTCCTGTACAGGCGCACTTTGATCTACCCTTCTCAAGCCAGATCAAAGTATTGTGGTGTGCATGCGCGGGCGGTCTCGCCTGCGCATTATAGTACTTTGAACTTGTCACCAAATTTGGCGATTATAAGCTGCGGCCAACACCACTGAGCTCTTAAATACAGCATTCCAGAATCTATATATATAATTGCCTTATTCTGTCTGTCTGTCTGTCTTGCTCCAAAATTGTGTCCTTACGGTGACACAAAGCTGATTGGCCGCTGGGCTCGCCATGGCCCCGCCCCCCCGCACGGATTGGCCGCTCGCCTCGCCTCGGCTCCGCCCCCCACGGATTGGTCGCTCGCCTCGGCCTGGCCCCGCCCTCCGCATGGATTGCCCGCTCGCCTCGGCCCTCCGCACACATCGCCAGACATAACCTTGCGCTGCTGGGATCGTGACGGAGCCGGTGTACGCTGGTAACCATTATACACATCGGGTAACTAAGGTCCCTTAGTTACCCGATGTGTATCATAGTTACCAGTGTACACCGGCTCCGTCACGATCCCAGCAGCGCCAGACATAACCTTGTGATGCTGGGATCGTGACGGAGCCGGTGAACGCTGGTAACCATTATACACATCGGGTATCTAAGGTCCCTTGGTTACCCGATGTGTATCATAGTTAGCAGTGTACACCGGCTCCGTCACAATCCCAGCAGCGCCAGACATACCCTTGCGATGCTGGGTTCGTGACGGAAACGGTGTACACTGGTAACCATTATACACATAGTTACCAGTGTACACCGGATCCCGGTACACATGTGCAGGGAGCCGGCATTATACTCCTCTCCCCCCAGGACTACTCCTCCTATTATAGTCCTCCTATTATACTCCTCTCTGAGTATAATAGGAGAACTATTATAGCATGGGGGATGGAGGACGATGGGGTGCACAGCATGGGGGATGGAGCACCATGGGGGGTGCGCAGCATGGGGGATGTAGCACGATTGGGAGTGCGCAGCATGGGGGATGTAGCACGATGGGGGGTGCACAGCATGGGGGATGTAGCACGATGGGGGTGCGCAGCATGGGGGATGTAGCATGATGGGGGGTGCGCAGCATGGGGGATGTAGCACGATGGGGAGTGCGCAGCATGGGGGATGTAGCACGATGGGGAGTGCGCAGCATGGGGGATGGAGCACGATGGGGAGTGTGCAGCATGGGGGATGGAGCACGATGGGGAGTGTGCAGCATGGGGGATGGAGCACGATGGGGGGTGCGCAGCATGTGGGATGGAGCACGATGGGGGGTGCGCAGCATGGGGGATGGAGCACGATGGGGAGTGCGCAGCATGGGGGATGGAGCACGATGGGGAGTGTGCAGCATGGGGGATAGAGCACGATGGGGGGTGCGCAGCATGGGGGATGGAGCACAATGGGGGGTGCGCAGCATGGGGGATGGAGCACGATGGGGGTGCGCAGCATGGGGGATGGAGCACGATGGGGGTGTGCAGCATGGGGGATGGAGCACGATGGGGGGTGCGCAGCATGGGGGATGGAGCACGATGGGGGGTGCGCAGCATGGGGGATGGAACACGATGGGGGTGCGCAGCATGGGGGATGGAACACGATGGGGGGTGCGCAGCATGGGGGATGGAGCACGATGGGGAGTGCGCAGCATGGAGGATAGAGCACGATGGGGAGTGCGCAGCATGGGGGATGGAGCACGATGGGGAGTGCGTAGCATGGGGGATGGAGCACGATGGGGGGTGCGCAGCATCGGGGATGGAGCACGATGGGGAGTGCGCAGCATGGGGGATGGAGCACGATGGGGGGTGCGCAGCATCGGGGATGGAGCACGATGGGGAATGCGCAGCATAGGGGATGGAGCACAATGGGGGTTGGGCAGCATGGGGGATGGAGCACGATGGGGGGTGCGCAGCATGGGGGATGGGCCACGATGGGGGGTGCGCAGCATGGGGGATGGAGCACGATGGGAGGTGCACACCTCCCCCCAACACACACACACAACACACCACACACACACTGGGAACCTCAAACACCGCCCTACACAGACACCCACACACACAGACAACTCCACACACACACACAACACCCAACACACAAACACTGCGGCATACATATATGCACATACCGCACAACACACACATTGCACAAAACATACCTCCCCCCAAAACACACCACACAAACCGCGCAACACACACACAACGCGACAGACACACAGCGCTCCACAAACAACGCAACACACATACAACACCGCTCTCACCCACCGCCACACCCAGACAACACCCAGAACATGTACAGCGCCCTACACAAACACTTGGTAACTACACACAACAACATATATATATATATATATATAACAAAAATCATACATGAACTACACAATACGTAAATTCTAGAATACCCGATGCGTAGAATCGGGCCACCTTCTAGTACTGTATATATAAAATACTTTTATACTACTCACCTAGGGGGCAATCCGATCCGATGGGTGTTGCTGCTCTCCAGTCCAGGGCCTCCTCTCTGCCGTAATCTCCATCCTTGTTCTACCCAGCCCAGGGTGGATGACGCGTCTACGTCATGCACACTATCCGTCATTGCAGGCGCATTTTGACCTGCCCTGATGAGGGTAGATTAAATTACTGTAATGCGCAGGCAAGACCGCCTGCGCATGCACACTACAATACTTTGATCTGACTTGAGCAGGGTACATCAAAGTGCGCCTGTGCAGGACCTCAATGCCTGCCCCTGTGCATGATCTAGGACGCGTCATGCGCATGGGCCTCAGAAGAAGGAGGACGGCGATCACTGCAGAGAGGAGGCGCCGGACCAGAGAGCAGCGACACCGGACCGCCCCCTTAGGTATTATAAAAGTGTTTTTTATGTTATACAGAGCAGCCTGGGCTCATATACAGTATTCTGGAATGCAGTATATAAGAGCTCAGTGGTGGTGGCCGCAGCTTATAGTCGCCAAGTTTGGTGACAGGTCCCCTTTCACACTGGCATTTATGTCGCCAATCTGAATGAATCGCTGTATAAAATACCGCATTTTGAAGTACAAGGCACATAAATGATCACACGACCTGAAGGCTCTTCAGTTAGCCAGGTCCTACAGCATCCATGGAGGTCCTGCCAGCTTCCTCACTTACTCCACACCGATCCAACTTATCAGTGTCAGGCTGGAGAAGAGAGTGCGGCGCCACTACACACCGTTCTCACATGATCGGGAAGGACACAGTCACAGCACCCCTCCATCATAGGAAGTTGTCTCCAGACTAATAGATACACAATTTAACAAATTTTTTCTGCCTAAAACAAAAATAGTTTTATAGTCCAAAAATATGGTAATTCATTAAATATTGTTAACATTCAGGTTTAGGGCATACAATTCCCAATGACTCATGTTTGATGGCACATAAAAGGAATATACGATAATATGCCATAAATGTGTAATACTTTAGGTGTCAATCTATTTTCTAGAAGCTACAGTAGGACACCTAGCCCCTGTCCTGCCAGGCAAGGTGGCAAGCAGTCATCATCTACAGACTCAACTAGAGGTGTGTGTACCACATCCCTTTAAAAGGGAATCTGTCAGGAGGTTTTTTATATGTCATCTGAAGACCATATTCTGCAAAGGTTAACACGCAGATTTGAGTGATGCCTTTTATGTCACACTGTGTGCTGTTTACCTGCCATGTTTGTTTTAGTTTTCGGAGATTATCATTGCTGGACTAGGTCAACTAGAGGTCAACCTGTCTGGTACGCCCCCTGCTGTGATTAGCAGCTCATTATCTATAGAAACGTATATACAGAGCCTGTTGTGGGCGGGTTAATTTCCTGAGCTTTACTACATACTAAGGGTCCCATTACACGTAGCGACGTTTCAGTGATACCGACAACAATACGACCTGGTCAGGATCGCTGGTACGTCGCTATATGGTCGCTAGGGAGCTGGTAAACAGGCAGATCTAATTAACGATGCAGCAATGATACGGCGATCCGTATAACAACCTCGGCGGTCATTGGGACCCTGTCACAGCAGATGACACAGACCTCGATAGAGGCGTGGACACACCCGCGTCGCTAAGTTCTGAGTCGCCAACAAGGTCGCTCGTAGTTATGGCGTCAAATACAGCGATGCATGCTGCCCAGCGGGACACCAACGATCAAAAAATGAACCAGGACGTTCAGGTACGATCGACAATATCGCAGCGGGGGGCCGATCGCTGCTATGTGTCACACGTAGCGAGATCGCTAGCGAGGTCGCTGTTGCGTCACAAAACCTGTGACGTTTCAGCAATCTCACTAACAACATCGCTATGTGTGACGGGGGCTTTAATCTAAAAACTCTGTGTACCCAGTAATTAAGTGATATATCATTAGATTCAGGACCTCTGTGCCTACATTATGCTGCTCTGAAATAGCAAAAACCTGCTGACAAATTCCCTTTAAGTCTATGTTATTTGTGGTTCAAATTATACACCAAAAAAATCCTACCATACACTACATCCTAATAAAATCGCGAATTGGGAACCTATGATGTTGGATAATGCCATCAACCTGTCGATACAGGGTTAATTTGCAGGTGAATCGTGTTAAGGTATGGACACGTTAAGTATTTGCTTCCGACATTTTCGCATCAAAAGGGTGTCTCTTATTAGGAAAAACGCTGCATTAAAAAAAACAAGTTTTTTATGCATTGTTTTCCTATTCATTAGAATGGGTGAAAAACACTGGAAAAAAAAAAGCACTGAAAGAATTGATATGCTGAAGACTTAAAACCATCACATCTGCAAGGAAAAAACAAGCAACATGTGACGGAGAGGTCAGAATTGTCGTTTACTTTCTGGGACAGTAAAACGCGTCATTTTTCATGGTGGAAAAAAAAAAAGATGCATGAACTTAGCCTTAGAAAGGCGCTCGGTTGCTGCACTGAAAGTACAACTCCAGAGATAACTAACATTATTCCTCCAGGGAGCTGCTGGCTTTCAGTCACACTTGCATTCCAATGTACCTACAATCACTGCGCATAGCACATCCCGGCACTTTGTGGGTGGTGACTGTAAATGCTCCGGGCACATCAGTATGACTGAAAGACTGTACACCCAGAAGGAATAAAATTATTTTTTGTTATCCAATGTGACAGGTTCCCTTTTAAAAACTATTGAGGCAGTTACTCTCTGGCTTCCTTTGACCTCACGTCAACAGAGTGGCTCTTCCTCTTCCACTCTTTCGATAGGGAGTCACTACCGATGGATGACAAAAGTAAAAAAATGGGTAGACAGGTGTCAATCAGCGTGAAATTAGCAGTGACGCCCTGTCAACAGAGCAGAGCGAAAGAGAAGGAGCTGCTCACGTCAACAAAGTGGATCTTCCTCTTCCATTCTGTCGACATGGAGTCACTACCTGGCGTTATGCTGATGGACAAGAGTGAAGAAATGGGGAGACAGCTGTCAATCAGCATGAAGTCGGCAGTGACGCCCCATAGACCGAGCAGAGCGGAAGAGAAGGAGCCTCTGGCTTTCAGTCACACATACATGCCAATCTGGCTACAATTACTGCGCACAGCACATCCCGGCATTTTGGTGGGGGTGACTGTAAATGTTCCGTGCACGCCTGTATGACTGAAAGACGGCACACCCAGGAAGATAAAATTAATTTTTGTTATCCAATGTGACAGGTTCCCTTTTACAAACTGATGAGGCGGTTACTCTCTGGCTTCCTTTGACCTCACGTCAACAAAGTGGATCTTTCCCTTCTGCTCTGTTGACGGGGAGTCAATGCCGACGTTATGCTAATTGACAAGAGTGAAGCAATGGGGAGACAGTTGTCAATCAGCGTGAAATCAGCAGTGACGCCCCATCAACAGAGCAGAGCAGAAGAGAAGAAGCTGCTCACGTCAACAAAGTGGATCTTCCTGCTCCACTCTGTCGACAGGGAGTCATTATACTGATGGCTAAGAGTGAAGCAACGTGGAAACAGTTGTCAGTCAGCATGAAATCGCCAGTGACACCCCATCAACAGAACAGAGTGCAAGAGAAGAAGCTGCTCACGTCAACAAAGTGGATCTTCCTCTTCTACTCTGTCGACAGGGAGTCATTATGTTGATGGCTAAGAGTGAAGCAACATGAAGACCGTTGTCAGTCAGCATGAAATCGCCAGTGACACCCAATGGACAGAGCAGAGCGGAAGAGAAGGAGCTGCTCTGTTGAAGTCTCACCGAAAGCAGGATAGATCTTCACAGGGCAGGACAGGAAGGTAGTTGGCAACTACCTGCCTGTATATTTTTAGCCCCATATCAATGAAAAAACAAGTATAAGTTGGTCTCATCTTTTCGTAGCCCAATAAGTCTCTCTTGCATCTCCTGGGACGCTTGGAGTTCAATATGAAGACCTAAAGCCGAGCATCAGAGAGGAAGAAACCTTACAAAATTGATTTTTATCTACTTGCTCGAGTGTTTGATGTCACTGCATTACTCCCAGCGCTTTCTATTTTACGAGCCCGGACTATTAGAGGTTTGGATTTATCAATAGTGCAGCTTTTTAGTGTTCAGCCATCACTCAAGATTTTACTGAACGCATTAATTTCCAAAATTCACTGACATCCCAAAACTCTTACTCAATAAATGTAAAGGCCAAATATTACCATAAAGAAAATGTAGTATCTAGAAAAGCGCTGGAGGCTGGATTGATTCGTTTAGGTTTGTGGTGGGGTTTTATTTCATGCCGTTTTAGTTTCTGCTCGATTTAGTCAGTTATTAATGGCGATGACAAGTTTCTTCAGCTCACCCTCAAATCTGCCATCGTCGTCTATTTGCAGCACAGGGTGTTCTTAATGTGAAGCAATCAGAGAAAACATTTTATGAGAATGAAGCGAGCAGCACAAAATATACCATAAATCTGGTCTCTGCAAGAATTTTTTGAAAATTTTCAAAAACAAAAAATCCATTTATACTAAGCATATAACATGGCCCATACATATATTTTTTTTAGTATGTGACATATAAATAAATAAAATACAAATTTAATAGAACAGTAAAAATCCAAAAAAGCAGAACAAAGTGCCAAGTAAATCACCATACGTTTACTATCATAGAGCCCCTATAAAGATTAAAAAAAAAACCACAAAAACACTAGGCTTCCGTCGAATCCTTGTCTCTCTGGTGGCCTCGCTGTTTCTCCAGAGAATCCAAAATTCTTGTGACCACTGTAGCCAATCACTGGCATCAGTGTTCAAGTGTCACACATGCAGATATGACTGCTGAGGCCAATGACTGCCTGCAGTGGTCATTTACATGATGAGGACCGCCACTAAAGTAGTAGGAGATTCAAACTGCTCAACTGCATCCTAAATTACCGGATACTTGCAAAAAGTTTTCAGAGCTGTTTATGCTGTATCATGAAAATGATAGAATTTAGTTATATTTTAAGCTATTAAAGGGGATGTCCACTACTTGGATAACCCCTTCTCAATCACTATGCTTACCCAACACTTATAATAGCCTCTGATACAGTGCCATCCAAGCATGACGGATGGAGCACGATGGGGAGTGCGCAGCATGGGAGATGGAGCACGTTTGGGAGTGCGCAGCATGGGAGATGGAGCACGATGGGGGGTGCGCAGCATGGCGGATGGAGCACGATGGGGAGTGCGCAGCATGGGGGATGCAGCACGTTTGGGAGTGCGCAGCATGGCGGATGGAGCACGTTTGGGAGTGCGCAGCATGGCAGATGGAGCACGTTTAGGAATGCGCAGCATGGGGGATGCAGCACGATGGGGGGTGCGCAGCATGGGGGATGGAGCACGATGGGGGTGCGCAGCTTAGGGGATGGAGCACGATGGGGGGTGCGCAGCTTGGGGGATGGAGCACGATGGGGGGTGCGCAGCATGGGGGATGGAGCACGATGGGAGGTGCACACCTCCCCCCAACACACACACACACACGCGCACTGCACAACACACACTGGGAAACACAAACACCGCCCTACACAGACACCCACACACACAGACAACGCTGCACACACACAACACCCAACACACAAACACCGCGGCATACATAAATATACGCACATACCGCGCAACACACACACTGCACAAAACATACCTCCCCCCAAAACACACACAAACCACGCAACACACACAATGCTACAGACACACAGCGCTCCACAAACAACGCAACACACGCAACGCAACACACAAACAACACCGCTCTCACCCCCCGCCACACCCAGACAACACCCAGAACATGTACAGCGCGCTACACAAACACTTGGTAACTACACACAACAACATCTAATATATATATATATATATATATATATATATATATATATATATATATATATATATATATATATATATATATATATATATATATATATATATATATATAACAAAAATCATACATGAACTACACAATACGTAAATTCTAGAATACCCGATGCGTAGAATCGGGCCACCTTCTAGTATATATATATATTTGTCTACGTAGCTGTAAAAGGCTTGTTTTAGTGGGACGACTTGTTTTTGTCAGTTGCACAATTTTGGGGCACATAAAATGTATTTAATATTTATTAATTATGGGTAGCAACAGGGAGAAAAAGATAAAGTCTGTTGTTCTCGATGTTCGAGTTATACGCTATTGGTGTGCGGCTCAAATACGGGGTTAAACTTTATTCTGCGGGTCAGTTTCATTACGGCCATAACAAATTTATAGTTTATTTACTACTTTAGTGCAATAAATACAGGAAAGAAAAATATATGTTTTTGAGTCGCCATATGTGGTATTAGACCTTATTTTTTGCATAATTAGATGCAGTTTTCACTAGTGCCATTTGCTTTTAGATAACAGTGTTTTACCACTTATTACAGTATTTGAGAGATGGGATGTACAAAGAGAAAAAAAAAAAGCTACAGCAATTCTGACGTAAAAAAAAAAAAAAAAGAAGAAAACACTATGAATGGACACTAATTTTATACTGCAGGTCGCTATGATAAATGAAAATACCCAATGTATAGAGGTATTCTATATTTCACTACTATTTTTTTATATGGAGGGTGGAGAGAAAGGAGGGGATGGGGGGGGAGGGGGGTTTACCATATTCCGAGATCCATCATTTTACATTTTCATAGACAAAGCTGAGCGAGGACTTATTTTTTGCAGTACAATCTATAGTTACCACTTTTTCGATTACTTTTTCGTCACTTGTTTGATTACCTTTTACAACGTTGGTTAACTAATGATTCTTTTATAGTATAAGTCAAATCTTTAATAAAAAAAAAAAAGATTAAAATTAAGATTATTCTATTTCACAAGAGAAATATAAGCGAAATAAATACACACACATACACATTATATATATATATATATATATATATATAATATATATATACATATGTATGTATGTGTGTGTATTTATTTCGCTTATATGTCTCTTGTGAAATAGTAGAAAAATCTTAATTTTATATATATATATATATATATATATATATATATATATATATATATAAAAACACACATACACACAATATTCTAACAGGGGGAGGGGATAACTATGAATATATTATCTGATCCTCAGCTGCTGTCACTCAACAAGCAGCTCATTTTATTGATTTTACTTCCTTGGCTTTCAAACCCTATAAACCTAGCTGACCACTACAGGTATGTATAGAATCAGCCTGATAGTGCCAGTATAGCACTGGCTTTAGGTTATATACAAAAACCCTGGTGATTGGTGCGCTAACCACAAACCTACTTGTACCATATCTCCCCAAAAATAAGTCCTAGCAGGATTTTACAGGATTTTTGGAGAATGCTTGAAATATAAGCCCTACTCCAAAAAAAATGCCCTAGTTACAGTCAGAGTTGGTGTAAGGAGGAGTTTAACTGCGCAATGTCTCAGAGCCACAACTTTCTTAGGGACCCCAACATTTGTATTCAGAGGTTAAGATTGTTTAAGGACCTTTTATGACTTTACGGTCATGTGACCAAAGGTCTCTTAATTGCAGGAGTCTAAAAGAATTGAACAAGAGACCGGCTGGTGTGCAAAACTGACATTAGGGGGATGGGAGAGTAAACTGGGAAATTTCACAGGGCCCCCAATCTCCTAGGGGCCCCAGTGTTTATATCCTGATAAGACTGTTCAAGGACCTTTGTGATATCATATCATGTGACTAAAAGGTCTTCTAATTGCAGGAGTCTAATGCTGAAGAGGAGACAAGCTGGTGCGGGCAGAGAGACAGACACAGAGAGACAGACACAGAGAGACAGACACAGAGAGACAGACACAGAGAGACAGACACAGAGAGACAGACACAGAGAGACAGACACAGACACAGAGAGACAGACACAGAGAGAGAGAGACAGACATACAGACAGAC
Organism: Anomaloglossus baeobatrachus; assembly: GCF_048569485.1. Classification (NCBI taxonomy): domain Eukaryota; kingdom Metazoa; phylum Chordata; class Amphibia; order Anura; family Aromobatidae; genus Anomaloglossus; species Anomaloglossus baeobatrachus. The sequence continues at coordinate 722,456,721 of NC_134354.1, forward strand.
ATACAGACAGACATACAGACAGACATACAGACAGACATACAGACAGACATACAGACAGACATACAGACAGACATACAGACAGACATACAGACAGACATACAGACAGACATACAGACAGACATACAGACAGACATACAGACAGACATACAGACAGACATACAGACACGTGTGTTACACACAGAATTTGGAGAGTTATGTTGGTGTTACAGAATGTAATATGACTATTTGAATAAATATTGATATTTTTTTTCGTTCAAAAATAAATGTGGATTGCTGTTCGTGTGAAAAAATAAGACATCTCCTGAAAAAAAGCCCTAGCCCATTTTTTTGAGCCAAAGATAATATATGAGCCTGAGTTATTTTTGGGGAAACACGGTATCTGCCATCTGCGTACTCCAGCTTGCTTGTGGGCAGATACAAACATTTTTGATGGAGTCAGTCAGCATGCTTGTGTCGATGGACTTAAAGCCACTTTACACGCTGCGACATCGCTAGTGATCGAACCTGTCCCCGTAGTTTGTGCATCATGGGCAAATCGCTGCCCGTGGCGCACAATATAACTGTTATGCGTCACACGCACATACCTTACTAACGACGTCGCTGTGGGCGGCGAACAACCTCTTTAAGGGGAGATTCATGCGGCGTCACAGCGACGTTACATGGCAGGCGTCCAATAGAAGCGGAGGGGCGGAGAGCAGCCACATGAAAGTCACTCCCACTTCGTTGCCGGAGGACGCAGGAACGCTGTTGTTCGTCGTTCCCGGGGTGTCACACGCAGCGATGTGTGCTGCCTCAGGAAAGACCAACAACCTGTGTCCAGAACGAGCAATGATATTTGGGAAAGGAACGACGTGTCAACAATCAACGATTTTTGCCGTTTTTCGAATAGTTATCGGTCGCTCGTAGGTGTCACACGCAACAACGTCGCTAACGACGCCGGATGTGCGTCACGAATTCCAAGACCCCAGCGATATCTCGTTAGCGATATCGTTGCGTGTGACACCTACGAGCGACCGATAACGACCTTAAGACAGCACTAAATTAGGTGTAGATGTAAGTGAACTATCAGCCAACTCATCTCGAAATTTATGGCCATTTTAAGACCAAGTCCATACAATTGTATTTTAGGTCAAAGTGCTGTCTATCAATAAAACAGACAACACTATGACCAAAGTTAAACACTTAGGCTGCTCAGATAAGCAGTTTTTTCTTCATGAATCAAATTTGGTTGTTGAAAAAAATAAAAAAAAATAAATAAAAAAATCACAATGCACTAGTTTCCTTCATGTGGTTGAGATGCGACAACAGTATTATACCTAAAATAAATCCCATACAGATCTATGGTTTTTGCTATGTAGTCTGAATGTAACACAATATAGGGGCTGAGACTTAAGGCTTGTGTTACTTGCTGGTCTGCATGGATACAATCAGTTTTCTCAGCTACAGACCTAGCAGTGCTCAGAATGCTGAGCCACGTATAACCCCACCCACACCACTGATTGGCAGCTTTTTGTGTACACTGACTGTCACCAGCTCTCAATGCTCATTGGACAGTGACATAAAGCTGCTAATCAGTGGTGGGCGTGTGGTTGGACCAGGAGGCACTAGACATTCGTGCTCTAGTGATACTCTCCTGTTGATAAAACACTGATTGTATTCAAACAGCAAATAAAGCATAGTACAGGACATCACTGGAATCAGTGTCTCAACCCCTATATCATGCTGCTCTCAGATTACAAAACCTTCAGACAAATTCCCTTCAACATATGAAAGTGTATTTGGGTTTGCAAATTTTAGCAATTGCTGATAAACAAAAACAGATGTCATACAGAAGGCAACTGAAATGAAAATGGTCCGTTGTTTTGTGGATGAAAATTTTTATACGCTCGTGTGAACTGAGCCATACGGATACAGCAATTCTAATGCATTCAAAAGCTCCATTTGTCAAGCCTTCATTTGCCTTGTCTCATGAAGTAGGACACCCTTGGCCGACTTCACAATAACCCAAGTGCGGAAAAACACAGTGAAAAGCATTCAAGAGATGGAAGCTACTCTGAGCTCAGACATCAAAATACAGTCAGCAAGTCAAATGTGCAAAAGTAACACATGCATAAAATATAGGATGCGAATGACAACGGGTGCGAGCCAGCGGGTGCAGAGATCTGCAGGCTATTATTCCATTCTGCATTTTCAGGTTATCGCTCTGTTCTGCATTTTCATATAAAAAAACGTCAACAGCTTCAAATTCTCAAGAGATGTGAAAAATACTGGAGCTTTTGTCAGGCAATATATACTGGAGGGAGAAGACGGTATATACAGTACAACCACAATGAGGCGTGGGTAATTACTGTCAGGTCGTACAAAGTATGGCGGCATTATTTATTCACTTAGATGGCCACAAATCTCCGGCATATTACGGGAGGCGCGGCAATCTCGTCTGCACTGCCAACACCGCACAAGCAAGATTCAACTCCTACGTTTTGTCCCAAACTCTGCAATAAACCGATCCTCCCGTCCGCAGACGAGCCGCGTTATTACGGTATTAATATAAAAAATCAGCTGTTTGTAAAGGAAAAATGTTGCTTTATGTCGCCATTTTCTGAGATTGTTCCGCTCTGAATATAGGACTGTCAGGGCTTGGGTTTCACCTGATGCTTATATGGATACCAATTTGGGTTTTGTACAAAGGTTTAATAGTTTTTTTTATTGTATTTATTAGGGAGATGTGGTGACCAAAAAAACACAATAATAAATAAAGACCTTTTATACTTGACATGGGTGTATCCCTCTCTGTTGCACATTTCTGTCCTCTCCTTCCTTATGTATATTTAATGTGCTGAGGAGATCCCCTTTCTAAATTAATGGGTGTATTGGAAACCCGTGGGTGGTGCCCTCCTACTTTGTTTCTTTATCAAAAAAACACAATACTGTTGTTTTGAATTTTTTCCCCCTTATGTTATTTACCATATGGGTTAATTTTGGGGGGAAAATTTTCAAGTTTTTATTTTTATTTCTTCATTTCTATTTAGTCCCTTTGGAAGACTTCAAACTGCGATCATTTGATTACTTATATTAGTGTTTCCCAAAATCCAGTTCTCAGGCATCACAAACATCTCATATCTTCAAGATTTCCAATGTCTTGTTAAGTGTCGTGCGGTGTTCAGCGTTGCACTCGTTTGGTATCATGGCGACATCGGACTCAGTTCACACTGCTGAGTCTGACAAACCGCCTGGGATCACTTAGTTGCACAGCCTGTCATGAGTGTCGGCTGGTTCTGGCTTAGGCTAGTTTCACACTTGCATTGAACGGTATCCGTTGCATTGCGTTGTGTGACAGATACAACGGATGTGTTGCATATAGTGGCACAATGGATACAATGGATCGTACAAAACAACAGAATCTGCTTTTTTTTTTTTCTCTTTACAGTTTTACCGGCGGCAGACTATTGTGAACGATCAGCTGATCACCCGGCCGCCGGGTGATCAGCTGATCACTCACAGCAGCCGGTCGCCGGGTGATCAGCTGATCGCTCACAGCAGCCAGTCATAGGGTGATCAGCTGATCACTCACAGCAGCCGACCGCCGGGTGATCAGCTGATCGTTCGGCCACAGAGAATGTGTGCGGGGGCACGGAGTGTGGGGTGGGTTGAGCCCAGCAGGACCATGGCGCTGAGGACGTCAGTGCCGCGGGGACTGCATGGCTGGGGACAGGTGTGTGTGTGTGTGTGTGTGTACATGCGGAGTGAAATGCGGGAGGGGGCGGAGCCGAGCGGGGAAGTGTCGGGCTCCCTGCACACGTAGCCAGGGTAAATATTGGGTGACTAAGGAAAGCACTTTGCTTGGTTACCCGATATTTACCTTGGTTACCAGCGTACACCGTTTAGCGCTGGCTCCTTGCACACGTAACCATGGTAAATATCGGGTTACTAAGCAAAGCACTTTGCTTACTAACCCGATGTGTACCCTGGTTACGTGTGCAGGGAGCCAGAGAGAGCATGCACAGCAAAATCTTAAGGATTCCGCTGCTCAAAAAACGTTACATGCTGCATTCCTTCTGCCCAACGGAAGCAACGCAGCGTCGGCCAGCGGAAGCAATGCAGGTACTTCACTCGCAATCCGTCGTCCATACAAGTCTATGGGAAGCAGCGGAATCCGTTAACGGATTCCGCTGTTTTCCAAAATGGCGGATTGCAACTCAAGGAAAACAACAGAAAGTGTGAAACTAGCCTTAACTGCTCTCCAGTACAGCAGGAGTTAATCCTTGCTGGCTTCTGATCATCTGCTAGGAGCTCAAGCTGCTGATCACCAGCTGCCTTTGTGTCGCCCCAAGGGATGCCGCTCCAGCTTCAGGGACGCCACAGGACCTTCTTCTGTATATAGCAAACAGGTATGTCAGATTTTGTCATGACGCCACTCACGGCTTGCGGTCAGGGATATGGATGACCGCTACTGCAGATTTTATGAGCGTCTGGGGCTGATGGAGTCTGCAGTTAGATGGTGTGGCCTCCCGTGAGTGAGGCAGGCCCCAGGGGCTCAGGTGGATAGGATAGCAAATCGGGAATAACTCAGGCTCAGTCCAAAAGTCTTTCAACTGTTCTTTACTCACTCAGATGTTGTTGTGGTGAGCTGACCCGGCGATGCTGTGATTAACCAGGTAAGAACCAGGAGCTCCTTCAGGCCACTCTGAGGGTAACAGGTTAGCTCGCCTTCCTAGCACTTCTGTGTTCGGATAACCCCTGACTTCAAGTACCGTGGGGTCTATCCAGGGAGTCGCAACTGCCTTTTCTCCCCTTTTTGGACCGTTTGCCGGCAGCATGGACCAGGTGAGACGGCTTCAAGCTATGTCTCCTTATGGGTCCCTGCGTTGCTGCTGAGGTTCAGACTCTGTGTGGTTGGTGAGGTACTTGTAGTTCCCGTCACCGGCAGGTTTAGCAGGTAGTGAAAACTGAAGTCTGCTCTAGGAACCTGTTCCCCGTACGTGCCTAGTCACCGGCAACCCCCGTCCTGACTGACTGACTCGGTAACCGTTTTCCCCCCGCCAACTGTCACTACACTGCGCAGGGTCTAACTAGAGGCCGCGCGCGTATCCCTTAGCAACCGCCGCTCACCACTACCAGACTGGCTCGCTCCACTCCTTTCCTGACAGCCTCTGTACTTTAACTCCCAGCCCCTCCGCTACACCCCTTGACAAGAATTGAAGGCCAGACCCCTCTAGGGACTGCCCAAGGGTCCCATCTAAAGGTGTGGGAGACCTGGTTGTTATGTGTCTGTGCGTACACACCTCGTTCTGGCCCTTAGGATTACCTGGAAGTACTGTCCCAGCATGGGTGCAGTTCTCAATGGTGCCTGACCGGGTCAGGAGCGCCACACCTTCACCCTTTATAAGGCTCTGGATACTGGGGCTGAGTGCCGGATATAGCTTTGCTCCTCAGTTCCTGTGGTTATCCTGTCATACGGTGATCTACAAGTTGCAGTTTTGAGTGGTGTGTGAGTCCTCTAGTTGTGCGTTAATTCCCTATCCCTTTTGATTTACTCCCTAGTTTACATACTGTCTTCCCCATCGTGTTTAAGAGCAGTGTGTGCAAGTTTTCGTTTGTCTGTGCCAATTCATGAGATTTTGGTTACTGGGTTTGCAGCCCGCTCCCAGGGTGGGGGAGAGTAATATCAGTGCTCGAACAGGAGACAGAGTGACGCTGGGGGCTCAAGCCTATCTACCATCGAGCCTACCTTTGAGATAAGGGACAGCACAGGGGCCCCAGCCTTAGGGTCAGCCTAGGAGCCCTTGTTTCATGTGTACATACCCGGGGACAATAATCATTCTATCATCTGTGAGACACTAAGGAAATCATGAAAACATGATCTGTAGAGACTGTCGACTGGACTTTGGGAAACACTGGTTTAACGTACATACTGTAACAGCAGTATTGGAGAAAGTGGCCTGTGGCTGAGCTTGACCTGCCATACCAAGATGGCAGTAACAGGGGTCTTCAGCACTTCCCTGGCTGCCATGGAAACTCATTCGACGCACCAGCAGTGACTCCACTGAAACATCGCTTCAAAGAAAAGTTAACAACAGCATCTCAATGGTTGTCAGCAGCAATTGGAGCAGCGCTCTGGCCACTGCTGTTAGAGACAGGTGCTGGACATGTAACAGTCGGTGTCTACAGAGTGACCTCTACTACTGAGCCTCCTCCTTACAATGCTGATGTACATATAACTTTGCACTTAGGGGTTAAAGCAACCCCCCATCAATACCCCAAAAAAGTACCAGAAATTTCTCGAACATCGTGATGACAAAACCTGGTGCTCTCTATTTGCCACCCCCGTTTCCTCTGCTCTTATTTCTTCCCACTTCCAATATAGCCGTGGTATGTCTAAAGTGTGGTTACTGTACCATCAAATACATTAAAAAGGTTGACAAGAATATTTTTTTTCCTATGAGCCTAAAGACTAATAAGGCTGGTAGTTGCTTCCTACAAGTGCATCTCAGTAAATTAGAATTTCATCAAAAAGTTCATTTATTTCAGTAATTCAATCCAAAATGGGAAACACATATATTATATAGAGTCATTACACACAGCGGGATCTATTTCAAGTGTTTATTTCTGTTAATGTTGATGATTATGGCTTACAGCCAATGAAAACCCATTATCTCAGTAAATTAGAATAATTACTACAAAACACCTGTAAAGGCTTCCTAAGCTTTTAAAATGATCCCTTAGTCAGGTTCAGTAGGCTATACTATCATGGGGAAGACTGCTGACTTGACAGATGTCCGTAAGGCAGTCACTGTCACACTCCACAAAGATGGTAAGCCACAAAAGGTCATTGCTGAAGAAGCTGGCTCTTCACAGAGTGCTGAATCCAAGCATATTAATGGAAAGTTGAGTGGCACTCAAGTTACTCGTTACATTGCGAGTATTCCCCATTGACTTGCATTGCACATACTATGCGGAATGCATACGTGAGTATTAGGCTAGTTTCACACTTGCGTTGAACGGCATCCGTTGCATTGCGTTGTGTGACGGATGCAATGGATGTGTTGCATATAGTGGCACAACGGATGCAACGGATCGTACAAAACAACGGAATCTGCTTTTTTTTTTTTCTTTACAGTTTTACTGGCGGCAGACTATTGTGAACGATCAACCACCACCACTTGGCATCGGAAATAACCAACACCAAATTACCGTACTAGCAAATCTTAAATATTTTATTTTTAGTAAATTCATTCAATAAATATATAAACAAGAGAGCCACCTGGGGGGCACATGGTTCCAGAATTATCCAAATATAATATCCTGTCCATTATTCAACATCATAAAAAGTGACCATACATCATATCAGTAGGGCATAATATTTCATATCACATGTCAATAAATTTCTCACTGACATAACAGTAAGGGGAACGAAAGGTATTAGAACGTGGCATAAATCACCACCGTCAATTTTGACCCATCATAGCATATAACACATACAATGGTCGTATTCTATTCAAAGGTATAAATACTAACATGTATTCAATGGTATATCCCTCCCACAGTTCCAGCACCTTACCCCTAAATCGTGATGCTCACTGGGGTAAAATAATGACACATATATGATGGTATACTATGAAATTGATTTGCAAATACTTCCCGTTTTTATTCTCAGCTCTACAGACTAGTATAAATGAATGCAAATCAATTACCATTGTCATAAGCTATGTGTATTAAAACATCCCTTATCACCACCTGACAATCAACCCAGTGAGTCATAGGTTAATACAGCAGCCCGCCCGACTGTGAAAACACGGTCACTTTATAGTGCAACAATACAATGATTAACATATCACACAAGGACAAGAGTACTTACATTAGTAAATGGGTTGCCTGGCCATGCGTCCCACCACCCCTGACGTACGTTTCGCCGCTCGCTCCACCCACCCCGCCCCCCGCACACATTCTCGGCAGCCGAGCGATCAGCTGATCTCCCGGCGGCCAGCTGCTGTGATCGATCAGCTGATCACCCGGCGGCAGACTATTGTGAATGATCAGCTGATCACCCGGTCGCTGGGTGATCAGCTGATCGCTCCCAGCAGCTGGCCGCCGGGAGATCAGCTGATCGCTCAGCCGTCGAGAATGTGTGCGGGGGCGGAGTGCGGGGTGGGTGGAGCCGAGCGGGGCCATGGCACTGAGGAAGTCAGTGCCGCAGGGACTGCATGGCTGGGAACAGGTGAGTGTGTGTGTGTGCATGTGTACATGTGGAGTGAAGTGCGGGAGGGGGCGGAGCCGAGCGGTGAAGTGTCGGGCTCCCTGCACACGTAGCCAGGGTAAATATCGGGTAACTAAGCAAAGCACTTTGCTTGGTTACCCAATATTTACCTTGGTTACCAGCGCACACCGCTTAGTGCTGGCTCCTTGCACACATAGCCAGGGTAAATATCGGGTAACTAAGGAAAGCGCTTTGCTTAGTAACCCGATGTGTAACCTGGTTACGTGTACAGGGAGCCAGAGAGAGCATGCGCAGTGAAATCCTAAGGATTCTGCTGCTCAAAAAACGTTACATGCTGCGTTCCTTCCGCCTGGCGGAAGCAACACAGCGTCGGCCAGCGGAAGCAACGCAGGTCCATCAGTCGCAATCCGTCATCCATACAAGTCTATGGGAAGCAGCGGAATCCGTTAACTGATTACGCTGTTTTCCAAAACGGCGGATTGCAACTGAAGGAAAACAACGCAAGTGTGAAACTAGCCTTAGACAGTAATTGTTAGAGTATTGCGAATCCAAATATTTCAAAACTCGCTCATCATTAGTCACAACTGCTTCTTCCAGTAAACTAAGTGACACACCGCTGGAATCTGTCTCTACGTTATGCTGCTCTCAGAAGAGGTAGCAAAAACCTGGTGACAGATTCCCTTTAAGAACAATATTGAATTTTTTTTTTACCTTTACCTATATAAGCCAAGTCATACCTTCCTCATAGCCACATGCACAAACAGAAATACAGAATATAACAGACAAGTAAATCTGCCACTTTTTGTTCTCAAATTCTACACGCAGGCTACATCTCATTACAGCATTAAATGAGGCCCAATGCATTGTCCATGTTTGTTCTCGTCTAAATGATTTTGCCTAAATTACATTTTAATGTCCTGAGAGCTAAGCGGTTATTTCTCCTATTGTTCTAGGTTATATTCCAACTCCGCTTTCGCAGTGATAAGGCAAGTAATTTGTCACTGCTAGATCGTTGTATGAAAGGACATTTAATTTGCAGAGACATAATATAGGTTTATATATGAGAGATTGTGCCAATCAATTCGCCATTTCAGTGAGTAACACATTTAGCATGCGCCGAACTCTCCTCTGTTACTACAGTGACAAAATTCAATTATGTCCCAATACTTTACAGATTTTTAAACCTTCGGAAAACAAAATGAAATACTCATAATATAAACACTTGCAATCAATATTATACAAAGCTCATCGTAAATTCAGTTTATTTGCAAAACTTACAAACTTTCTGCAATGCCTTACTCAAGGACAATGTAAATGTACCTATATCGTGTGGTTTCTCCAAATTGTACACCAAATATCACTTTTACTGACTACCGCAGCCCTAGAATCATTCACCCCTTCACGACAAGCATCTTTAGTACTAAGTAGATCCTCTTTGTCGGTTATGACCTGCTGCCAACGTGATGAATGACCAGACACAAGTCTCTGTCAGTGTCCCTTAGGAATCCTCGCCCGTTCCTCATAAGCGATGATCTCAAGGTCACTAATATTCTTCATGCTTTAAGGCAGATCCAGAAATTTAAGAGACAAGATCAAGAAAAATGATGCAAGAAAAAGGAATCTGAAGCTTGGGTGTTATTGCACCTTCCAGCTGGGCAACGACCCTAATCATACCGGAGTCCATCAAGGTTTGGTTTCAAAAGAAGTCCTGGAAGATTCTGGAGAGGCCGCCACAGTTGCCCAACTTGAAACCTTGATGAGATTTGAGGGAAGTGGTGTCATGGGGGTGTACGGATGGAACAGGGACTCCTAGGCTGACCCTAAAGGCCCCGTCACACACAACGAGATCGCTGCTGAGTCACAGTTTCAATCCTGTTAACGATCTTGTTATGTGTGACACCTACCAGTGATCAGGCCCCTGCTGTGAGATCGCTAGTCGTTGCCGAATGGTCCGGACCATTTTCTTCAAAGGCGATGTCCTGCTAGGCAGGACGCATCGCTGTGTTTGATGCCTACCAACGACCTCCTAACATGGTCCCAATGCCCGCCAAGATTGTTATACAGGTCACTGATCGTTACTGCGTCGTTGGTAAGGTCTGACTGTGACATCTCACCAGCGACTTATCAGCGATCCTTATCAGGTCATATCGTTGTCGGGATCACTGGTAGGTCGTTGTGTGTGACTGGGCCTTAAGACAGGGGGCCCTGTGGTGTTTATCTCGAAGGTAGACTTGATGGTAGCCAGGTTCGAGCCTCCTCCTGTCCAAGCTCTGATACTACTTCCCTACAGTCAGGGAGCGGGCCAGAAAGCCAATTACCAAAACTCCACAAATAGCCACAGACAAGGTTAACCGAAACTTTGTGCACACTGCACCCAAACACAAAGGAGGGACAGTGAGTGAACTGCGGAGTAACGCAGAAGTGGTAGGAAATAAATACACAACTGGAGGACTCCTCCACACCACGCTGAACCACAACTTGAAGATCACCATACAACAAGAACCAAACAGCTATATCCGGCACTCAGCCCCAGAACCTTATAAAAGCTGGAGATGTTGATCAGCAGCCTGAGCTCCAAGCAGCTGATCACAGGCCAGCAAAAATTAACTCCTGCTGTACTGGAGAGTGAAAAAAAAAAAAAAAAGGAAAAAAGTATTCAGCTCACGTGTCATCCAAGACTTCAATGTCCAAGGGGTGCTCGTGGTCCGCTGGCCAGTCCTAGCCAGCTAGGAAGGAGTGAAGGGAGGCGAAGATATGGACCCAGCACCAATTCCAGATAAAATAGAAAATATCCTTTATTTATACTTGTTAAAATTTATACTGAAACAGCGGGCTGAAAAAAATTACATAGGTAACCTTAACGTGTTTCGGACTTGGAATTAAAAGCAAAATAGTCCTTAGTCATAAGCTTATGGCTAAGGACTCTTTTGCTTTTATTGTATTACCGATGTAATAATTTTTCAGCCCACTGTTTCAGCTTAAGTGTTTAAACAAGTATAAATAAAGGATTTTTTCTATTTTATCTGGAATTGGTGCTGGGTCCATACCTTCACCTCCCTTCACTGGAGAGTGAAGCCAGATCCAGCCAACGCCCATGACAGGCCGTGCAACTAAAGAATCCCAGGCAGTTTGTCGGACTCTGCAGTGTGAATTTAGCCCGACGACGCCATGACACCCCAGCAATTGCAACGCAGAACACCGCCCGACAAGTGGATGCATTACCCAAGAATATTCCTGACCTGGAGGCCATTGCCCATGAGGAATGGGATAAGATTCCTCAGGAAAGCTGCCAGATGCTAGTGTCTTGTTATGCATCATCTTGGCGGCAGGTCATAACAGCCAAAGAGGTTCTACTAATTACTAAAGATACTTGTCAAGAAGTGGTGGACTTTTAGGAGACTCTACTTATTAAAAGTGGCATTTTGTGCTGAATTTGGAGAAACTATTTATTATATTAATTGTGTTGAGCTATTATAATTGGTCTTGTTTCATTACTTTATTGCAAAGTTTGTGAATTTCATTAACATACCTAACTGGCACTGGGGGATAGAGATTTTTAATGATATACAGCTGCAGTCAAAATTAACTTTAAGAATAAAAAAACAAAAAACACCGATAAAAGACTTATCAGATGCTTTAAAAATGGAACCCGTCAGATGCAATACGCACTCAGGACCACGAGCAGTTCTAGGTGTATATTGCGAATCCCTGCCTAACCGTCCCTATATACACTAGCATAGATAAAGAGATCTTTAGAAAAATTATTTCTAAAGATCCTTAATGATATGCTAATGAGGTTAGGAACTAGTCACAAGGGCTTTAATTCCTGCTCTCATTCTGCCCTATTAGCATGTTAGCACGCCCACAGCGGCGTGCTAACATGCTATTCAATGCCCACTGCCCAGCATCATCAGCGGTGATGCACATACCAGTGTCCGTTGTCACAGCATCAGACATCGGGCAGTGCGCATGATCAGAAGTCACTGCACTTCCGGTCATGTGCCCTAGATCTCTGAAGCTGGGACGTGTACATCCGGCTTCATAATGCGCATGACCGAAAGTGTGGTGACTTCTGCTCATGCGCACTGACCCTATGCCCAACTTCTGATGCGATGACAATAGAAACAGGTACATGCGTCACCGCTGATGACGCTGGGCAATGGGCATTGAATAGCATGCTAGTACACCCCTGTGGGCGTGCTAACATGCTAAGAGGGCAAAATGAGCGCAGGAACTATTGCCCTTGTGACTAGTCCCCAGCCTCATTAGCATATCATAAAGAATCTTTAGAAATACTTTTTCTAAAGATCTCTTTATACATCCCTTGTGAGCCCTCGCGGGCAGGGTCCTCTCTCCTCCTGTACCAGTCTGTGCCTTGTTTTGCTTATGGTTATTGTACTTGTCCCTACTATGTATATCCCTTTTCACACATAAAGCGCCATGGAATTAATGGTGCTATAAGTAGTAATAATAATGCTACTAGATACAGGGATGGTTAGGCAGGGATTAGCAATATACACCCAGAACTGCTCGGGGTTCTGGTTGCATATTGCACCTGACAGGTTCCCTTTAAAGTAGTATTCTCATCATATACATTTATGGCATATCCACAAGATATATGAAGAACAAAGTTCAATCACAAATGGTCAGGAATGGAGAGGTGGCAATCGACTCTTGTATGGGATTTCTAAACATTGCTGAGTAAGTAAATTGATAGCATTGCCTGTGCACCCAGCCAATTCTCCAATGACAGTGGAAAGTTGGGGACCATTCCCGAGAAAGATGTAGGTCTCAAAAGTGAGGTTCCGCATCGCTCATATATTTGTGGAATATCCTATGCAAATGCCAACGAACTGTTAGGATATGTGCCCACGATCAGGACTCGCTGCGTCCTGGACACAGCTGGCCCTGATCGGCGGCGCCGCATCTCTCCTTCGCAGGAGACCGCAGCTGTCAGTACCCACGATCAGGGTTCAGTGCCGCTGTGTTCTCCCTGCGGAGGATGCATGCGACCCCGCAGCAAACAATTGACATGCTGTTTTCAGGAAAGATGCTCCGCAGGTCAGTGTTTGCTGCGGAATAAAGCTGCACAGTAGGCTTGGGATTTCTAGAAATCTCGTCCACTGTGCTTGTACTGTACAACACAGCGGTTTGGACACAGCTAAGGTAGGCTGCGTCCAAACCTCTGCAAATACTGATTGTGGGCACGCACCCTTAGAAGTGTCCAGCAGCAGATCCAGCATCAGATTGTCATAATATCAAGTGGGGATCTTTCAGATAGGATTTTTAAAGTATCCCATTAATAGCCACTGCTTATATTAAAGTATTCTGAGATATACAGAGGCGTATGTGGTCATTGAACCACACTATAAAATATTATATTTTATATATTATAACCACTACAACATAATATTGTGGGGGCGCCTGTTCTCTGGTAGTCCTTGGATCTGTACAGGCACAGGGTTTGATATCAAAACAAAGGAAAGTTTATTATCCATCCTAAACTTTTAGCTCCAAAAAGGAAAACCGCTTTCTGCAGCGCAAATTAAAACAGTCCGTCAGCCGTTTCTCTCTGGGAAAACCAAAACAAGTCAAATGATCTCACCAACTTTCTGTCATAGTTAGAGATAAGCGGACCCGAAATTTTAAGTTCCTATCGACAAAGACTTTAAACACATCAATGTTTGAGTTTAGGTGCTTTAAGTATGCAAACCACTCTAGTGAGGAGCGCTGTTGTCTGGTATCCCAGTGCGAGCATTTTGCAGTGTATGAATGGCTCGCACTGGTGGTAAAAAAAAATCAGCAACAACAGATGCAATGTGCACAAAAAAAAAAATTGAAAAACTCCGTTCACTCTATCCTGAAAGCATTGTTTATGGCTGGCTGAATGTGGGCGGAGACTCGAACTGCCAATCATTGGCTTCCAATGAAAATCAAGTCCGGGCCCAGGACAGAACTTTATATAAAGCTGAATTTGCAGAACTTGAACTTCCACCGGTCCACTCATCTCTAGTCCCAGCACAACACCCATACTCTGAGCTAACCCAGCTGCCTGATATTTGGCCAGTAAGACCCGGACTGGAGTATGAGAGAGACCTTTCCCAAACAGGATCTTGTGGTCACTGCTAAATTCCGGACCAAAGACCCAAGCAAAATGAAACTCTCTCAGTAACCTATTGTACTGGTGCACTTTCTTCCGTGACTTGCATGACCAAGGCCAACTATCTCGATAACCTTGGAGGAAAAAAACAAAAACAGTTATACTGAAGTATATCTAACAGAAAGATTACACATCTTGTTATACACATTGAAACAATACACAATAAAAAGAGAAAATAGAAAAACAAAAGCAAACAATTTCACATAAAAACCCCCAAAATGGTCTGGGCAAAATTGTTGGCACCCTCAGCTTAATATTTGGCTGCACACCCATTGGAATAAATAACTACAATAATTTACTATAACCATCAACAATCTTCTTACACCTTTTAACTGGAATTTTGAACCAATTGTCTTTTGCAAACTGCTCCAGGTCTCTAATATTTGCAGGGCGCCTTCTCCCAACAGCAATTTTAAGATCACTCTACAGGGATTCAATGGAATTTATATCCTGACTCATTGCTGGCTACTTCAGAAGACTAGCACTTTTTGTATGTGTATACTGTATATATATTTATTTCTGGGGGCTTTGAAGTAGGTTTGTGGTCATTGTCCTGCTGGAAGACCCATGACCTAGGATAGAAAACCAGCTTTGACACTTGCCACTATATTTTGACCCAAAAACCTTCGGTAATCTTCAGATTTCATGGTACCTTGCACACAATCAAAACAAGAAAGCCTGAAGAGACACCATCACATGTTTCTCAACACTGGCAGGAAACTAGCCAGGTCTTTCACCGGGAAGGAACAACCATGGGAAGGGCAGTCTCCAGTCAAGGAGACCACCAATGCCAAACATGGTATCCATCCACAGACAGCTGTTTCGGGGTATTTTCCCCTCATCAGTGTGGAGTAGGAAACTGGCTAGTGGGAGCAATGCCTAGTAGAAGACTAAATAAGCAAGGATGGTTGACCTTAGGGAGATCAACATCCAACACCGCGGAGACACCATCACGTGTTTCTCAACGCAGTGATTCTAGAGCACTGCCCCCTGGGAAATATTCAAAACAAGAAAGCCTGCGGAGACACCATCACATGTTTCTCAACGCTGGCAGGAAACTAGCCAGGTCTTTCACCGGAAAGGAACAACCACAGGAAGGGCAGTCTCCAGTCAAGGAGACCACCTATGCCAAACATGGTATCCATCCACAGACAGCTGCTTCGGGGTATTTGCCCCTCATCAAGGGGCCAGCGTTGAGAAACATGTGATGGTGTCTCCGCAGGCTTTCTTGTTTTGAATATTTCCCAGGGGGCAGTGCTCTAGAATCACTTCGTTGAGAAACACGTGATGGTGGCTCCGCGGTGTTGGATGTGTGACGCCCTGGACCCCAGGGGTCACAGGTCACAACATCACCACATACACCCCCACACTAGAAAGGTACCATCAGTCAACCATAAAGACCTGATTGCCTTCCTCAGTGTTAGACAGGCACACCAGGTGGGCAGAGTCAGGCGGAAAGACACGCACCCCAAGGAGTCTGCTGGCCTGAGGCAGGAAAAACACAAACAGTTCAGTTCAGTTCTGCCCAGTGCAGAGTGCAGTTGAGTCTGTAGAGTGCAGCACAGTGGAGTGGAGTGAAACAGTCAGGCAGGCAGACGGCAGTGACCGCCTGCAGGAGACCGGGAACATGACCAGCGGAACCGTAAGAGACCGGGACAGGGTAGTGGCCCGCCAGAACTGAACCGGGGAGCTAATTGGATACCGGAGCACCAGGCAGGGTACTCAGACCCCGAACTAGGCTATATGCCACCACCATAGTCGAATTAACTGATTGCGGTCTGGACCTCAGGGGTTCATTCCCCCCAAAGTCCCGTTTGACGGCAACAGCCCAACCCGTCCGGATAGTAGCCACCGCCAAAGACCAGAGATCCAAGGGCCAGCGCCTGCGGGCAAAGGAGCTCCTCCGACATCTACACGCCGGGGAGCGAACTTTCAGTGCTCAGGCACAGTAGTCAAACTACTACATAGGTGCAGGAGAAAGGTGGACATTGCCAACCAGACTAGGAAGCTGCAGCCGGCTGCGTGCCCCGTTCATACCTTCGTTTGGTTTACTAGTGACTCTGTGTGGTTTAATCCTGAATACACCAGTGCCCTCAGGCACCGCACCGCAACCCTGCGCCCTGCACCCCGGCCTCTGGGACTCACATCCCCTACCCACGGAGGGGTCAACACCTAGCTGCGCCACTACACCGCTCCCGGGAGTCCCCGTACCTTCACCGCAGTGGTGGTGTCCACCATCACCACAACCCGTGTCTGGCGTCTAGAACAATCATCCCAAAACCAAATACCCGCATTCCCCCGCGTGCAACACCACCCCCTTGCAGAGCGACGTGACCCCCGGGTCCGTGAGAGGCTCGAGCCACTACCCGTAGAACGCCAGCACAGATCAGAGCGGCTCGGCGGCCGCAGCAGAGGCCGCGGGGCGGTACACATGTTGATCTCCCTAAGGTCAACCATCCTTTCTTATGTAGTCTTCTACTAGGCATTGCTCCCACTAGCCAGTTTCCTACTCCACACTGATGAGGAGCAAATACCCCGAAACAGCTGTCTGTGGATGGATACCATGTTTGGCATAGGTGGTCTTCTTGACTGGAGACTGCCCTTCCCGTGGTTGTTCCTTCCCGGTGAAAGACCTGGCTAGTTTCCTGCCAGCATTGAGAAACATGTGATGGTGTCTCCGCAGGCTTTCTTGTTTTGAATATTTCCCAGGGGGCAGTGCTCTAGAATCACTGCGTTGAGAAACACGTGATGGTGTCTCCACGGTGTTGGATGTTGATCTCCCGAAGGTCACACAATTGCACACAATCAAGGCACCCAGTGGCAGAGGAAGGAAAACAACCCCAAAACATCTTTGAACTTTCACTATATTTGACTGTAGGTACTGTGCTCTTTTCTTTAAAGGCCTCAGTCCATTTTCAGTAAACAGTAGAACTATGTACTTTACCAAAAGTTCTATCTTGGTCTCACTTATCCACAAGATGCTTTCCTAAAAGGATTTTTGCTATCTAGCTTTCTTATGTCTCTGTGTTAGCAGTGGGGTCCTCCTGGGTCTCCTTCTGACACAGTAATGTCAACAAATAGTTCATGCTGACATTACTGCATTCTGAGCCTGCATGAATTTATTTGGAACTTGAATGGGACTGCTTATCTACCTTCCAGACTTTCCTATGTTGCAACCTTTCATCAATTTTTCTCTGTTGCCCACATCCAGAGAGATTAGCTGCAGTACTAGGAGTTATAAACTTCTTGATTACGTTGTGCACTGTGGACAAAGGAACATCAAGATCTCTGGATATGGACTTGTAACCTTGAGATTGTTGCCATTTCTCAACAATTTTGATTTTTAATTCCTGAGACAATTCTCTTCTCTTTCTGTTCTCCATACTTCGTGTGGCACACACAGACACAACATGCAAAGAATGAGTCAACTTCTACCCTTTTAATCTGGTTTTAGGTGTGATTTTCATATTGCCCATACCTTTTACTTGCCACAAATGAATCTAAATGAGCATCTCATGCCTACAACAAAGTTAATTACCCAAAATTTTGGAAAGGTACCAACATTTTTTGGCAGTTTTGTGTGAAATTATGTTTAATTTGCTTTTTTTTCACTCTTTTTTGTGCTGTTCCAATTAACATGTGTATGACAAAACATGTGCAATTGCAATAATTTTCTGGGAGACATACTTCATTTTCTGGAACAAATTTCAAGGCTGCAAACAGTTTTGGCCATGAGTGAGTGTATGAGTGTGAGTGTGTGTGCGCGCGCATATATTATATATTATCTCTTTGTGGTGAGCGAACACCGTTCTGACATGCTCTGGGTCAGTGGGCATGGATATTTTTGGAATATATGCACAGAGCTTTCTCTACAAATATAGGAAAGCAGGGTGTTCACAGCACCATGAAGATCAATTATTTTAGCTTACAGGGAACCTGTCAGGTGTAATATGCACATAGACCCACGAGCAGTTCTGGGTGCATATTTCTAATCCCTGCCTAACCGTCCATGTATCTAGTAGCATAGATAAAGAGATCTTTAGAAAAAGTATTTCTACAGATCATTTCTAATATTCTAACAAGGCCAGTAACTAATCACAAGGGCATTACTTGCTTTGGCTAGTTGGCCCCCTTAGCATGTAAGCATGCCCATAACGTGCTAACATGCTAAAGAAAACGCAGAGTCAGAGGCATGGTCGCTCTGACTGCTCTCTGCAGCCACGTCCGACCCTGGATTTCTGCTCAGTGCGCATGATCAGAAGTCCCGGCACTTCTGGTCATGCATACAATGACGCTGGGTGTACGCGTCCCAGCTTCAAACTGGTGTACTGTGCATGAATGAGTCCTGGGACAATCTGAACATGCGTATTCAGTTGAAAACCCGAGGTTGTGGCACAGGTTAGAGTAACCAGGCTGCTGACTCTGCGCATTCATTAGCATATTAGCATGCCCAAAGGGGTGTGCTTACATGCTAAAGGGGGCCAACTAACCAAGTGAACTAACGTTTTTGTGACTAGTCCCTGGTCTTATTAGCATATAATAAAGAATCTTTAGAAATAATTTTTCTAAAGATCTCTATGTATGCTACCAGATACAGGGACAGTTAGGCAGGGATTAGCAATATGCACCCAGAACTGCTCGTGGTCCTGGGTGCATATTGCACCTGACAGGTTCCCTTTAAAGTCCTAACTGAAAGAAACCAGCACAGCACATCTCATGTTCTACCAGAGTTCACATCAGTTAGGCTGCTTTCACACTACGTTTTTTTTAACATGCGTCATGAACGTTTTTTTGCTGTAAAAGTGGATCCTGTTTTTACAAAGAAAAACGCATGCAAACGCATGTGTTATTTTGCAGGATCCTGTCACTTGAAGTTTATGGGCGGGCATTGGAGTCATGTGATCGGGAGGGAGGGGAACTGAACGTGATAGAGAGAGGGAGGGGGAGAGATAGGGAGGGGGAGAGAAAGGGAGGGGGAGAGAAAGGGAGCATGCAGGATCCTGTCTATCAGCACGCCAGCGTTCACATGCGTTTGCATGCAGTATAGTCAGGATCCAGTGAAAAACAGTATTTGGACGCAGCTCAAAAACGCTACAAGTAGCGTTTTTGAAAAAAGTTAAAAAACAGCAAGTCGCTGGATCCTCACTATAACGCACGTGAATGCATGTTGACGCGAGTCCATTGCAAATGCATTGAAATGAAAATGCATTTGCACTGGATCCGTTTTTGCGTTAAAAAAACGTTCATGACACATGTTAAAAAAACGTAGTGTGAAAGCAGCCTTATCTGTGCACTCACAGCACAAAAACAATGTCTCCCGTTGGCTCCACTCAGCTATTATTGAGCAACCGCATGTAGGAAAGTTGACTATTACAGTAAGGTCGATCTCGTGACTTCTTTGGGAAAAAATTAAGCAGAAGATGAAGAGTCACAGCTCTTTTCCAGAACCACAAATACACTGTTCTATGATAGACGAGGGTCACCCCAGTCAGACCCCACTGATCGGACGATGGGAGCATACCCGTCTGATGTGGCATCAATGACTGATGAGCCAACCCTTCAAGGATTATCACTACCTCTACGAATACCTCAAAAATCTCAGATGACGTCTTCAGAAAGAACCCACGTTAATAAACCGTAGCCTCTACCACCTAAAGTGACAAACTCATTTCACAAATGGCATATCCAGCAAATAGTCTGCAGGGCTAAAAGGTTTTTCCTTGTATTAAGGAAAGGATTATGCCATTTTCTACACCCTGGTCATGCATTTTCTTTCATTCCTTATAAGCCTGTGTGTGCTTTGCAGAAATGGAAAGTGCCTATTAATCAAGATCAAGTTATGCATGCTAAGGAAGTCTGTGATTGGGAGAAAATTGAATGTTCCTGCATACATACATTGTAGGGTTTAAAAAAAAAATCCTTAATTATTCTTTGGCTAAACACAAGCACAAGAAGCTTCGTATGCGATGACGTACTCAGTTATTAAATTTGTTTTTTCTTTTTTTTTTATTATTACTATTCTTGAAAGCAAGCTGCGGTCCGGATTGAATAACCTATATTTTACCAAATTGAGCATGAAATGCATTTCATTGTGTAATCAAGCTTTATTCAGGAAAAAACAGGATTCCGCGGAGAGCCCAAACTGAGCTTTTATTCTGAAATCCTGCGGTAAAAGGGAAAATGTTTGCGAAAAGTGACAGGATTAAAATACGGTGCCAAAGAGGGACAAGAAGGTAATGTGCACAACGGAGCATTTAGGTCAAGCATGAAGCGACTCAGATCAGGGATGTACGGCAAAAGAGGTTCCGCCATTCAGGTAGAGAGAATATGGAATACCAAAAAGTGCAATGATCCAATATTCTTTTTTTTTCAGGGGAGTCTGTCTCATAAGACTGAGGATCAATAGCGTCTAAATTCCCCAAAAAATATAGCTTCTAGTTTGGTCAGTCACCTGCCCGCTATGGTTCAAACAAAACCCTCAAATCCCTCCTTTAGGGAAATCAAGAAGCAATTTTAGGCAGAGCAAATCTGGCTATTAACTATCCAAGCAATGTGAATGTGATTTCATGAAAATTCATACCGACTGTGAATTTAAAGGAGTTATCCACTATTCGGATAATCTCTTTTCCATCCCTGCGTCAAGCCTTGAGTAAAATAATAACACCTATGCTCAACTTCAGTGCCGATGCCCCTCCAGCGGTATTCACATCGGCTCTTCCTGGATCGTGTGACATTGTTATGCCTTCAATGTCCCCTCCTTTGGACATAATTGGCATCCAGTGTAAGCGAGAGCTGCAGCTGTTCTATCACTTCCTCCGGATATCTGATTTGTCCAAAGGATCGTGTGACATAATCCCCGGGAGAGTGTCACGCATGGACTAGGGGAGAGTCCGGCGTGAGGCCAAAAACACATATTAAACTGGGAAACACCACGACAAGACAAGGGGTACACAGGGGACACTTTAACAACGGTGGGCCCTAGCGCTAGTGAGAGGGAAGATTGACATCTCTTACCGCTTTACCCTGCACTCCTAGCCAGGTTCCTCACCTGTCGCCGCGCAGGAACCTAAAGCCCTAAGATGTCCCTACAATGGTCCCTGGCTGTGGGAGTGGGCAGGAGAAGAACGCTAGCCCCACCGATGCACTGAAACCAGGGCTGTGGAGTTGGTAAGCCAAACTTTCGACTCCAACTCAGACTCCTCAATTTCCCTTGCACCGACTCCACGACTCCGACTCCCACATATATTGCTTATAGTTAAGTGAAAAATGTATTGTAGTACAATGTGAACATCAGACATTTAATCATTTTTATGATACAATAATCAAGATATTTAGATAGAAAATAAAATATATTTATTGGAATACAACTTTAGAACACAAACTGTAATAAATTGTAAACTCCTCATCTGATGAGGATGAAGATATGGCAGCAGTAGCACTGTCAGGACCCGAGTCCTCTTGCGCCTGGCAGTCCTGTAGCCGCTCATTCTAACTGCTACCTCACTCAAAGCTTCTTTTCCTTTAGTAAGCTGTTGATCATCAAGCAGTATATGATTCCTAGGGTCCACATAAACAGCTGCCAGAAGAATTTTGTTTTCCAATAGCTGTGTCTCTCTCCGTTTCATTGAAGCAGAAATGCCATCTGGGATTAAACCTCCTCTTTGGGACAAGCAAAATAGCAAGTTCTTCCACTCCCTTATGAAAATGCCAGGAGTTAAATCCTCAGCTTGTAATTTTTTAGTCACGGTAAATGGGTGATTAAGCAATTCCTTCAATTCAGCCACCTGTTTCCATTGACCTTCATTTAAGGTTACTTGAGGGTTCACCATATCTATAAGAAATGATTTTAGTTCAAGCAATCGCTCAGTCATTAAATAAGTGCTGCCTCACCGAGCGGCTTGGTCAACAATTCCCAGCAGGTCTCTTCAAGATGGAATCAATTTTAGGGGTTCTGGCGGCAATAACCAACTTCCTCACTTTTCCAATCAGATTTCCAGCATGTCCACCCAGTTTCACACATCAGGCTTTTCGCCGGTTTGGCAGATGCGGCGCACGCCAGTACAGTACGATACAGTACAGTGGCAGCGCCGCAACTTCCGGGTCACATGACAGCATGTGACCGGCGTTTGTCGCGCTGCCACTGTACTGTATACACTGTACTGGAGTGCGCCACATCCGCCAAACCAGCGAAAAGGCGAATGTGTGAAATCGGGGTCCCTCTTGCAGACTCTCTCTTATTACCAGCTGCAGCCTGTGCACAACACAGCGCATGTGATGAATAGGAAAGTGTTTTGAAGCAGCTTCAACAAGATCATCTAATCCTAAAGTATCATTTTGCTGTTCTTCTGTTGTAATATCTGGTTGTTCCTCAGTTACATGAACAGCACTGTGGTCTTCCATCTCAAACATACTGAATCCTAAACATTACTCTCATTCATCAGTTTAATTGTACTTATGTTTGAAGCATTGCCCGCAACAATAGCAAGAAGCTGTTCTTTTTTGAGTTTGTAATCTTGAAGAACTTTTTCCACTGAGGCCTGGAGAAACTGGCTGGTGTGATGAGCTTTACTATCTTTTACTGCCAGTGTCTTTCTAAAGGCCCCGTCACACTAAGCAACATCGCTAGCAACATCGCTGGTAACGAACAACTTTTGTGACGTTGCTAGCGATGTTGCTGTGTGTGACATCCAGCAACAACCTGGCCCCTGCTGTGAGGTCGTTGGTTGTTGCTGAATGTCCTGGGCCATTTTTTAGTTGTTGCTGTCCTGCTGTGAAGCACAGATCGCTGTGTGTGACAGCGAGACAGCAACAACTAATGTGCAGTGAGCAGGAGCCGGCTTCTGCTGAGGCTGGTAACTAATGTAAACATCGGGTAACCAAGAAGCCCTGTCCTTGGTTACCCGATATTTACCTTTGATACCAGACTCCTCCGCTCTCACTGCCTGTGCTGCCGGCTCCTGCTGTGTGCACATGTAGCTGCAGGACACATCGGGTTAATTAACCCGATGTGTGCTGTAACTAGGAGAGCAAGGAGCCAGCACTAAGCAGTGTGCGCTGCTCCCTGCTCTGTGCACATTTAGCTGCAGCACACATCAGGCAATTAACCCGATGTGTGCTGTAACTAGGAGAGCAAGGAGCCAGCGCTCAGTGTGCGCTGCTCCCTGCTCTGTGCACATTTAGCTGCAGCACACATCGGGTTAATTAACCTGATGTGTGCTGTAACTAGGAGACTGGGGGCTGGTCACTGGTTGCTGGTGAGCTCACCAGCAACTCGTGTAGCCACGCTCCAGCGATCCCTGCCAGGTCAGGTTGCTGGTGGGATCGCTGGAGCGTCGCAGTGTGACAGCTCACCAGCAACCTCCTAGCAACTTACCAGCGATCCCTATCGTTGTTGGGATCGCTGGTAAGTTGCTTAGTGTGACTGGACCTTAACAATTTCTTTCTTGTCACAAACATATCAAACATTGATGGCAAAATAATTCAGTGAAATGCAGCGACTCCGGGCATCCCAGCAAAGGCAATGGGTGACAAGATAGGACATTCAGACACATTGTTTAGTGAGGATCCGTTTTTTGTGCTCAAAAACAGATCCTCACAAAGAATGAGCAGTCAGTTTGTGGCGGTTTTCTAATCTGCTTTTGCTATTGAAAACATTTTAAAAAGCTGATCTGCTTTTCCAGCTGACAAACGTGTCCCCAAAAAAACGCCGCAAAAACGCTGTGTGTGAATGTAGCCTTAGATCAGGAATAGAATAGCCATTTATAGGACATTTCATATCTTTCCCAAATTCCTATGAAAATATATTCAGCACATTCTGCATTGCACTGCTGTCCCCAATTGATTATATATTTTAGGAGTCGGAGTCGGTGCATTTTATATCGACTCCACCAAAATGAGCTCCGACTCAAACTCCACAGCCCTGAGTCTGAAACAACACACCAGGAAAGGAAGACCGGCATAGGGGACACAACAGCAGACTGCTGCAGTCAGAACCAAGGCTGCAGTCACCACAGCAACTACAGACCAAGACCAGAATCCAAATTAATAAAGAATAACCAGCACCCTCTGCTGGTAGCAGAGGGTATAATAAAGGGATTTGGAGTGGTCAAAAACCGGAAACACCTGGGATTTTGAAAGGCCTGCTTGTTATCAAGGAATACTGGTATTAACTCTACAATTGCCAAAGGAAAGGAAACATGTTTAAATAGAGTCTCACAATGGAAAGTGAGACTCAGATCGAAAACCTGTCACTAAACTCCTATAGCAGAGAGAGAACTGTAAGGCTAGGTTCACATTTCCGTTGTTTTAAATCCGTCAGGTCAGCAACGGATCAGTTGTTCTTTAGATGTCAACTTACGCAACGGATGTGTTTTTCACAGGATTCCTTTCACAGGAATCCGGTGAAAAAACGGATCCATCGCATCCATTACATCCGCTGTGCGTCCGTTTTTTGATGGATCAGTCATGATTCTTTGTGTTTGGCCAGTCCAGTGGGTGTGCAAAACATGCTGGGCATGCTCAGTAGAGCATGACGGAATCCAGCGCTGGATTCCGTTGTAAGACCGATTACGACGGAATCCAGCACTATAGATATCCATTACAAGCTTGACGAATGGCGACGGATTCCTGCGCGGCGCGTTAATTTTGCCGGCCAGAAAAACGTTACATTCTGCGTTGCTCCCGCCCGGCGGTCAGTCAAAAAACAACTGACCGCAGAGCAGAAGATGCAACTAAAGGTCATCAGTCGCAATCCGCCACTAATACAAGTCTATGGGAAACAACGGAATCCGCTAAACGGATGCCGTTGTTTACCATAGCCGCGGATTGTGACGGATACATTTTAACGGAAATGTGAACGTAGCCTAACAGAGAGCCAATGCCGACACCGCTGGAATAATGTTGATACCGGAGGCAAGAATAGGCATTATTATTTTACAGGGTGGGGAAACAGGGGTTGAAATTGTTTTTCCGAGTAGTGGACAATCCCTTTCATGACGCCGTTAAATTGTGTATTTTTGCTCTATGGGAAGCCTGAAAAGGTCTGGTGGAAGGAACCTTCAATCTTACCAGAAGACACCTGGATCCACCTAGTAAGCAATAACAAAAATGGTGTAATGTCTGTATACATTTTTGATTCCTCCCCGGCCCAGGAGATGTGGTATGATCAGACCATTTCCCTGCACAGTCAGACACGGCCATTACACAGTACACAGCAGTGACACATAAGATTAATGTCAGAGGATCATTTAAAAAAAAAACAAAAAACATTATAATACTTAACATTATTCTATTCTATTATTCTATTCTATATTCTATTGATTACAAATAAACTTTGTTAGTGGGAAAACTCCCATTTTGGCAAAGCTGGGAGAAACTGGCCACACTTTTGCAACTTTTCAAAGCAATATTACGATAGAATTCTGTTGAAATTGCTTTAATGAATAGAGGCCTTTAAAGGGGTATTCCCATCATAAAAGATACATTTAACTGAGCAAAAAATGTGCAGATAAATATTTTTATAAATTTACTGAAATAAAAAAAATTATGCCCATTTAAAAAATAACCACCTTTCTTCAGGAATAGACCTCCTGGCATTACGCGGGTGAGTTTTATCTGTACATAACAGGGGCCGCGCTTGCACAGTACTTTTCACTTTTCTTATTAAAAAAAAAAAAGTCCCCCTGGAGTACAAAAAGTAAGTGAGACACTCCCCACACTCACAGCTCCGACGTTGCTTCAATGCGCATGGTTGAAGCAGCCCGATTTACATGTTTTATGCTTAGAGGTACCTTTTATATTGGTAATACCCCTTTATGCATAATTTGACCATCTTACACCTCTAACTAGGAATACAAACTGGGACGTTTATGGTTTTATTGGCCAAAAATCTGGCATCTAAAGGCCACTTTACACGCTGCGATATCGGTACCGATATCGCTAGCGTGGGTACCCGCCCCAATCGGCTGTGCGACATGGGCAAATCGCTGCCCGTGGCGCACAACATCGCCCAGACCCGTCACACTACTTACCTGCCCTGCGACGTCGCTGTCATCGGCGAAACGTTTCCTTTCTAAGGGGGCGGTTCGTTCAGCATCACAGCGACGTCACAGCTGTGTCACTGAACCGCCGCCCAATAGAAGCGGAGGGGCGGAGATGAGCGAGACGAACATCTCGCCCACCTCCTTCCTTCCGCATTTCCGGCGGCTGCAGGTAAGGAGAGGTTCCTCATTCCTGCGGTGTCACACGTACCGATGTGTGCTGCCGCAGGAACGAGGAACAACTTCGTTACTGCTGCAGCAACAATATTAGAGAATGGACCCCCATGTCACCGATGAGCGATTTTGCACTTTTTGCAACGATGCAAAATCGCTCATAGGTGTCACACGCAACGGCATCGCTAAAGCGGCCAGATGTGCGTCACAAATTCCGTGACCCCAACGAGATCGCTTGAGCAATGTTGCAGCGTGTAAAGCGGCCTTAAGGCTATGTTCCAATAATGAGCTTTTGGCAAGTTTTTAACACTGCGCATTTTCGCTGCATCAAAATCGCAGCATCTTACAGTTCTAGCAAAGTGGATGAGATCTACAGAAATCTCATATTTACTGTCCTTTTTTACTCAGCGTAATCGGACCTGTGGTGCGTTTTTCAAATCTGTAGCATGTCAATTTCTTTTGCGGATAAGCTGAGTTTTCTGTGCAGATATTCCCCAATGACGCATCAAAAACACATATAATCCACACCTAAGTATATTAATAAACTTACATCAAAAGGTAAACACTATGAAGCATCAAAAACAAAGCAGCTTTACTTAAAGCACAATACACTAAAGAAAAAAAAAAGACAAAACCGCAGTGTCAAAATCGCAATAAAAACGCAAGGAAAACACTAATTTAAATAATAGGTTCATAAATAGAACAGAAATTCTATAGTTAAAGAAGGACACATGGGTGACTCTAAATCAGGCTTTAATAACATATTGCCTACGGACTACGTGCGGCTTACGAGACCTAATGAGGTCAACTTCCTTCCTCCTATATTCAAATGTATTAGCATCTTTCAGAAGCGAATACATTTGAACATTGTAGCGCCAGGATTGGGGCAGAGGAGCACAATGCAGAGGAGCACATATCAACCCCCACCTTGATATGCAGTAGGGTTAGGAGGTCAGCATGCTACAATGCTGCTGGCGCTGGGCCACAAAGGATACAGCAGAGACTGACAAGTGCTCCATGAGGAGCCAAAGATGAAATATGTCAGGATTGTCGTCCCTTCTCAAGGGACATAATTGAGCAGTGGGGACACTGTGGAACAGTGAATGACATGATGGAGCCCTGTGAAAGGGGCATAGTATAGTGTGGCATTGGGAGGCACTTTATGCAGATAGGCAGTGTGGGGGAATATTATGTAAAGGGGCAGTGTGGGCTGATATTTTGGAAAGTGTCAGTCTGAGGAGAGGACATTATGGAGAGGGGTAGTGTGTGGTGGGACATTATTGAGAGCGGCAGTGTGAGATTAGAGAGAGGGGTTCTATGTGGGAAATATTATGAAGAGGGGCAGTGTGTCTGGGAGCTATTATGCAGAGTGACATTGTGAAGAAGGTCATTGTGTGGAGGAAATTACGGTGAGGGGCAGTGCAGGGGTAACATTATGGATCGGGGCAGTGTGGTGGGATATTATGGAGAGTGGAAGTGAAGGGGGATATTACAGAGAGTGGCAGTGTGGAAAGGACATTATGGAGCAGGGCAATGTGGGTAAGGATGAGGAGTGAGTTTCTGCTCCAAAAACTCAGTTCAATTTAGAGCGTGTTCACACTGATTTTTTTTATGCAGTAGAAACGCTCCAAATCCTCCTCAAATACTCAAAACTTGATATATTCATGTAAGCATCCATTTAAAATTTTTGCAGCTCTTAAAATTGGTTAGGTATAGCAACGTGGCCCTTGTAAAACAAAACAAAAAATGTTGTGCACCTGCGCTAAAGCTTATAACAGACATTAGAATACTCTGAGAAATCAGACCCTTCTAATAAAAGACAAAAACAAATGAAAATGAGACTTAGAAAATGTTTAAAAAGACCAGATAAAAGACCCAAAAGAAGGGACTACAAGAGGCACAACCAATAATATTTAAAAAAAAAAAAAGTGTGATTTTCTTGGGAAACTAGAAAATGGACTCTCCCTGATCCATGGGGAAAAAATCTGAACTAAAGTGAAAAAGGGGGACTTATTTTTTTTACCAACTTCTAAAGGTAACTTTTCAACTACAATGCAGGGTATGAAATTGTAAAAAATAAGTAGTAAAAGAATTTATACAAGACAGCCTTCCTGCAAGAAGACTGGAAACCCTGGAATTCCAAATTTTGTGTTGAAACACACAAAAAAGCAATTACTGAAAGCATCAAGAGTTCTACCAAGGTTCAAAGCTTTTTAATTTGAACGTTGGTCAGAGGTTTAGGCTGCTTTCACACTACGCTTTTTAACATGCGTCATGAAAGTTTTTTTGCTGTAAAAGTGGGTCCTGTTTTTACAAAGAAAAACGCATGCAAACGCATGTGTTATTTTGCAGGATCCTGTCACTTGAAGTTTATGGGTGGGCATTGGAGTCATGTGATCGGGAGTGAGGGCAACTGAATGTGATAGACTGGGAGCCGGCATCTGCAGACGCTGGTAACCAAGGTAAACATCGGGTAACTAAGCAAAGTGCTTTGCTTGGATACCCGATATTTACCTTGGTTACGAGCATCCGCAGCTGCTAGGAGCCGGGCTGCCTGCTCCCTGCACACATAACAAAGGTAAACAATCGGGTAACTAAGCGAAGCGCTTTGCTTGGTTACCCGATATTACCTTGGTTACGAGCGTCCGCCGCTCTCAGGCGGGGGAGAGAGAGGGGCAGAGAGAGAGAGGGGGGGAGAGAGAGTGAGTGGGGGAGAGAGAGAGGGGGAGAGAGAGAGAGGGGGAGAGAGAGAGAGGGGGAGAGGGGGGGGAGAGAGTGAGTGAGAGAGTGAGTGAGAGGGAGAGGGAGAGGGAGAGGGGGAGGGTGAGGGAGAGGGGGAGGGGGGGGGGAGAGGGGGAGGGAGAGGGGGAGGGGGAGGGGGAGGGAGAGGGGGAGAAGAGAGGGGGAGGGAGAGGGGGAGGGAGAGGGGGAGAAGAGAGGGGGAGGGAGGGGGGGGGAGAGGTGGAGAGATGGAGAGGTGGAGAGGTGGAGAGGGGGGGAGAGAGAGAGAGAGAGGGAGAGAGAGAGAGGGATAGAGAGAGGGATAGAGAGAGGGATAGAGAGAGGGATAGAGAGAGGGATAGAGAGAGGGATAGAGAGAGGGATAGAGAGAGGGATAGAGAGAGGGATAGAGAGAGGGGGAGAGAGAGGGGGAGAGAGGGGGAGAGAGAGGGAGAGAGAGGGAGAGAGAGAGGGGGAGAGAGAGGGGGAGAGAGAGGGGGAGAGAGAGGGGGAGAGAGAGGGGGAGAGAGAGGGGGAGAGAGAGGGGGAGAGAGAGGGGGAGAGAGAGGGGGAGAGAGAGGGGGAGAGAGAGGGGGAGAGAGAGGGGGAGAGAGAGGGGGAGAGAGAGGGGGAGAGAGAGGGGGAGAGAGAGGGGGAGAGAGAGGGGGAGAGAGAGGGGGAGAGAGAGGGGGAGAGAGAGGGGGAGAGAGAGGGGGAGAGAGAGGGGGAGAGAGAGGGGGAGAGAGAGGGGGAGAGAGAGGGGGAGAGAGAGAGGGAGAGGGAGAGAGGGAGAGAGAGGGGGGGAGAGAGAGGGGGGGGAGAGAGAGGGAGAGAGAGAGGGGAAGAGAGAGGGGGGAAGAGAGATAGGGGGAGAGAGGAGAGAGGGGAGAGAGAGGGGGGGGAGAGTATTTGGACGCAGCTCAAAAACGCTACAAGTAGCGTTTTTGAAAAAAGTTAAAAAACTGCAACTCGCTGGATCCTCACTATAACGCACGCAAACGCAGGTGAACGCATGTTGACGTGAGTCCATTGCAAATGCATTGAAATGAAAACGCATTTGCACTGGATCCGTTTTTGCGTTAAAGAAACGTTCATGACGCCTGTTAAAAAAATGTGTGTGAAAGCAGCCAAAGAGAGCAACAGTAAAAACCCTTCCTGCAGCTTGGAAGTATACTGGAACGTCTCTCACAGCAGAGATCCATTTACAAAAAGGTAATTATGACTGTATATCATGTTTCAAAATAGCTCACAAATAGATATTTTAATATAATACAATCAAAGAGATTGTCAGACAAAGGGTTTGTTTACACAGATTGACCGGCGGTATGATAAGACCACGGAATGGCAAACTTTTAGTGATCCCGATAGTTGGTTCTTTGAATGTTTATTTACATAGGTAAACCAAAGCAAACATGGAGCAATCTATAATAGATCTATAGTAGATTGATCAGTGCACATAGGCTGACATCGTAGTCGTCTGTGCGAATCCTGGTTCAACAGGACGATGCACCGCTGAAAATGAAGATCTTTTGTGCTGCTGAAAAAAATCATTTCACCCCATGAACGAGTGATTTTCTCATTCATAGGGCGATTGACACTGTTTACATGGCAGGATAATCTTGAAACGAGCCTTTTTAACAATGTAGAAAGGAAAAAATTTGTCTGTAGTCCCAACTGTGCTGCAAAATTCTTTCTTGCTTTATTTCACATTCATAAACATGGACAGATTAAAAGCAAGCTGTCGGACCACACAGGGTCCCGCCTAACATGTTTCAGGTTTCAACACCCTTAGTCATAGATTTTTTTTTTTCTATTTTCCTTTTTAACAATGCTCGTTTAGGATTATCTTGCAGTGGAAATTACTGTAAATTAGCAAAAAAGAGTGACCAATAGACATATCAAAAAAAAAGATAACACTAAAAGAAACTGAATCAATACTGTGTTTCCCCCGAAAATAAGCCCTAGAATGATTTTACAGGCTTTTGTAGTATGCTTGATATAAAAGCCCTACTTTAAAAAAAAAAAAACACAAGCCCTATTTCAGTCAATCATGGTTGGCTTAAGGGGAAGTCAAAATTTCATATTTCTCAGGGCCCCAATCTTTTAAGGACCCCAGCAGTTGTATTCCGAGGTTAAGATTGTTTAAGGAGCTTTGATGACTTCACAATCATGTGACCAAAGATCTCTGAATTGCAGAAATCTAAAAAAACTGAACAAGAGACAGGCTGGTATGCTGATGCAGGACTGGCATTAGGGAGAAGGGAGAGCAAACTGGAAAATTTCACAGGGCCCCTAACATTTATATCCTGATGCTAACACTGCTTAAGGACCTTTGTGACATCACATCCTGTGACTAGGTTCTCACCAAAAGGTCTCCTAATTGCAGTAATCTAAAGCTGAAGAGGAGACAGGCCGGTGTGTGTATGTGTGTGTGTGTGTGTGTGTGTGTGTGTGTGTGTGTGTGTGTGTGTGTGTGTATGTGTATGTGTATGTGTATGTGTATGTGTGTGTGTGTATGTGTATGTGTATGTGTATGTGTATGTGTATATATATATATATGTATATATATATATATATATATATATATATATATATATATATATATATATATATATATATATATATATATATATATATATATATATATATATATATATATATATATATATATATATATATATATATATATATATATATGTGTGTGCGTGTGTGTGTGTGTTACACACTGGGCTTGACACTGGGCTTGGAGAGTTAGGTTGATGCTCTGGAATGCAATATGACTATATATGAATAAATGTTGATATTTTTTGTTTGTTCAAGAATAAATGTGAATTGTTGTTCATGGGAAAAAAAATAAAATAAGACATCCCCTGAAAACAAACCGTAGCCCGTCTTTCAGAGCAAAAAAATAATATAAGACCGTCTTTTTTTTGGGGAAACAGTATCTATACATAAATCAGTGCTGATTAAAAACCCCTTAAGGCCAGGTCACACATAACGACTTACCAGCGATCCCAAAAACGATGCGACCTGATAGGGATCGCAGGTAAGTCGCTGGGAGGTCGCAGGTGAGATGTCACACAGTCAGATCTTACTAGCGATGCAGGAACAATACAGGTCGCAGTAGCGACCTGTATAACGATCTCAGCAGTCACTGTGACCCTGTCACACAGTGTCAAACACAGCGATGCGTCCTGCCCAGCAAACATTGCCTTTGAAGAAAATGGCCTGGACCATTCTGCAACGACTAGAGATCTCACAGCAGGGGCCTGATCGCTGGTAGGTATCACACAACGAGATCGCTAACGGGATCGCTACTGCGTCACACAAACCGTGACTCAGCTGCGATCTCGCTAGCGATCTCGTTATGTGTGATTGTACCTTTACTCAAAGAACGTAAAGCAAAGAAATGAGCCTGCTTATGTACACATTCATAAGATGGTAAAACACAAATTCTCCTAATCTGTACTCCTCTTACCAAGGTAAAGCTTCACGGAAAGTGCTGGACTAGAACAAAGACCCTTTAGGCTATGTGCACACACTGCGTCTTTTTGACGCTGCATTTTTGTGCGTTTTTGGCCGCTAAAAACGCACAAAAACGCACCTGCGTCGAAAAAACGCGGCAAAAAACGCACGCGTTTTGCCGCGATTTGGTGCGTTTTTTTGCTGCGTTTTGCTGCGTTTTTGCTCACTGCGTCCTCATGCGTTTTTTATCAGTGAACAAAAAAAAAAAAAAGGTCTGATGTCATTTCCTTCTTCAATGTGTTCTTCATTCTCCACTAGTGTATGCAGAAGAGCAGACAGCTGCAGAACTACAAGGCTCAGCATCCTCGATCCAATAGTGTATGCAGGAGAGCAGACAGCAGCTGTCGAACTACAAGGCTCAGCATCCTCCATCCAATAGTGTATGCAGGAGAGCAGACAGCAGCTGTCGAACTAAAAGGCTCAGCATCCTCCTTCCAGGACTGTATGCAGGATTTCTTTGCCCCCCCAAAAAAAAAAAAAAATGACGTGGGCTTCGCCATATTTTTGTATGCTAGCCGGGTACAGCAGGCAGGTACGGGCTGCCCCCAACCCCCAGCTGCCTATTTGTACCCGGCTGGGAACCAAAAATATAGGGAAGCCCTTTTTTTTTTAAATTATTTCATGAATTTCATGAAATAATTTAAAAAAAAAATGACGTGGGCTTCGCCCAATTTTTGAGTCCAGCCGGGTACAACTAGGCAGCTGGGGATTGGAATCCACAGTGCAGGGTGCCCATGCTTTCTGGGCACCCCCGCTGTGAATTGCAGTCCCGCAGCCACCCCAGAAAATGGCGCTTTCATAGAAGCGCCATCTTCTGGCACTGTATCCAACTCTTCCGGCTGCCCTGGTGACGGGTGGCTCGCCGGGTAATAATGGGGTTAGGGCTAGCTGTATATTATCAGCTGGCCCTAAGCCCGAAATTCATGGTGTTATGCCAATATTAGACATGGCCACCATGAATTTCTAGTAAAGATAAAAAAAAAACACAACACAGAAAAATATTTTTATTAGAAATAAAACACAACACAATTAGTGACTCCATCTTTATTGAAATAAACCCCCCTCCGCAGTAATCCTGGGTTAGGGTCCCGCGCCGTCCAATCCGGATCCAATATCATCTGATCGGTTTGCTGGAAGGCAAAGCGATCAGATGATGTGTCAGGTTCAAGTGCCTGAATCCCATCACACATCAGCTGATTGTATAAAAGCCGATTATACAATCAGCTGATGCATCGGTGCAAAAAAAAAAAAAAAAATACTCACTTATGTGCTGATTACAGATTACCGGCAGCTCCTGGAGCGATGGGGCGGGAGTCTGATCCTATACGATCGCTGCAGCAGCTGCCGGTAATCAGGGATGAAGTCTCCTGACGCATCCGCTGATACCGGCCGGGCGCCCGCGTCACCGCGATACTTACGATCACCTGATGCGTCAGGTGACTGCATCAGGTGATCCATCGCCAGGTCCTGCATCCGTCGGAGCTTTCCCGGCCGTCTGCACACAGCCGGAGCGGGGGTGGCGATACCGTGAGAGGAGCTGGGAGCGGGCATGGCATCGGGAGGCTGCAGACAGGTGAGTATAACTTTTTTTTTTTTTTTTCTACTGTTAACTTTTGTTTTCGCAGCCGCTTCCACCTCCCGCCCAGACATGGCGCCGCACGGCAGCATACATGCCCAGGACGGGAGGTGGACGCAGCGGTGACGGTACCGGGAGGATTCACGCTTCTGTGTATACTGACAGAAGGAATCCTCTTCCTGTACACGTCACTTTACTACCCACCTCCTGCGTTTATGGCTGCGTTTTTGGTCTTAGAAACGCACCAAAACGCACCAAAACGCAGCTATTTGCGTTTCTCATTGCGTCTTTCAACATCCCATTGAACTCAATGGATGAAAAGCGCAGTGAAAAACGCGGGAATAATTGACATGCTGCGTTTTTGTGGTCACCACAAAAACGCAGCTGAAAAAAAACGCTGTGTGGGGACAGCAAAAATGAAAACTCAGACTTTGCTGGGGAAGCAAAGTCATGCAGTTTTGAGGCCAAAAACGCACCCGAAAAACGCGCAAAAACGCCGAGAAAAACGCACCGTGTGCACATAGCCCTAATCCACATATCGATTCCTCCACTTATCAGGGTTAGAAGAGACCAGTCCACCACGCTCCAGCATCACACTATTAGCATAAACCAAGCCTTAGCTGATCTCTCCAGATAGTGTGTCAGTTTGATCATCCACGAACAAGGCATTGACTGGTCTTTACTGGCTTTGTGATAGAAGTACATTCTTTTATTACACCCTTTCACAACCAAATATTTAATGGACAGAGGATCGGATTCGAACTCCCATATACAAGGGTATAGACTGGTTGGAACCTTTCTCTGTTCCCAGCGAAAATGTTATTGTAGATTATGCCATGACCACTGGATATCAAAATGGCACAATCTGAAGAAAAAAGTAGGTCAGTTCATGGGCAACTGTACTTTTGGAAAAAGTTTATTTAATTATGGTCAAAATAATGTTAAATCTTATGGCATTATCCTTGTATTCTTGAACTTTTTCTATGCTTGGGATATCCGAATACGCTATCCTTCACAATACAGAGACAAAGTAAAACCATTGTCCTTCGTGGAGGTGGCAGGGACCGGCGGTGGGGCCGGGAAGGCCACAGGCGGCGGGGCCGGGAGGCGAAGGAACCCAGCCCACATAAAGAGCCAAAGTAA
This sequence comes from Anomaloglossus baeobatrachus, assembly GCF_048569485.1. Classification (NCBI taxonomy): domain Eukaryota; kingdom Metazoa; phylum Chordata; class Amphibia; order Anura; family Aromobatidae; genus Anomaloglossus; species Anomaloglossus baeobatrachus. The sequence continues at coordinate 722,492,273 of NC_134354.1, forward strand.
TATAAATGTTGCATAATGTGCACACTAAAAAGGGCTTAAGCATCTGGTTTATTGAAACTCACTTCAAATGGAAATGGGCCCCCTAATAAACCTTTCCCTGACATTCCGGACGAGAAGTCAACGCTGCTCTGAGAGACAAGAATTTAGTAGCGTCCCATTGACAAAGCTTAGGGACAGTCTGTCCAGTTCTCAGCATCTATCCACATTGGTGGAACTGAGAGAACAACCGTACCCGAAGGAAGAACACCAAGAAGACTACATGGGGTGCAGAACTGAATAGCTAGCCTTCCACTCCCACCTCCACCAGACAACTCTGTAGGGAACGCATAGGGAAAACTGCATCCCAAGATGTTCCAGTGACAAAAACATGCTACTACTGTACTTGGCAGTGGTCTAAGTTTCTATGAAAGAGTCATTAGGGCCAAGTCATATCTTGGAAAGAATGAAGGACCACAATTTTTCGAAGCATGGATGGGAAGCCCCTTGAAGTCCGCTCTCTTTTATTGGGGGAGCGCTGTTTTTTTGAGGTTATTGGCCTTCATACAGGGGTGAGAAAATTATCACTGGCCTATAGCCAGAATTTAATACCTATGGTCCAGTCTCCAGCAATCTACTGCCAAACATTTATCGGTGCATATTAATAGATGGGTACATTTTGCAGACACTATTTCGCAAGCAACAAAAAGTTTAAAGCAGTTTTGATCAGCGAAGGACGGCAACTAGTAAACTGGCATTATAACGGTCTGCGGATTACAATGGGCTTCTGCTCATGGTTTGTTTGCTCTGCAATGGTACTTAATGCAACTCACTAACAGCAAACAGCTGACCGTGGGAGGTCCTGGCAGCTAATACATTGCATTGCCGACATGTAACTCCTGGCAGTCAACTCTACCAATAATCATGGCTATGCAATGAATCAAGAACTGGTTGAGGAGAATAAATAGTTAAAAAGAATCCTTCCTTTATCAGAACACATCTTCTAGGTGTGATAACAGCAAAACAAAAAAGTGTTATCTGTAAGGAGAAAGTGCCATCCGAGGAGCAGAAAATAGCAGACATGGAATATGCCGCCTCCTTGTAAATTTAATGGGCACACTCTCTGCACCTTTATTCCGCTGCGCGACAATGAAATGATTGTGTGCGCACATGGCGTATATATATTGCTGTATAATAGCAGTGATTTTGCTCCACAAATGTATCAACTGTTCAATTTGAATGCAAAATGGTCCAATCATGGGGAAAAAAAAGCACTATACTATGCTCCATGCTGCAGGAACAGAAAATAAAACTCCACCTCGCTGTGACAGGTAAGGCGACAGACACTAACTGAGCAAGGAGCTTATAGATAAACTCTGATATACAGTACGGTTATATGAAGACTGCAGAACAGACCAACCCCAACAAAGAGAAGGCAAGAGGACTTGACGGACAAATACCATGAATACACCCGCTAAGAGGTGGTCCCAATAAATTTGCACTTCCGGGAGGACATATACTATACACTACAGTGGCATGTAAGGGTGTGTGGCCACGATCAGGGTTCACAGAGATGTGGACGCAGCATGTTTTAGCTGCGTCTAAACGGCTGCGTTGTACAGTACAAGCACAGTGGATGGGATTTCTATACCAAGTCCACTGTGCTTGTTTCTCCCATAGCGTAAACTGACTTGCAGTGTGGCTTCCCAAGTTGAAGCATGTCAATTATTTGCTGCGGAGACGCAAGCGTTCTCCGCAGGGAGAACACAGTGGGAAACTGCAGCGCCCTGAACCTTGATCGCAGGCAACGGGCAGCTGCGGTCTCCTGCAAAAGGAGACTCATGGCTCCGCAGGTCAGGACCTGCCGTGTCCAGGATGCAGCAGTCCCTGATCATGTGCACGCACATACCCTAAAGGTTTGGGCACCCCCGGTCAAATTTACTGTTATTCTGAACAGTTTAGTATAAGTTGAAGATTAAATGATCTCTAAAAGTGATGACAAATTTCCATTATATTTTAGGCAAAAAAAAAAAAAAATGTTCATCTGTTACATTTTAAAAATTACAAAAAAGAAAATGGACCGATGCAAAAGTTTGGCCACCTTTGGAAATGTAAGTTCTCAGATAACTTTGACCAATATTTCAGACCTTAGCCTGTTGGGGTTATCCCTTGTTCATGATCATCATTAGGAAAGGCCAACTGATGCAAAATTTCAAAGCTTTATAAAAATCCAGCCTCCTGTAACTTTGTTCCAAAACACATCAGTCAAAAGGTTCTTCTAAGCAGCTGCCTAGCACTCTGAAAATGGGGTAGGCTCACAATCCAGGAGAATGCTATAAGAAGATAGCAATATACCGGCCTCTCTACCAGCTTCAAAAGTAGACACCACTAGTCACATGAGCAGAGGAAGCTGAGAAGATTTTTTTAATGTGCTAGTGAACAGTGACAGAGTGGGGGTATACACCAGGAAGGGGCCAAGGATAGGAGACATATGTACCAGGATGGAGCACATATATACACTGGGATAAAAAGGTACCTATACACCATGATAAGGGGGGACATATACACCAGGATGGGGGACAAATACCAAGAAGAATCCAGGATGAAGGAAATATATACCTGCAAGGGGCGCAGGATTGGGGACATTACTGCATAATGAAGGGGGCAACATGTCTTTTTAGCATCTAAAACGCTTTTTTATGCCATACATCTGACCAATATGCAGGGGGAGACCAGGTCCAAATTTTCCACCGGACTCTAGTTCCACCACTGTTTGTCACAGTCATTGATACCATTCTGCAGAGCAGGTTGGTGTTTGTCTTTTCAAGGGCACACCCAGCACTTTTGTTTACAACCTTTAAGCTTTTTAAGGGTATGTGCCCAGTGAGGTGTTGATTCATTAAGGTGGTTACCTCAGAACTAACGTAAAACACCTTCATAAGGCAAAATATTGTTGCACGATTGAGAAATTGCACAAAAATAACCAACACCTTGTATTTTCAATATGAATGTAGCAGGACGAGGTGTGGCTACGGGAATCAAATTAATGAAAAGCGGAGACACTTTGGTGATGTAACTTACTCTAGAAATATACTCCAGTCTTTAGCTGGAATATATTCCTGGCCGCACTCATATCTAAGTACCAGTCTCCTGGGCCTCCACAGTAGTATTGCTGCACATTGGTCTTGTGACCTAAGTCCCATGCTAGAGGGTGCTTTACACGCTGCGACATCGCTAGTGTTCTCGTTAGCGATGTGACACGCCAGATCGCACATAAGATTTGCCTAGATCGCACATAGGTCATTTTTGTAGCGCCGGTCACATGTGCGATCTCGGCAAATTGTATGTGCGATCTGGTGTGTTACATCGCTAACGAGATTGCTAGCGATGTCGCAGCGTGTAAAGCACCCTTAAGTCTTCCGCATTATAGGGCAGAGTTTGCACCATAACTTGCAAGGCTTTGGCCTGCCACACTCCTAGGATTGATCCCAGTGTGATTGACAGATGACAAATAGCTGTGTCGGCAGTGTATATTTGCCACTACAACCAAGAGGGGAGAAGTACTGAAAAAAGGACCAAATGCCAAAGCCTTGCAAGTCATGAAGCAAACTCTGCCCTATAATGTAGAAGACTTAGAATGGGACGTAGATCACAAGACCAATGTGCAGCAATGCTGCTGCTACAGTGGAAGCCCAGGAGACTAGTACTTAAAGAGAACAAATCACCAGGATTTTCCTATATCACCTAAAGCCAGGGCTATACTGGCGCTATCAGGCTGATTCTCTACATACCTGTAGTGCTCAGCTCGGATGTATAGGTTTTGAAATCCAGGAAAGTAAAGTTTATAAAATAATCAGCTTCTTGAGTGACAGCAGCTGAGGATCAGATAATATCTGGGGGTATTTACATTTATCCCCTCCCCCAGTTAAAATCAGCATAAGTATTATACAAATCGATTTAATTTTTGACTAAAAGGACCTGTGCTGAGGTCATACCCATGTGACCAGAAGGGCGGAGCATCAGCCAACAGAAAAACGTTGCTTCCTGGTATCAGCATTGTTGGCTGAGGCTCCGGCCCTTTTGGTCACATGGGTATGACCTCAGCACAGGTCCTGCAAGTCAAAAATTAAATCGATTGTATAATACTGGCTTTAGGTTATATAGGAAAATCCTATGATTGGTTCCCTCTAGAGATGTTGCAAATGCAGATTGTGGTTTAATGAGGCCTGTGTGCAATGCTTGCACAAACCTATGCTTTACGGAGTACATTCCTAGCGGCAGTGCACATTAGTTACGAGATTCGACTAATTCATTAATGAGGACCTTTCACCAATTTTTTTGTGTTTAACTGGACACACAATGCAATTCTGGCTGCATAGCATGGAAAAAAAAAACCAAAACATTTTTTTTTCATTTCTTTAATTTCACCTCTCTGTTGCAGAGATATTATCAATTAAAGTATTTGGACTTAGAGTTAACTTTCTTAAGTGAAAGTATATGTTATTAGATATTTTTCACTGGGAATGTGTACTTCATCCTTTAAGAGTTGCTGCATCATAAGCAGGCAACAACACAGCAAAAAGCAAACGCATCCCCACCATGGCTTAGATTTCTCAGTGTCAGATGTATGGATACAGCTCTGATCTCCTGGTCTAACCTCCTGCATTGTGTTACACAGCTAAACTCAGCTGTGCTAGCCCTTCGCACACAGGGACCTAGCTGGGAATCGGTCAGAATTGTTTTGCTATGTAAGCTGAAGACAGGTCACCTGGCGGACATTACTTTGTACAGTACTTTTTTCACGATTTTTGCACAATAAAACAAAAGGAACTGAAATCTATTTTTTTCCGTGTACTTACTTCAATATACCTATTGGAAACGATTAGTGTGCCGGAGTTACCCTCTTTGTGCTTATATATTTTTCTCCTGAGCACCTACATGGGTGAGGCGAGGTCTTTTTCTCTATAATTGTTTTGCTATGTAAGCTGAAGACAGAATGCTACAAGGGATAACAGAGAATTCAGGGATTCCTGTCTTGTGAAGGCCTGAGCTGTTTATTTGTTATGTTTGTTTAAGCAGCAGGTCTTCTCATTGCTTGGACCACAATGTTATGCGCATGACAGTCCGACACCCTCTCCTCTGATTAGCTCCTCACTATCAATGTATAATTTCTATAGAGAGCCTGGTGTGGATGGGGACAGCTCTCTCAGCTCTGCTACATGACTAAATCTAAAAATTCTGATTGTGTCAGAATGGCTGCATCCAGTTAGCTGAGTGATACATAGTTGGATTGAGAATCTGTTTGCCTACATCATGCTGCTCTCAGATGAGGTAGGAAAAACCTGGTGACCGATTCCCTTTAACAGAAAAGCGTTACTCATATCTGTGCCCTAATCTCCCAGCACTTTCTAATCATGTGGGAGGTTAGACCAGGAGAACAGATTTATCTTTACACCACACACTGTGAAACCTATGCTATAGTGTGTGTGTGTGGGGGGGGGGAATTTTTCGGTCAAACAGCCTGCTTCAAGTTGGGCACCTCATACAGGGAGAAGTACATATCCCCAGTGAAAATGGATAAGTCAAAAGGTGGAAACCGCTTTATTGTTTATATCTCCACAACAGAAAGGTGAAAAAAAAAAGCATGTTTTATTTTACTTTGCAGCTCCTATTAAATCAGCTGTCTAGTTCAACACGAAGAAGTTGGTGAAAGATAAAGAGACTCTTAAGGCCCAGTCACACTAAACAACTTACCAGCGATCCCAACAACGATCAAACCTGATAGGGATCGCTGGTAAGTTGCTAGGAGGTTGCTGGTGAGATGTCACACTGCGACGCTCCAGCGATCCCACCAGCAACCTGACCTGGCAGGGATCGCTGGAGCGTGGCTACACGAGTTGCTGGTGAGCTCACCAGCAACCAGTGTCCCAGCCCCCAGCCAGCAGCGCCGCGTGGAAGATGCTGCGCTTGGTAACTAAGGTAAATATCGGTTAACCAACCCGATATTTACCTTGGTTACCAGCGCACGCAGCTACACGTGCAGAGAGCAGGGAGCAGCGCACACCGCTTAGCGCTGGCTCCTTGCTCTCCTAGTTACAGCACACATCGGGTTAATTACCCGATGTGTGCTGCAGCTACATGTGCACAGAGCAGGGAGCAGCGCACAATGCTTAGCGCTGGCTCCCTGCTTTTCTAGTTACAGCACACATTGGGTTAATTACCCGATGTGTACTGCAGCTAAATGTGCACAGAGCAGGAGCCGGCACTGACAGTGAGAGCGGCGGAGGCTGGTAACGAAGGTAAATATTGGGTAACCAAGGACAGGGCTTCTTGGTTACCCGATGTTTACCGTGGTTACCAGCCTCCGCAGAAGCCGGCTCCTGCTGCCTGCACATTCAGTTGTTGCTGTCTCGCTGTCACACACAGCGATCTGTGCTTCACAGCGGGAGAGCGACAACTAAAAAATGGCCCAGGACATTCAGCAACAACCAACGACCTCACAGCAGGGGCCAGGTTGTTGCTGGATGTCACACTAAGCAACATCACTAGCAACATCGCTGTTACGTCACAAAAGTTGTTCGTTAGCAGCGATGTTGCTAGCGATGTTGCTTAGTGTGACGGGGCCTTTAATGAATTCGATGCATGGTAATGTGGCAGGCTGGTTCATTAAGATTGGTGTATGCACCACTGTACAGCTAGGTTAATATGCATTTTTGGAGGAGGTGGGAGAAATGTTTCATTTAACGTTTGTTATATTGTACCTTGGGTTAAGAGGTACAATGATTAGTCCAAAAATCCAATTATACACATCTGCTAATGTCATTCTGCATTCAAGTTTTGGAGTCCCATAGATTTTGGGTATAGTATACGATCAAAACTCTAGGAGAGGACTTTTCTAGGTAGCAATACTTCATAAAAAGTTCATTTATCTATGTGGCAATTGGCTTTCTTTAACATGTCATCTGAAAAAAACTTTTTATATGGTTGCTAAATAAGTACAGTATGTAATAAGAGTACACCCCTCACATTTTAGTACATATTTTATTATATCTTTTCATGGGACAAAACTGAAGCTATGACACCTTGATATAATGTTCAGTAGTCAGTGTGCAACTTGTATAACAGGGTGAATTTGGTGCCCTCTAAATAACAACACACAGCCATTAATATCAAAACCGCTAGCAACAAAAGGGAGTACATCCCATAAGTGAAAATAGTCAAATTGTGCAAAATTAGCCATTGCCTGTCCCGGTGTCATGTTACTTATTAGTGTTACAATATCTCAGGTGTGAATGGGGAGCAGGGTGTTACATTTGGTATTATCGCTCACACACTCTCCCATACTGGGTCTGGAAATTCAGCATGGCTCCTCATGGCAAAGAATTCTCTGAGGATCTGAAAAAAAGAATTGTTGCTCTACATAAGGCCTAGGCTGTAAGAAGATTGCCAATACCTTGAAACTGAGGTGCATCACGGTGGCCAAGACCATACAGCAGTTTAACAAGACCGGTTCCACTCTCAGGACAGGCCTCGCCATGATCAACCCAAGAAGTTGAGTGCATGTGCTCAGCGTCATATCCAGAGGTCGCCTTTTCAATACAGACGTATGAGTGCTGCCAGCATTGCTCATTCCACATAATATAATAATATTTATTCATTTATATAGCGATATTAATTCCACAACGCTACCATATGCGGCATATTTCATCAAATTGGTCTGCATGGCTGTCCTACCAGAAGGAAGCACCTTCTAAAGATGAAACACAAGAAAGTCTGCAAACAGTTTGGTCTAGACAAGCGGACTAAGGACATGGATTACTGGAACCGTGTTTTGTGGAAGGATGAGAGAAAGATAAATAAATTTGGTTCAGATAGTGTCAAGTGTGTTGCGGCAACCAGGTGAGGAGGACGAAGACAAGTGTTTCCTGTCTACAGTCAAGCGTGGTGGTAGGAGTGCTGCTGGCTGTGGAGAGCTAGAGTTCATTGAGGGAACCATGAATGCCAACATGTACATACTGAAGCAGAGTATGATCCCCTCCCTTAGCAAATGGGTTGCATGGCAGTATTTCAACATGATAACGACACCAAACACACCTCCAAGATGACTACCTTACTAAAGAAACTGAGGGTAAAGGTGCTAGACTGGCCAAAACATCTCCAGAGCTAAAATCTATTGAGGATCTGTGGGGCATCTTCAAACGGAAGGTGGAGGAGTGCAAAATCTCTACTATCCACCAGCTCAATAATATTCTCATGGAGGATGGAAGAGGATCCAATGGCTCCTGTGATGCTCTAGTGATCTCCATGCCCAAGAGAGTTAAGGCAGTCCTTGAAAATAAGGGTGGCCACACAAAGTATTGACACTTTTGTCCACTTTTCACTTAGGCGTGTACTCACTTTTGTTGCCAGTGGTTTGGACATTAATGACTGTTGAGTTATTTAGAGGGCACCAAAATTACTGTTATACAAGCCATACACTGACTACTGTACACTGTATCAGTGTCAGATCTTCAGGGTTGTGCCATGAAAAGATATAATAAAATATTTACAAAAAAGATGGGTGTACTCACTTTCATGATATACTGTAGATCCTGTGTTCTTCCTCTGAAAAACATGAACACTAGACTTCAGCAGCGGAGAGAGAAGAAAACACCTGGCACCTGATGGATGGCGATATCAGGCAAATTAATTAGTGTTAAAGATACAGAGCGCCGCCGGTGTTCATAAAGCAGAAACATGTGATGACTGACAAGTGTAAGGACGCCGCCGGCATTCTGCGAGGAGCTGTAAAGGATAGGAGGATGGAAAAGATACCGGTGTTTACAGTCGAATAATAGGAGAATTTCCTTTTTTGAGAGTCCAGGTTAGTTTGTACAAGGACCTGAATATCACCGGCACCATCTCAATTCTAGCAGTAAATTCAATTACACCACTATTGATCTGGTAAATACCGGAGTAGTTTGGAGAACCATAAATCTGCTACTTCCCACTGATAAGCTGCCTCGCTACCTATGAAACATGAAATATAGAAAAGCAGGTTTCTGGTGCAGAAAAAGGGAAAAAGAAAAGAAAATCCGCCCGATGCATTTGGAGAGCGATGGTCACTTCATAACCTGGGAGAGAACAAACAGAGCTGCAATTTCTGAAGAGGTTCCAGAAATGCTTCAATCTTCAGTTACAGAACTTTCTTTATTTTGCAATTAAAATATTGTATAGTCCTTCATCAAAAAACAATAAATTCTACAGCTCCCATTGTACTGTACCTAAGCGTTTATATACAGCCCTATCCCTAATGACTAAACGTCTAAATCCAATATTTGATAGAACACAATAGTTATGCAGCTATAGCGAGTCTAACCAGTTCTGTCGAAAAATCAAATTACATGCATTACTATCTTGTACTATATTTAGCAGGCATTTCTCCAAAACATAGAACAGATCCCTTGTGATCTGATCTAAGTGATGTACCCCACCCCTTGCAAAGCAGTCAAAGCACATCCTTCACCCCTTATTTAGGTCCGATAGTCTTTCCTCATCCCTTCCATAGCCACTTGTTGCCTGACCACTACTTCCCCTACTAGTCTATCAAACACCTTCCTTTCCCCAGTAGCCATAGCTCAAAATTTCCCAATAGCACAATATGTTTCACCACTAGCCAGTAAACAGTCACACCCGCTGGCGGACAAAGACAGACGAGGCCCCTTGCAAGAACAATACATAGGATCCTTTCAGTCCAATAACTCCCCAAAACGCACAATTCCACCTGGTTTGGAGGTAGAAATGGGCCCCCCTTAACTCTTGGGCCCCTGTGCAACTGCACAGGTTGCACCAATGATATGTCTGCCCCTCGCCTTACCCCTTTCGTCCAGCTTGCCACCTAATGGTGTCCATATACCTCGGATCTCTCTTGTTCCCACATAAAAGGAACCTTCCAGGTGGCAGAATAGACCCTTCTGACAAGGATGTCCTCTCTCGGTTCTTCACTTTCCAACTTCCCATTGGAGAGCAAAACGACTAAGTATTTACAGCTCTGACTATTATTCTGCACACAGTCATACACGTATCACACTGTCTAGTGATCGCGCGTCGTGTATCAGTACAAAGATAAATCTATTCAACACAATCAGGTAAAAAGAAAAATATCAACGATTTGGTAAGACGTATTGGATCAGAATGCTCTATGATCAGCATGTCCATGGTCGGCAAATGTAGGAAATTACGATAAACTCAAAACAGGAAGATCAGTAATTGACCATGAAACTATTAATAGAGGAAGGGTCAACAGAGATGAACGAAACCATTTTGTATATTTCTGCTCACTATTTTTACTATATATACACAATATATATTATACACATATACACATACATACATACACACACATTATATATATATATATATATATATATATATATATATATATATATACATACATATATATACACACACACACACACACACACACACACACACACACACACACACACATATATACATACATACATACATATATATATTAGCTGTAGTACCTGGCGTTGCCCGGGATAGTAACTGTCTCTCTGTCTCTCTCCCAGTCTCTGTCTGTGTGTCGCTGTCTGTCTGTCTCTTTCCTTGTCTGTCTGTATTTGCATCAGTCTGTCTCAATCTCTGTATCTGTTTCTCTCTCTCTCTCTCTTTGCCCGGGCTGTCTTTCTCACACACACACACACACACACACACATATATACACACATACACAGTGTATACAATATACACACACACGCGCGCACATACAGGTGATCATAGAAGCACAGGGTTGCAGTGTTTCGGTTACCAACTGACCAGAAACATACAAAAAGGACATTTTTGTGTACTCACCGTAAAATGTCTTTCTATGAGCCTTTCATTGGGAGACACAGACAGTGGGTTATATGGTGTCTCCAGGGGAGGCGTGACACTAGGTTTGAAAAAAGTGTTAGCTCCTCCTCCCACAGCATATACCCTAGCTAGGCAGGAAACTAGCTCAGTTTGTTGTAAAAGCAGTAGGAGAAGGACAATCAAAACCACAAGGGCGGGAGCTGTGTCCCCAATGAAAGGCTCCAAGAAAGACATTTTACGGTGAGTACACAAAAATGTCCTTTCCTTTCTCACCTTTTCATTGGGGGACACAGACAGTGGGACGTCCCAAAGCAGTCCCTGGGTGGGAACTGAACTATTAACAGTGTAGAACATCAGCCTAAGAGCTGACTAACAACTGCAGGGAACACATAACACTGTCAAAAAACCGAGCAGTGGCCACTTATAAATGGGCCACTGCCGCCTGAAGGACTTGTCTTCCAAGAGCAACATCCGCGGATGCATGCGGATGCACTCTGTAGAAGTTTGTAAACGTGTGCACACTGGAGCAGGTAGCGGCCTTGCACAGTTGGGCCGCCGAAGCCTGATAGCGGATAGCCCAGGAGGCACCCACTGCTTGTGTAGAGTGGGCCTGCACAGACTGAGGAGGAACAACACCTCGTGTTTTGTAAGTTTCACACATGGCAGTCCTGATCCATCGAGAAATCGTGGATTTAGAAGCCGGGTCGCCCTTTTTGTGTCCTTCTGAGAGGACGAAAAGGGCATCGGACTTGCGCAACGGCGCTGTTCTGGAGATGTAGATCCGCAGAGCCCTGACAAGATCGAGAGTGTGAAGGGCTTTCTCAAAGGAGTGGACCGGGGCCGGGCAGAATGACAGCAACACAATGTCCTCGTTCAGGTGGAAAGAGGATACGTCCTTCGGAAGGAAGGCGGGGGAAGGCCGAAGGACCACCTTATGATGGAATATCAGGTAAGGTGAGCGACAGGAAAGAGCTGCCAGTTCGGACACTCGCCTGATAGAGGTAATAGCGACTAAAAAGGCAACTTTCCAAGACAGCCGTTGAAGAGAGATTTCTCTCAAGGGTTTGAAAGGAGGAAGCTGAAGAGCTCCGAGACCCAAATTCAGATCCCAGGGATCTAAGGGGTGACGATAAGGGGGGACCAAATGCGCCACCCCTTGAAGAAAGGTACGGACCTGAGGGCGAGAAGCCAGCTGCTTCTGGAAAAAAAATTGACAAGGCAGAAACTTGTCCTGTAAGGGTATTGAGAGCAAGACCCGAGTCCATACCGTCTTGCAAAAAGGCAAGAACATTAGGGATTGGAAAGGTCAGGGGCAACCGATTATGACGGTCACACCAGGACAGATAGGTCTTCCAGGTCCTGTGATAAATGCTGGCAGAGGAAGGCTTGCGAGCATTAAGCATGGTATGAACTACCCTGGAAGAAAGATGAGACTTGGCTAGAATCAAGGATTCAAGCGCCACGCCGTCAAATGCAGCTGTGCTGTATTCTGGTGGAATATTGGACCTTGCGACAGAAGATCCAGGCGGTCGGGAAGACACCAGGGAGTGACGGTGAGAAGGTAGAGGAGCTCTGGAACCAGGCTCTTCAGGGCCAGTCCGGGGCCACGAGGATCACCGGGATTCCCTCCGCTTTGATTTTCTTGATTACTCTCGGAATGAGAGGGAACGGAAGGAAAACGTATGGCAGGCAAAACAGCGACCACGGGAGGACTAGAGCGTCGGAGCCGAGCGCTAGCGGGTCTCTCGACCGGGATACGAAGGGATGTACTTTGGCGTTTAGCCGAGACGCCATGAGGTCCACAGCTGGGAGCCCCCAACGAAGAGTGATCTGATGGAACACCTCGTCGTGGAGGGACCATTCCCCTGCCGCTAGACCTTGCCTGCGGAGAAAGTCTGCGGCCCAGTTGTCTATCCCCGGAATATGGACAGCTGAATTAATGGGGATGTGCTTCTCTGCCCAAAGAAGAATCCTGGAGACTTCTTTCATCGCTGCCCTGCTGCGAGTTCCTCCCTGATGGTTGACGTAAGCCACAGCCGTGGCATTGTCTGACTGGATCCGAACCGGGAGGCCCAGAAGCAAGGGTTGAAAGGTCTGAAGGGCCAGAAATATGGCCCTGATCTCCAGAACGTTGATATGAACGGATCGCTCGGGGTGAGACCAGCATCCGTGAGCAGTGTGGTGGAGAAACACCGCCCCCCAGCCTAACAGGCTGGCATCTGTCATGACTAAGTGTCAGTGGACATGGCGGAAGGACTTCCCCTGAGAAAGGGATGAGACCTGAGTCCACCAGACGAGGGAGCTGAGGGCAGTTCGAGATAAGCGGACTGACCGGTCTAGAGAGACTGGATTCTTGTCCCAAGAGGACAGAAGATCCAATTGCAGAGGGCGCAAATGGAATTAGGCAAACGACACGGCTTCCATGACTGCTACCATCTTGCCTAACACGCTCATCCCACTCCGGAGGGATGGGTAACGGCGGGGGCGGAGGGATTGAGCGGCCCGGATCAGGGAAAACCTCTTGTCTTCTGGAAGAAAAACCCCGGGCCTGAACCGTGTCTATCAGCATACCTAAAAAGGTGATGCACTGATGAGGAATGAGGGATGACTTGTTGAAGTTGAGAAGCCACCCTAGCCTTGAGAGCGTGTCTGGGCAAATTTGCACGCTTTCTGAGCAAACTTGAGGAGAGCTCCCCTTGACAAGTAGGTCGTCCAAATAGGGAACGACCAGAAGGCCTCTGGGGTGCAAAATGGACATGACAGCCGCCATGACCTTTGTGAAGACCCGAGGCGCAGTAGCCAGTCCAAAGGGAAGGGCCCTGAATTGGAAATGACTGTGTCCTACGACAAAACGAAGGAACCGTTGATGCGATACACATATGGGAATGTGTAAATAAGCATCTTGACTGTCTATGGAAGCTAGGAATTCTCCCGGTTCCATAGCAGCTAGTACGGCTCGCAATGATTCCATTCGGAAGGTCCGAATCCGTACGGACCTGTTTAGCCTTTTGAGGTCCAGGATAGGACGGACAGAGCCATCTTTTTTGGGGACGACAAAGAGGTTTGAATAGAAACCTTTGCCGCGCTGTTCCAGGAGCACTGGAATGATAGCCTCTTTACAGAAAGCAAAAGTTATGGCCTGAAATAAGGCCTGGCTTTGCGTTGTGGACTTTGGAAGCCGAGAACGCAGAAACCTGTTGGCCGGTAGGGAATGGAAATCGATCTTGTAACCTGAGGTGACGATTTCTCGAACCCAGGCATCGTGAGTATGGTCTAGCCAGATATCCCGAAAAAACAGAAGCCGCCCTCCAACAGGAGTCGGCTCTGAGGGGTACCCGGCGTCATGCTGAAGGGGCCTTCGCGGGATGAGGTCCCTTGGGTTTAGATTGTCTGGAGTGGGAACGCCAGGAAGAGCCCCTTGAGGGACCGGATCCCCGATCTGAGCGTTGCGACGACCCCTGTGATGGTTCTTGGGAGGTGGGCCGAAAGGACTGCCTGCGCCAAGAAGACTTTTTAAAATTTTTGGATACAGGCCGCTTTTGTGGTAGAATGGTACTTTTACCACCCGTCGTCTCAGATATAAGCTTGTCCAGGGATTCTCCAAACAGACGAAGACCCTGGAAGGGGAGTGTGGACAGGGACTTCTTGGAGGCACTGTCCGCGTTCCATATATCTTTAGCCACAGGACTCTGCGGGCAAAAACAGCGTTGGCTGCCGTTAGGGCTGACGAACTAGCTGCATCTGAGGAGCCGTGAAGCAAGTAATTAGAGGCTAGAGAGAACAAATCAAGGATCTCAAGAGCCTCTGAAGGAATATTGCAAGAGCGAAGCAACTTGCGCAAGTTCCTACTCCACACACGCATAGCTCTCGCCACCCATGTCAAGGCAAACAGGGGGCTCAAAGAGGAGCTGGAAGCCTGGAAAATAGATTTGACCGCAGCATCAATTGCGCGGTCAGACGAGTCCTTGAGAGACGCGGTGTCTGAGACAGACATAACCGTGTGTTTAGCCAGCCTGGATACTGGCGGATCCACAACGAGGGGTACTGCCAGAGCTTAACCAGTTCCGATGGAAAGGGATAAGCGAATGAAGGAGGCTTTTTTATTAAACCTCCTATCAGGGTGATCCCACCGTTTTAGATATGATTTGATGAAAAATCGGATCCTGGGCAAAGGACTTAGGAGGCTTCTTGGCCTGCTTGATTGCCGACTGAGAAGTCGGGTCCGAAGGCTGATCAGAAATCGACAGAGTGATTGACAGCCGAAATTAATGTGTCTTCCATATGTCTAGACTCAGAAGGGACATCTGAATCAGAGTCAGAGTCTTGGGAATCGTGACTACTAAAGGTCACGGAGTCTGAGTCAGACTGATCATCGTCTGAGTCGGCGAGACGTAACGGTCGCAATGGCGCCTTTTGGAGACAGCCTTTTTACGTACTGGGAACGAGACACCAGACAAAAGGCGGGCTCCCCTAGGGGAGCTGAGCCGGGGGAAGGCTGTGAGCCTGTGGAAGGCTGGGAAATCTGAGCGGCCAGGTCATCTAACCTCTTAGAAGAGCCCAGGCAGGAATAACGTCATCAGACTGGGGTACTGCCTGGATAGTGGCCACAGCCAAATCCACAGACTGCACTACCTCCTGGTCCGGCAGCGGAGGCTGTTGTGACACGGTAGTAGGGGCATCGCAGCCCCGGCATAGTGGATAGCTTCGGCCATTACAAAAACGAGCGTCCACAGGTGGTACAAGCATAGTACAGGTCCATAGAGGATGCCTGGGAAGCTTTATCACCCTTGCGGTTACGCATGTCAGCAACAGTTCCACAATAAGTACAGTGAGCCTCTAGCAGTATTATAAAAGGACTGCTGTGGGTAAGGAGCTGCTAGCAGTATTATAAATGACTGCTATGCAGAGCCGGTATATACCGAGTAAAGTAGCACACCCTGTCAAACAGTCGGTATATACCTACAGGCACAGTTAGTATATACTGCTAAAAGCTGATATACACCACCAGCCAGCAGGCACACACCGCTAGAAACACAGCGATATACCACTGAGAAGAGTGGTATATAGTGCTGCAGAATCGCAGAGCCAAGGAGGCGATCTCACCCATGTCTGCTCCCCACATGTAATGGCGTCCAGTGTTCTCTGGCAGCATGGGGGGGAGAGAATGAAACAAAAATCAAATCATTGATCATTTCACACAAAACTCCAAAAATGGGCCAGACAAAAGTATTGGCACCCTTAGCCCAATACTTGGTTGCACAACCTTTAGCCAAAATAACTGCCAACAACCGCTTCCGGTAACCATCAATGAGTTTCTTACAATACTCTGCTGGAATTTTAGACCATTCTTCTTTGGCAAACTGCTTCAGGTCCCTGAGATTTGAAGGGTGCCTTCTCCAAACTGCCATTTTGAGATCTCTCCACAGGTGTTCTATGGGATTCAGGTCTGGACTCATTGCTGGCCACTTTAGTAGTCTCCAGTGCTATCAAACCATTTTCTAGTGCTTTTTGAAGTGTGTTTTGGGTCATTGTCCTGCTGGAAGACCCATGACCTCTGATGAAGACCCAGCTTTCTCACACTGGGCCCTACATTATGCTACAAAATTTGTTGGTAGTCTTCAGACTTCATAATGCCATGCACACGCTCAAGCAGTCCACTGCCAGAGGCAGCAAAGCAACCCCAAAACATCAGGTAACCTCCGCCATGTTTGACTGTAGGGACTGTGTTCTTTTCTTTGAATGCCTCTTTTTTTTTCCTGTAAACTCTATGTTGATGGCTTTTCCCAAAAAGCTCTACTTTTGTCTCATCTGACCAGAGAACATTCTTCCAAAACATTTTAGGCTTTCTCAGGTAAGTTTTGGCAAACTCCAGCCTGGCTTTTTTATGTCTCGGGGTAAGAAGTGGGGTCTTCCTGGGTATCCTACCATACAGTCCCTTTTCATTCAGACGCCGACGGATTGTACGGGTTGACACTGTTGTACCCTCAGACTGCAGGGCAGCTTGAACTTGTTTGAATGTTAGTCGAGGTTCTTGATCCACCATCCGCACAATCTTGCGTTGAAATCTCTCGTCAATTTTTCTTTTCCTTCCACATCTAGGGAGGTTAGCCACAGTTCCATGGGCTTTAAACTTCTTGATGACACTGCGCACCGTAGACCCAGGAACTTTCAGGTCTTTGGAGATGGACTTGTAGCCTTGAGATTGCTCATGCTTCCTCACAATTTGGGTTCTCAAGTCCTCAGACAGTTCTTTGGTCTTCTTTCTTTTCTCCATGCTCAATGTGGTACACAGAAGGACACAGGACAGAGGTTGAGTCAACTTTAATCCATGTCAACTGGCTGCAAGTGTCAACACCTGTTAGGTGCCACAGGTAAGTTACAGGTGCTGTTAATTACACAAATTAGAGAAGCATCACATGATTTTTCAAACAGTGTCAATACTTTTGTCCACCCCCTTTTTATGTTTGGTGTGGAATTATATCCAATATGGCTTTATGACAATTTTTTTTTTTTTTCATTGAAGACAAATTAAATGAAGATAATAATACCAAAGAATTTGTGATTGCAATCATTTTCAAGAAGAAACAGAGTATTATCTGACAGAATTGCAGGGGTGCCAATACTTTTGGACAGCACTGTAGCTGTATGAGAGGTCCACCTCCTGCTGCAGAAAACATTCCCCAAACCATGACAGTTCCTCCACCAGCTTCCTCTGACTTCTTAACACACTTTGAGTTTAGTCTTTCTCCAGTTTGTCGACAAACATGATCTTTCCCATCAGACACAAATAAATTAAACTTGCTTTAATCAGTAAAATGAACTGTGGACCACTTCTCTGTCCACACAACATGTTCCTCACCAAAGGTGAGTCTAGCCTTTTGATACTTTCTGCTAATGATAGGTTTGGTCACTGCAGAGTCGGCTTTCAGTCGAAATGCTCTTAAACGTTGTGACACTGTAGGACGAGACAGATCCTTACCCTGTTCAGTCCAGAACTGATTAGCAATTACAGCTGCAGTGTTGAATCGATTACCCATGGAGATTCCCTGCATTATCCTGTCCTCTCTTGCATTTGTCTTTCTAGGGCGACTAGCCTTCTTGGGGGACTTATAAGAGTTTGTGATGTTGTAAAGATGCAATATTCTCGAAATTACAGACTTCAAACGACCAATTTTTCTTCCTATGGCTGATAGGGTCATTCACTTGGCCTTCATCTGGACAACCTGCTGCCGGAGGGTTTCAGTCACTTTGGAACGGCACACCCTTTTTGTAAAGTCAGTGCAAACTGGAAAGTTAGGCTGCCAGTTACATAGGGTTTGACAGATAATCAAGGAAATTAGCACCAGGTGCCAGATTAACACCAATAACTTGCAGGTATCTGAAAGTGTTCTCTAAATTTTGATCAGTGTTCTTATACATTTATCTCATTTACATTTTTATTAAGTGCTTAAGAATAAATTAAATTTATGAAATAAGTGGAAAATATATATTATATATATATATATATATATATATATATATATATATATATATATATATATATATATATATATATATATATATATATATATATATATACACACACAGTATGAGAACAATTCACATGAAAGCTTAGCCTGGATTTCTGGACTGGAGAGAGATGGCTAATCAGATCAGGGATAGAGGACATAAGAGTAGCCGGAGAAACCAAACAACCTCATTGTCATAGGGTTGAATACGCAGATTGCACAGAATAAAGAACATTGATAAACATTTGCACAATAACGGAAAGAAATAAGTGATGCACACATAGGCAGAGACCTGTCAGTCACTGCCAGTGGGCGGGGAGTAGCTGCGGTGGACCCGCCTGTATGACTAGAATAGAGCGCGGTCTCAGTCCCTGGCTGAATAATAAAGCATGTTTTTATCAGAAACACCGGAGTATTTCATAATCAAAACACATAGCTGGGATAATCCAGCCAGTGTATAAAACATGCGGCCTACAGATGGGGCAGAACGTTTAATGGGTCAGTGAAAATAAAACAGATCTCATTTGGATTGTGTCATTCGATTTTCTTGATTTGAGAAGAGCAGATGACACAAGGATGATAACGACGGATACATGGAGCAAAATCTGATAGAAATAAGTACACACACACACACACAAAAAAGTGACTTATTAATTCAGCCTTAGGCTATGTGCGCACGTTGCGTTCTATTCCGCAGCGTGTAAGTCACTGCCTGTGCATCTCAGAACGCAGCCGAAAAAGCTGCGTTCTGAGACGCATTCGGCAGAACGCAACTTGCGCACATTCCTGGAGAATTCATGCATTCTGGATGCTTGCTCTGCCATAGACAGAGTGGGAAAAGCATCCAGAACACACATTTTTCACAGTGCGGTCCCACGCGGCTCTGCAGCATCCCCACAGACTTGCAGCAGAGCCGAGTGGGACTGCACTGTCAATAAGAGCATGGCTAGCTGCCAGACAGTGCCGCACGATCAGAATGAACTCAGATGAACGTCACCCGACTTCATTGTGATCGCGCGGCTCTATGCGTGTGCCGCGGCTTGATTTGCGGTCACACGTGAAGGGCTCCCCTGTGATCGCAAATTCTCTGAGTAACTGCAGTGAGCCGCGCGATCAGCTGTGTTTTCACTCAGTTTACTCATGGCTACAGCTGCAGTCCTCCACCTGAGAGCGGTGGCCGCGAGTAACCTCAGTGACCGCACAGCTGATCGCGCGACTCACTTCAGTTGCTGCATGGAGCTCACAAGAGCGTCGGTGTTCTACTGCCGCTCCTGTCAGCTTCCGATGTAGCAGAGCTGAAAGCGTCGTGGGACCTTGCGTGGATTACGTCAGACCTGGAGTTTTTTTCAGGGGTTAATAAAGTGGTGAAAGAGGGTGTTTTTTTATCTTTCATTCCAAATAAACGATTTTTTGTGTGTGTTTATTTTCTTTAACTTACAGGTTAATCATGGAAGGTATCTCGGGGAGACGCCTGCCATGATTAACCTAAAACTTAGTGGCAGCTATGGGCTTCTGCCTTTAACTCCTTATTACCAATGTTGCCACCGCACCAGGGCAATTCGGGATGAGCTGAGTAAAGTCCCAGGACTGTCACATCTAATGGATGCGGCAATTCCGGGCAGCTGCTGGCTGATATTGTTAGGCTGGGGGGCTCCCCATAACGGGGAGCTCCCCATCCTGAGAATACCAGCCTTCAGCCGTGTGGCTTTACCCTGGCTGGTATCAAAATGGGGGGGGGACCCACACGTCGTTTTTTTCATTTATTTTTTTTTACTGCTCTATATAGACACGCCCACCGGCAGCTGTGATTGGTTGCAGTGAGACAGCTGTCACTCAGCGTGGGGGCGTGTCTGACTGCAACAAATCATAGGCGCCGATGGGCGGGGAAAGCAGGGAATACGTGATGGATTAATGAGTGGCCAGTATTTTCAAAAGAGAAGCCGCTACAGTGTGAACGCCGTGCAGTGCCGTTCCGGTGATCGTCGATCGGTGAGTATGAGAGAGGGGGTGGGAGGGAGAGACAGACATGGACAGAGAGAGAGAGATAGAGACATAGAGAGAGACCGACCGACAGACCGACCGACAGAGAGAGAAAGACGAAAGACCTGCCTTTGTTATGTTAAAAAAACATACGGATCGCAACAATAATGCAATGCAAGCGCACTGCTTCACATTTTGGCAGTGTTTTTCTACAACTCATTGATTTCAATGGGTGTAGAACGCTGCCAAAATGGCAAAAACAATTGACATGTTGCTTCTTCAAAACGCAGAGATTTTGACAAATTTTCAGCAACTGCAGCGTTTCAAAAAGCATAGTGCGCACAAGAAAGCCCTAATTTCCATAGACTATGCATGTAAATCAAAACGCATGATTTTTGCATTAAAATGCTGCAGTTCAAAGCGCTGCGGAAATGCAGGAAAAAAAACAGCGTGCGCACATGGCCTAAACGCCACTTTACACGCTGCGATATCAGTACCGATATCGCTAGCGTGGGTACCCGCCCCCATCGGTTGTGTGACACAGGAAAAACGCTGCCCGTGGCGCACAACATCGCCCGGACCAGTCACACTACTTACCTGCTCTGCGACGTCGCTGTGACCGGCGAACCGCCTCCTTTCTAAGGGGGCGGTCCGTGCGTCAGTACAGCGACGTCACTAAGCGGCCACCCAATCAAAGCGGAGGGGCGGAGATGAGCGGGACGTAACATCCCGCCCACCTCCTTCCTTCTGCATTGCAGGCGGCGGCAGGTAAAGTGAGGTTCCTCGCAGGAACGAGGAACTACATCGTACACGCTACAGCAGCGATATTTGAGAAGGGATCCCCATGTCACCGATGAGCGATTTTGAACGTTTTTGCGACGATTCAAAATCGCTCATAGGTGTCACATGCAACGACATCGCTAATGCGGCCAGATGTGCGTCACAAATTCCGTGACTCCAACGACATCGCATTAGTGATGTCGTAGCGTGTCAAGCAGCCTTTAGGCCTAAATACCATTTTTATCTTCTTCATTGAAGGCCATATAAATGTAGTGCAAAAAAAATAAATAAAATAAAAATAATAATAATTACAAAAAAAATGCTCAAAAGTAAAGTGGAGGAGTTATTCGTATCCACAACCATGACAAATTAATAGTTTGTATTTTTTTGCACAAGCCGCAAAATATAACGAAAAACCTGAAAGAACATCAAAAACAAAGAATATAATCTTAAGGCTGAGGCCACACGGGGATTTGTGTGAGTGGTCGCATGACACTCGGCACATGCTCGCAGTACAGCGGGAGCAGAGTGTCATGCGAGGGTCATGCGACTCTGGTCTGATCGTGCTATCAGACCACAGTTGCGGAGGGAGGGGTCGGCGCTGCTGAGGAAAGGGAGGAATTAATCTCCCTATCTCCTCCGTTGCCAGCTGATGCGAGAATCACTCTGCACTCACGGTACACCGGTGTAATGCAAGTGCAATGTGAGGTTTCTCTCACCCCATAGACTTATATGGGTGCGAGTGAAACAAGATCGCATTCCACTCACAGCATGCTGCGACTACTTTCTCGATCCGATTAGGGCTGAGAAAATAATTGCTCATGGGAGCAGGCCCATAGAGTAATATTGGTCCGAGTGGAATGTGATTTTTTTTTATCGCATTCCACTCACACAGTTTTCCTCGTTGTGTGTTCTAGGTCTAAGGCAGACTGAAGACACTTCTTGCCCATCTAAGTTCTTGGAGGCTGAAGCTCAAAAGGTGCAAAAACTGTCACTTCCCCAAAGCTACACAACTGTTTCTAGCAAAAAGACTTATTTTATTTATACGAATGAATTTTTCAGCTCCACTCTGTGCCCCCTTTCTGAAATAACAGAGGTGGTGGGTGTTCAGTTTTTGTGTTTTAGCAAACTGCACTAGCTATTTATATTTTTATATTGTCACTGAAAAACTCGGCCGCCCACATAAACACTTCAGATGGAAAAAAAAAGGCTGCACTTAACACAAGAGAGATCTCAGTACTGTACCTAATTGTATATTTGTGTTTATCTCCACTGAATATATATTAATATGCTGTAGATACAATAGATATATATTGTTTTTATCCATAATTGTACAAAGGTAATGGGATTATTCTAGGACACAACACTCCTAGATTTACGCAAAATATGAGGTAGTCCGAATTCAGATGTCCGTGAATTCAGATGTCCGTGAATTCAGATGTCCGTGAATTCAGATGTCCGTGAATTCAGATGTCCGTGAATTCAGATGTCCGTGAATTCAGATGTCCGTGAATAACCCCGGCCAAGTGCAGATCTCTTGACTACTTTTTCCTTGAAAATGAGACCTACCCTTAAAATAAGCCCAAGCAGGATTTTTTGGAGTATGCTTAAAATATAAGCCCTACTCCAAAACTAACCCTAGTTGTGGTTCATCATACTAATAATGTCCTGAAACAGGCCTTGGGCAGCCCTTTCAGGATATGTAACTGTTATTGCTGTACAACTCTCCGTTGTGTTGTTGTAAGCCCCAGAAAATATATAGTTGCACGCCAGCTAGTTCATTCAAAATGAATATTCACCCTTTCCACCACCCATTCCGCTGTGGCGGCATCAGTGATTGGGTGCAGTCAGGCCGCCGTATTACTCGACCAAGGATCACATCGCAATCCTCGGACTGGCCAGCGGTTCTGTTGGCTGAGAAGTGGCAGCAAATGTTAATTTTGCATCAAGTGTTCATTAACTAACAAGTCTGAATGCACCCAATCACTGACGACAACACAGAGGACTGGGCGGGGGAAGGGGTGAATATTCATTTTGCATCAATTTACGTTTATCCGGCGAGTGACTATAAATTTTCCGGGACTTACAACAACAATAGTGGGAATTTACAGCAATAAAAATATAATACAACCCCTGAAAATAAGCCCTAGCGCACCTTTCGGAGCCAAAAATATAATTTTGTGGAAACACGGATGCCTTACTGACATATACAAGGTGTTTATTTACATGTCCTTTTATTATGACATCCCTCTCCTGTTAGTGTATATATTTGTGTTTCTTGAGATATTTTGTTATACTATGCCTGATGAAGGGACCTGAGATGTCTTGAAAGCTTGCTTTGTAACATCATCTTATTTTATTTTAGTTAGCCATTAAAAGGTATCACAACTACAAAATTATAAAAAAAAATTCTCTCACTGAGAACAATCAATCATTTTTCAACTGGCTAACACGGTACCAAAACTTTTTTCTTTTATCTGGAATAGCTGTGACAGAAGAGTGCTGGCTTGGCTAACGAACTCAGCACGACAGCCAGCCTCTTCAAACAACACCGCTGGCAAATGGAAGAGGAAGAATCACTTTACACAATGCAGAAATGGAGCTGCCAACACCCTGAAACCAGCGGGAATATCATGCGAGCTATGCGGGTTTCATAAATACATTATATGAACAGACTTGTGATATCAAAATTTGCAAACTAATAAAGGAGAGGTTTTGTCCCTGGACAACCCCTCTGAAAAGGTAACTTAAATTGGTGTTCACACATACCAAAAATGCTGCGCATATTCTGCCACAATTGATGGGACTGAAAATCTGTACTGAAATCTGGGACTGAAATGTGAAAGTAGATAGCGCTGATCAGATACAGTACAAAGTTACTTATTTTCATGTGTACTATTGATCTATGGAGAAAAATAAAACAACAATTACTCTAAATTCAACTGGGTGTTACAAGAGATCTGTCTCTGGGGGCGTGTACTTCTTCCCCTGTATGAGGTTTACCAATCAAAGAGGCAACGTCATGCAGGGAAGAAAAGAACCCGCCCTCCTCTCCTCACTGATATGTGAAGTTATTATTGTGCTGTTCCTGTTTTCTTTAATACCTTTAATAATCATATCCACTATTATTTAATCAATGTTATTCAATGTAAATACGTTCATGCTTGTCCTTTGCTGCCATCTACTGGTCAAACAATTCTGTTCCCCTGGTTCTTTTTAGTCCAGCCTGTGGGAGTGTTTTCATCCCTATAGATGACCTCACATCCTGCCTCCAGGTTAGTTTCACTTTTAGTCAGTGCATTGTGAGGAGCAGATCCATTTCTCCTTTAGGCTTCAGAAAGCAAAGTTTTTGACCAGTAGCAGCTCTAGGGCAATCAGCACAAGACTACCACAGTTACAGCCACTTGATCACTATATTGCTGTACGTTTTTGTTCATGGGGGAAAAAATAAACCACCATTGCTTCACCTCAGCATGTGTACATTTGAATCCATCCACCCTGGAGCGCTCTGTTCATGTCTGCCTCACCTAGTGGAAACGAAGGTAAGACCCCTCACACCTCTACCCAACTACCTGCCTTCAATCGCCTCTAAAGTTGGGACAGAACAATTATGTAGAGATAGAGCAGAGTAATTTATCACTACAAACACTTCCAGGTGTCCTTTCTTACTCTTCTCTCATGGTGACTACTATGAGATGAGATCTGGAAGTGTTTGTAATAATATATAACTCACAAAAGCTGCATGAAGAATGACTGACTTTTTAACCGCTTCAAGGTTTCCGAAACTTAAAGCGGTTCAAAGAAGTGGCATAAGAGAGAACGTGACACCAGAAACATTGTTTTGACACCATTTTCATTTTACGGGGTGCTTCTTAGCGGAATTCTGGGGCAGTCCGGCTTGAAAAAGACTCAGTGTGCACATACTCCATCTCTCACATCAAAACTCAGCCTTTATTAGGAGGTTCCATCGCAGGTTCTGTCATTTTCACCAGCAGAAAAAGGCATAAAGCAGCACAAGAGAACAATGCAGAGTAATTTTTAAATAATAAATTAATTTCTATCCATCGGACGGAGAATAACCAATGGTTGCACTCCTGGGAACCAGGGAAGTGGGTTGTATTGATTCCTGCTGCTATAATGATGTGGAGGTACACATGGTCGCCTACTGCTAAATTCCTTGTCTATGGACTGCAGCAGAAAGCAGAGTATTGGGCTCGGCTATTTCCAGCAGTCCCATAGCCAATGAACGGAGCAGAGGTTGAATGTGTGCAAATCTCAAAGGGAACCTGTCAGGAGATTTGGGACCTATAAGCTGCGGCCACCACCAGTGGGCTTTTGTATACAGCATGTTACAATGCTGTATATAAGAGCTCAAGTTGCTGTGTAGAACGTAAACATGACTTTCAAATACTTACCGAAATGATCACTGCGGTGGAGTTGGGTCATATGGGCGTCTCCGTTCTCCAGTGCGGCGCCTCCTCTTTCGGCCATCTTTGTTGTTCTTCCTCTGAAGCCAGGGCGCATGACGCATCCTACGTCATCCACACTCGCCGGCATTGAGGTCCTGCGCAGGCGCACTTTGATCTGGACTGAGCAGGGCAATTCAAAGTATTGTAGTGCGCCTGCGCGGGACCGGCGAGAGTGTATGACGTAGAATGTGGCATGCACACAGGCTTCAGAAGGAGGACGAATATGGCCGAAAGAGGAGGCGCCGGCACCGGAGAACGAAGACGCCCATATGACCCAACTCCACCGCAGCGACTGTTTAGGTAAGTATTCTAAAGTCATTTTTACGTTCTACACAGAGGCCTGGGTTCTTATATACAGCATCATAGAATGCTGTATACAAGAGCCCACTGGCGGTGGACGCAGCTTATAGGCCCCAAACCTGCTGATGGGTTCCCTTTAATATTTTTTTTTTTTTTAAAAAGGAAGGATCAACAATGTCCACATCGTATGTTCTAGTGCCCTAGTTTTGGGAATTCTGGTCACAGTAATCAGACCCCAGCAGTCAGTAATTTATATCCCATCCTTCACTGAGGCGATAACTTACTACCTTGGGAATAACTCGCTACATTTTTTTTTTTTAATGTGAAATGTGTATAAGAATAGAATAGAGGTGCTCTCAGTCCAGAAACTAATGGATTGTGTTGAGGGAAAAAAAAGCATCAGCAAATAAGCCAAAGTGCACAGATCCAAACAGTCAAAGGCCACAATACAAACGCGGCGTAATAGACTTGTACAGTGCTAGAAAAAGACCAAAGGCCGAATTCACACAATGACAATTCTGCCACATGTTACTATTTGTGTTACTGCTGCAGCATACAGGCACTTCATGATCTAAGGCGAAGTTTAGTGTATAGAAGAATCCACGTTATTCTGAAGAAAAAAAAATCCACTTGCAAAAGATTCCCCATGTATTAGAATAGGAAAATGCGCCTAGAATACACATCGCACATTCTAGTGCAAGGTAGAAAAAATAATTCAGACCAATTCTGTGATACGTTTGCAGCATGTGAATGTAGTGAAAGTCAGCATTTTTTCCTGCATTTTAATTGATTTTTCACCTGCATTTTTGTGTTTTTGAACAGCAATGAATGCTAGGAGATAAATAATGGAAACAGATGGATATTAGATACATATATGCATATAATTGCACAACCCGCCAACATACAATAAAATTGTGCCCTGTGGAACTTTTGAACTGCTTTTTATTATTAAAGGGAACCAAACATCAGCATTTTCCTATATAAGGTGCAGCCAGTGCAGTCCTGGCACTATCGGGCACAGTGTGTACATACCATCAGTGGGCAGCTCGGGTGTTTAGGCTCTGTGAAATCCAAGTTTATAACGTTTGAAAATTCATGCACTTTTTGATTGACGTGTGCACCTCTCTCCTAATGTCCGGGCGGGTTATGCACGTGTATACCCTCCCCCCCCGCCGCCTGTTTCTCCCTCTCACTGGACGGGTGTAAATTTCTAGTCTTCAGTTACACGGCGTCGGAGTTAGCGCCTGCGCATAGCGCTCATCTCCGGCGCCATGTTTCTGAAGCCCACAGTATTATGGTGCATGAGGGCTGCGCATGCGCCCTCGCTTCTTCAGATCTGTTGTGACCGCGGGAGCATGCGCGGTCACAACAGGACTGGAGCCCAGCTGATCTTACCCTGATTAGCTGCAGCTAATAGTCTGCTACGATATCGTCTGCTGCAGCTAAATCGGTAAGATGAGCTGTTTTCCAGTCCTGTTGTGACCGCGCGCGCTCCCGCGGTCACAACAGATCTGAAGAAGCGAGGGCGCATGCGCCGCCCTCTCATGCACCATAATACTGTGGGCTTCAGAATCAGAAACACGGCGCCGTAGATGAGCGCTATGCACAGGCGCTTACTCCGACGCCGTGTAACTGAAGATTAGAAATTTAAATTTACATACGGCCAGAGAGAGGGAGGAACAGGCGACGGGGATACACGTGCATAACCCGCCCGGACATTAGCAGCGAGGTGCACACGTCAATCAAAAAGTGCATGAATTTTTAAGCTTTATAAAGTTGAATTTCACAGCCTAAACACCCGAGCTGCCCACTAATGGTATGTACACAATGTGCCTCATAGTGCCAGTACTGCACTGGCTGCCCCTTATATAGGAAAATGCTGATGTTTGGTTCCCTTTAAATAAATGAATGAAAAATTGCATGAGGTCCCCTCCATATTTGATAGCCAGCAAAGGTAAAGCAGACGGCTGAGAGCTGATTTTAACAGGCTGGGTAGGTCCATTGTTATTTGGTCCCTTCCAGCCTGAAAATACCAGCCCGCCACCATCCCAGCAGTGGAGCCTTGGCACTTCATGATTGCCGTGGTGTTTTGGCAATCTGGGTAATAGTATGTGGGACTGATGTTCGCTGAGCATTGTCCAAAAACACAGATTACAACAAGTCCTTAAGTTAGTAATAGTAACAGTAATTAAAAAAAAAAAATAATAATAAACAAAATGGATTAATCCCCAAAACACCCAAGCAGTTCTGACGTAATTCAGAGACTTGACGTCCCAGAAAGATCTCAGCTCTGCTACACCCTGGGGCCATAGTGCGAGGTCACATTAAAAAACATGACCGATCACTGGGACACCCTAAAGGAGCCGCTGCTCTGAGAGCGGTGACGTCAGTGATTTCCCCTGAGGTTACAGCATTCTATCCCATTGGTACCCCAGCTGTGACCTCAGCTGAACTCACCTGAGGTGAACTCACTGAACTCAAATCCAGTAATCTGGCACCATTGAAGTCAATAATACGGTAATCCAGGTCCATTGAACTCCATGCCAGATTACCAGATATGAGTTTGCCTCAGGTGAATTGACCTGAGGTCACAGCTGGGGTATCGTGGGTACATAGAGTCGTGACCTCAGGTGAACTCACTGACCTCACCGCTCACAGCTGCAGCTCCGTCAGTGTGTTCCTGACGCCACAGGGATCGGTCGAGTTTTCTAATGTGACTGCGCACTGCACCTTCAGGATGTAGCCGAGCCATATTTGTCATAGGATATTGTGTCTGTGTATTACGTCGGACCTGCAGTGGTGTTTTCGGTGTTAATAAATTGGAGACAGAGGGGTTTGGGGGGGGTTTTTAAAACAAATGTTCTATTTTTCTTTTTACTTACATGATTACAGGATTTCTGGCAGCTGTGATTTTTTTTTAACAAATCAGTCATTAACCCCCTATATTACCCCAAATGCCACCGCACCAGGGCAGGCAGGAAAAGTCGGGTAAGTGCTAGGATTGGTGGAGCTAATGGATTACCATGGGCCTCCTCAGCCTGAGAATACCAGGCCCCAGCTGTCTGCCTTATCTTGGCTTGGTATCAAATTTAGAGGTGACTGCATGCCTTTTTTTAATTATTTATTTAAATAATTAAAAAAAACAAACCGCATGGGGTCCTTTTGTATTTTGATACATTGCCAAGATAACACACACAGCTGGAGGCTGTAGCTTCCAGCTGTCTACTTTATCTGTGCTGGGTATCAAAAAACGGGGGACCCTACATTTTTTTTCCCACTTACTTATTTTTACACTGCACTTCGTGGAGCCAGACAGCTAGTTTGAGGGCAACCAATCACAGATGGCGGTAGTCTGACTGCACCTAACCACAGATGCTGTTACAGAGGGTGGGCGTGAAAAGCGGTGAATATTCATGAGATTTTATAAGTAGACCCAGAAACAGTGAGGCAGACAAGTGGAAACTCGGTAAGTATAATTGTCCTGCTTCAGTTTTCTTTTTTAAAAATGTTTTGATCCAGGAGTAGCACAATCAGAAGAAAACTATAATAGAGACACGGGCACCACTGCTGTATTTATCACCCACTCCTGATTTGGACTTACAAATACAAAGGTAAAAACCTCACCAAATACTGAACTTTATTTTGTTGGGTTTTTTTGCTTGTTTCAGTGGCAAAAAGAGTGCATGCAAAATTAAGCAAAATGTGCGTTTTTGCAGCTGTTTTTTCCTGCCAACAGATGCACAAAATTTCTGCATCCAAATATTCAGCGTATGCACATACCCTAAGTGTTTTTAGAAAACTGGACCCAAAACCACATGGTTTTTTTTAAAAGCTTTTTTTATGTTGATTCCTCAGCCTTTAAAAAAAAAAAAAAAAAAAAACTAACTCAAAACGCCTATTGTGCATACCCTTACATCAGAAGCTACGTGCACACAGACTTTTTTTAGTGTTTTGTGGCTTTTTTTGTACCCAAAAAACTAGTCTTCCTCTTCACTTTAGAGTTAATACTCTTGGTTATTCATCAATAGATTTTTTTTTTAGTGTTTTTTTTTCCCCACCTCAAATTTTGACAGATGCCTGGTAGAAAAAAAAATGTTTGTGTTCCTTCTTTGAAGCGGATTCAGATGGACCCAGTTACAAACTACCTGTCAAACCAAAAGGCATAAAAAAAAAAAAGCTTTCAAAAACTCAGCAGGAGGTGCTTAACAAAAAAAAATAATATATATTTTATATATATATATATATATATATAATTGCCTTATTCTGTCTGTCTGTCTGTCTGTCTGTCTGTCTGTCTGTCTGTCTGTCTGTCTGTCTGTCTGTCTGTCTGTCTGTCTGTCTGTCTGTCAGTCATGCTCCAAAATTGTGTCCTTACGGTGACACAAAGCTGATTGGCCGCTGGGCTCGCCATGGCCCCGCCCCCCACACGGATTGGCCTCTCGCCCTGGCTCTCTGCAGGCCCCGCCCCCCTCACGCAATGCACGCTCGCTCTGGCCCAACTGACACGGAGCTCCGACTCCCAGGTGAGTACACACACACTCACTCTCACACACACCTCACATCCACACACTCACAACATCCTGGGATATCGCTTGCTTCTACACCGGCTCCGTCACGATCCCAGCAGCGCCAGACATAACCTTGCGATGCTGGGATCTTGACGGAGCCCGTGAACGCTGGTAACCATTATACACATCGGGTAACTAAGGTCCCTTGGTTACCCGATGTGTATCATAGTTACCAGTGTACACCGGCTCCGTCACGATCCCAGCAGCGCCAGACATAACCTTGCGATGCTGGGATCTTGACGGAGCCCGTGAACGCTGGTAACCATTATACACATCGGGTAACTAAGGTCCCTTGGTTACCCGATGTGTATCATAGTTACCAGTGTACACCGGCTCCGTCACGATCCCAGCAGCGCCAGACATAACCTTGCGATGCTGGGATCTTGACGGAGCCCGTGAACGCTGGTAACCATTATACACATCGGGTAACTAAGGTCCCTTAGTTACCCGATGTGTATCATAGTTACCAGTGTACACCGGCTCCCGGTACACATGTGCAGGGAGCCGGCATTATACTCCTCTCCCCCAGGACTACTCCTCCTATTACAGTCCTCCTATTATACTCCTCTCTGAGTATAATAGGAGAACTATTATAGCATGGAGGATGTAGCACGATGGGGGGTGCGCAGCATGGGGGATGTAGCACGATGGGGTGCGCAGCATGGGGGATGTAGCACGATGGGGAGTGCGCAGCATGGGGGATGTAGCACGATGGAGAGTGTGCAGCATGGGGGATGTAGCAAGTTGGGGGGTGCGCAGCATGGGGGATGGAGAACGATGGGGGGTGCGCAGCATGGGGGATGGAGAACGATGGGGGGTGCGCAGCATGGGGGATGGAGCACGATGGGGGGTGCGCAGCATGGGGGATGTAGCACGATGGGGAGTGCGCAGCATGGGGGGTGCGCAGCATGGGGGATGTAGCACGATGGGGAGTGCGCAGCATGGGGGATGTAGCACGATGGGGAGTGCGCAGCATGGGGGATGTAGCAAGATGGGGAGTGCGCAGCATGGGGGATGTAGCACGATGGGGAGTGCGCAGCATGGGGGATGGAGCACGATGGGGGTGCGCAGCATGGGGGATGGAGCACGATGGGGAGGTGCGCAGCATGGGGGATGGAGCACGATGGGGGGGTGCGCAGCACGGGGGATGGAGCACGATGGGGAGTGCGCAGCATGGGGGATGGAGCACGATGGGGAGTGCGCAGCATGGGGGATGGAGCACGATGGGGAGTGCGCAGCATGGGGGATGGAGCACGATGGGGAGTGCGCAGCATGGGGGATGTAGCACGATGGGGAGTGCGCAGCATGGGGGATGTAGCACGATGGGGAGTGCGCAGCATGGGGGATGTAGCACGATGGGGAGTGCGCAGCATGGGGGATGTAGCACGATGGGGAGTGCGCAGCATGGGGGATGTAGCACGATGGGGAGTGCGCAGCATGGGGGATGTAGCACGATGGGGAGTGCGCAGCATGGGGGATGTAGCACGATGGGGAGTGCGCAGCATGGGGGATGTAGCACGATGGGGAGTGCGCAGCATGGAGGATGGAGCACGATGGGGAGTGCGCAACATGGGGGATGGAGCACGATGGGGGGTGTGCAGCATGGGGGATGGAGCACGATGGGGAATGCGCAGCATAGGGGATGGGGCATGATGGGGGGTGTGCAGCATGGGGGATGGAGCACGATGGGAGGTGCACACCTCCCCCCAACACACACACACACACACACAGGGAACCACAAACACCGCCATACACAGACACCCACACACACAGACAACGCTGCACACACACACACACACACAACACCCAACACACAAACACTGCGGCATACATAAATATACGCACATACCTCACAACACACACATTGCACAAAACATACCTCCCCCCAAAACACACCACACCCACACAAACCGCGCAACACACACACAGCGCTCCACAAACAACGCAACACACATACAACACCGCTCTCACCCCCCGCCACACCCAGACAACACCCAGAACATGTACAGCGCCCTACACAAACACTTGGTAACTACACACAACAACATCATCTATCTATATCTATATCTATATATAACAAAAATCATACATGAACTACACAATACGTAAATTCTAGAATACCCGATGCGTAGAATCGGGCCACCTTCTAATTATATATATATAGTGTATATATATAGTGTAATTATATATATATACTACCCTAAGGCCTTGTGCTGATACGGCGGTTTTGTGGCTTCACCAAAAAACCCACCATCTGGCAAAACAACAAGTCACCTTTGCCAGAAAACACTTTTTTGAGTGTTTTTCATGCGTTTTTGACAATGCTTTTTTTTTCATGACTTCATTGAAGTCAATGGGTGTAAAACGCACAAAGAACTGCCATGTTCCTTTTTTTGCACCAAAAACTGCAACAAAAAAAGAAGCAACGTGTATGCAGCACTCCTGAATTCTCAGACTTTGCTAGGGAATGAAAAACATGTAGATTTGGGCAACAAACTGTACCAAAAAACATAGCAAAAAAAAGCGTAAAAAAAATGCAGAGTACGCACAAGGCCTTAGGCTACATACACACACAGCTTTTCAAGATGTTTGAGCAAAAACTTGAACACTTGGGATAATTGTGAAACTCTTAATCAAAAAACAAAATATTAAAAGGTTTCTGCTCAGTTTTTCTTCTAATAAGGCTAGTTCACACTTTCGTTAAAAATTGTATCAGTCACAATCCGCTGCTCTGGTAAACAACGGAATCTGTTTGGCGGATTCCGTTGTTCCCATATACTTCTATGAGCGGCGGATTGTGACTGATGATGCTGCGTTGCACCCTCCGCCCGACTGATCAGTCGTGGAACGACTGCCGCGGGGCGGAAGGAACACAGCCTGTAACGTTTTTTGAGCAACGCAATCCATAGGATTTTGCTGCGCATGCTCTCTCTGGCTCCCTGCACACGTAACCAGGATACACATCGGGTTACTAAGCAATGCGCTTTGGTTAGTTACCCGATAGTTACACTGGTTACGTGTGCAGGGAGCCAGCGCTAAGCGGTGTACGCTGGTAACCAAGGTAAATATCGGGTAACCAAGCAAAAAGTGCTTTGCTTTTAGTTACCCGATATTTCCCCTGGATACGTGTGCAGGGAGGCCGACACTTCCCCGCTCGGCTCCGCCCCCTCCCGTACTCCGCATGTGTACACACACACACACACACATACACACTCACCTGTCCCCAGCCCTGCAGTCCCCGCAGCAGACGTCCTCAGCGCCACGGCCCCGCTCGGCTCCGCCCCCTCGCACTCCGCCCCCCGCACACAACGGAGTCCGACAATGAATTCTGTTCTTTGTTATCCGTTGTACAATGCATTAGTCACATGCGTCAAGCAACGCATGTGACTCATGCAAAACAACGAAAATGTGAACCTAGCCTAAGACTCCATACGCATATAACCTAAGACGATTAACTTTAAAAACTTGTTTTTGAATTGCTCAAGATGTTCTACCAAGTGGCTGCAATACGAGCATGTAAAATATGGCCAAGAATTTCTGACGATGGAACCGGCCCAAGTTACTGCCAACTCTTTTTTGAGGCTGTTAATTGCAGGAAAAGCTTTCATACAATATTTTGGATAAACTGTAATAAGCAGCAGGGGAGCAGGAATGAAAGACGGTACAGAATTGAAAAGCCTGGGAGCGATTTTCTGGAGACATTATAAATGGAGAGCGGACAATATGGCATACGGTATTCATTTTCTCATCAGTTTACATTTAAAGGGAATCTATCAGCAGGTTTTTGCTATGTATGCTTAAGACAGCATGCTGCAAGGGTTGACAAAGCAAATTCAGGGCTGCCTGTCTTGTCACAGTTCATCTGTCATTTGCTATGTTTATTTAAGCAGCAGGACTTCTCATTTCTCTTACTGCAATGTCACTCGCATAAGGCCCTGTGCCCACGCTGTGGATTTTGATGGATTTTCAGAAATCTGCAGCAAAATCTACATGTCCATTGTGAAGCCAGCAAAGTCTATGAGAATTCAGTAGTGCTGTGCCCACGTTGAGTATTTTTCCCTTGCGTATTTGGTGCAGATTTCTTTTTTTTCTGCACCAAATCTGCACCAAATACGCAAGGGAAAAATAAGCAACATGGGCACAGCACTACTGAATTCTCAGACTTTGCTGGCTTCAAAATGGACATGCAGATTTTGCTGCAGATTTCTGATACATATGCGTCAAAACTACATTGCGTGGGAACTGGGCCTAACAGTCCGGCACGCCCCCTCCTCTGATTGACACATCACTGTCAATGCAAAAATCTCTATTGAGAGCCTAGCGTGGGCAGCTCTCTGAGCTCTGCTACATGACTAAATCTAAAAATTCTGATTGTATCAGAACGGCTGCAGCCAGTAATCTAAGTGATACATCATTGGATTCAGGATCTCTGCCCCTATATTATGCTGCTCAGATGAGGTAGCAAAAACCTGCTGACAGATTCCCTTTAACTGAAAATTGTTACTTACATCTGTGCTCTAATCCTCCAGCACTAATCATGTGGGAGGTTAGACCAGGAGAACAGAACTTGCTGACAGATTCCCATTAAAGCAGGATTAAAAACTGGCATCCTTAAAAGGGAAATCGTAAAGATTTCATACGGCAGTAAAATCGGCGACCATATAGATAGATAACTCCTCAAAGTCATTTTGTGGGATACTGTCAACCATGAATATATATCTGAGTAGTCACCACTCCAAGAGCCAAATTTTAAGGAAAACATTCAACTTCGGACTAGTTATTTTTTCTTTAGGCAATTTATATTGCCCGTTATGAGGCTGAGATGTAATCTACAGTGGCTACCAATTCTCTTTTAGGCACAATTCTCTATAAATTGGTAGGAAATGTTTTATTAAAATGTTATAAATCACTGCGTAGGTAACACTGTCAATTTATTCCTTTCCAGGTGGAATATATCAGAGGAACACAACACAAGAAAAGATGCTCCGGAGCCGCTATTCCTTGGGAAATACAAGTATTTACTAGATCAGACATGTCAGCAGAGCCGACGGGTCCTTTTTAATTTAGTCACCTTCCTTAGTTTTCTTGCTCTCAGTCGCTTTCCTTTTGTCAGATTTTATTAAGAAAAATTGCTTGCAGTTAAGAAACCAAAAAGGTCTCACAATAGCGTCTCTATGACAAGTCCAATAAAGCAGAAAAGTTACAAGCGGAATTTTTGTAATTTTTTTTTTTTAAAAGGAAATGCAAAACGTTCCTTTAAAAATAGATGACATTATAATAAGTCAGGATTACTGACACACAAAGACAGAAAGCGATGAAAACAGCGGGGAGCAACGTATTAAAGGCGACCATTCATACAACAGTCTAGAAGAAAAACCCGCTGAAGAAAAATGTGCCAAATGTAGTAATAGGGGCATATTTCTTAGGAAATTCGGCACATAACAGATTTCTGCTATAGCTATAAATTACACACATTTCTACAGAAAATTATAGGAACCAAGACAGACTGTAACCCCTCCCTATACCTCCACTAACGTTTCATATATAAAATGTATATACACCGTGTGCAGAATTATTAGGCAAGTTGTATTTTAGAGAATGTTTTTTTTATTGATTGACAACTATGTTCTCAATCAACCCAAAAGACTCAAATATCAAAGCTTAATATTTTTGGAAGTTGGGGATTTTTTATTAGATTTGTCTATCTTAGGAGGATCTCTGTTTGTGCAGGTAACTATTACTGTGCAGAATTATTAGTCAACTTAATAAAAAACAAATATATTCCCATCTCATTTGTTTATTTTCACCAGGTAAACCAATATAACTGCACACAATTTAGAAATAAACATTTCTGACACGCAAAAACAAAACCCCCAAAAAATTAGTGACCAATATAGCCACCTTTCTTTATGATGACACTCAGCAGCCTACCATCCATAGAT
The DNA here is from genome assembly GCF_048569485.1 of Anomaloglossus baeobatrachus. Taxonomy (NCBI): domain Eukaryota; kingdom Metazoa; phylum Chordata; class Amphibia; order Anura; family Aromobatidae; genus Anomaloglossus; species Anomaloglossus baeobatrachus. The sequence continues at coordinate 722,528,653 of NC_134354.1, forward strand.
TCTGTCAGTTGCTTGATCTGTTTACGATGAACATTGCGTGCAGCAGCCACCACAGCCTCCAGACACTGTTCCGAGAGGTGTACTGTTTTCCCTCCCTATAGATCTTACATTTTATGATGGACCACAGGTTCTCTATGGGGTTCAGATCAGGTGAACAAGGGGGCCATGTCATTATTTTTTCATCTTTTAAACCTTTACTGGCCAGCCACGCTGTGGAGTAGTTGGATGCATGTGATGGAGCATTGTCCTGCATGAAAATCATGTTTTTCTTGAATGATACGACTTTTTCCTGTACCACTGCTTGAAGTTGTCTTCCAGAAACTGGCAGTAGATCTGGGAGTTGAGCTTCACTCCATCCTCAACCCGAAAAGGTCCCACAAGTTCATCTTTGATGATACCAGCCCATACCAGTACCCCACCTCCACCTTGCTGGTGCCTGAGTCGCAGTGGAGCTCTCTGCCCTTTACTGATCAGCCTCTGGCCCATCCATCTGGCCCATCAAGAGTCACTCTCATTTCATCAGTCCATAAAACCTTTGAAAAATCAGTCTTAAGATATTTCTTGGCCCAGTCTTGACGTTTTATCTTATGTTTCTTGTTCAGAGGTGGTTATTTTTCAGCCTTCCTTACCTTGGCCATGTCCCTATGGCACACCTTGTGCTTTTTAATACTCCAGTAACATTGCAGCTCTGAAATATGGCCAACCTGGTGGCAAATGGCATTTTGGCAGCTTCACGCTTGATTTTCCTCAATTCGTGGGCAGTTATTTTGCGCCTTTTTTGCCCAACACGCTTCTTTCGACCCCTGTTGGCTATTTGCCATGAAACGCTTGATTGCTCGGTGATCACGCTTCAAAAGTTTGGCAATTTCAAGACTGCTGCATCCCTCTGCAAGACATCTCACAATTTTGGACTTTTTAGAGCCCGTCAAATCTCTCTTCTGACCCATTTTGCCAAAGGAAAGGAAGTTGCCTAATAATTAAGCACACCTTATATAGGATGTTGATGTCATTACACCAGACCCCTCCTCATTACAGAGATGCACATCACCTGATTTACTTAATTGGTAGTTGGCCCTCAAGCCTATACACCTTGGAGTAGGACAACATGTATAAAAATTATCATGTGATCAAAATACTCATAATATATATATAATTTTTTTTTTTTTTTTTTTGCAGGTTCCGTCCTCCTGATTTGGGTACAGCAGTGGGATGGCTTTATGCTTTTTTGATCAAAAATCGTGTTTACTAAGTACCCTATGTTTATTTATATGCACTATACTTTTATTTAGTTACAGCAGGGTACATGTTCAAATTATTCTTATTTTGGGTTTTCTTGGTCTCATGGCCAGTGTGAACATGAGCTTATAACATGCATGTGTACCAACTCACGCTCCAGCTCATTTTTATATATTTTTTCTATGGTGTTAGATTACTGTGATCAGATTCTCAGAGAGAGGAAGGATCGGATCACAGGTGCAGAGAAGACGGAGAATTTCATTTCTCCATTGTCTTTGTCGGTATAACTCGGATATCCGAATGCAGTCCAATGTTTTAGATGTACCTATAGACTTGAAATGATGCGTGCTATCTGATATAAGCGGCCATTCCTAATCTGCATTGCCCCATAGTATAACATTGATCGGATGGCTAACCAATAAAACATCAGACAGCCCTCGTCTGTTTTATAAACTGGTGTGAGTGAATCCTAAAGCTGTTAAGCTCGGGTCAGAAGAGCAGAGGCCGGCTCACGTTTTGCTGTCCAAGATCGGACCAAAATCAACCGTAGTCATAATTACCCCTTAGGCCATTTACCTTCCACTGGGATACTGCACTTAAAGGGAATCTGTCACCAGGTTTTTGCCATTTAATCCGAGAGCAGCATAATGTAGAGACAGAGCCCCTGATTCACTTACTAAGCTACTTAGTGTAGTTGTGAGAAAATCACCGTTAAATCAGCAGTAGATTATCATTACAGGACTACTTGATGTGCTGCAGGTAGTCCAGCATATTCATGAGCTCTGCATAACTGCTAGATCTGTAGAAGAGAAAACATTGATTTTATCAGCTCAGTAAGGCCCCTTTCCCACAGTTTTTTGCCGTCACAATCCGTTTTCTCGACGGATTGGCCGCAGATTGTGCCTAAACTGATGTGACGGATCCGTTTTTTGATGGATCCGACTAGAAGGAAGCTAAATAATACTTGGTGCATGCTCAGTTAAAAAAAAAAAAAATGGAATCAGTCGCTGGATTTCGTCATTTGACGGATGATGACGGATCCTGCTCCCATACGCTTCTTTTGTACCAAACAACGGACGGCGACGGATCTGTCGCTGTCCATTTTTTCGACGTACACAAAAAAATATACGGTGGACATCGTCTCTGTCCAACAAACAAACATTTTTTAACACTACAAGTCCCAGAAATTTCGAGCTCTCTAGGTTCCAAAGGTAGAAATGTTAAATAACCCCTCTCTGGGACTTCTAGTGTTATGGGTCCGTCGAACGACGGATGAAACGTGAGGCCGTCTGTTGCAATCCATCACTAATACAAGTCAATGAGAAAAAAACGGATCCAGTGGCATCAGTCGTTGGATCCGTTTTTTTTCAAAATTCGACGGATTGTGACTGATGGCAAAAAACTGATGTGTGAAAGGGGCCTAAGGCTGCTTTCACACACCCGGCTTTTGCAGTGCGGCTCAAAAACCTATGCAACGGATGCGTCGAAAAAAACTGATCCGTTGCATAAGTTTTTCCATGCGGCCCGTCCATTTTTTGACGGATGCGGCTTGATACGGAGCATGCGCAGTGCAAAAAAACGCATCCGGCCGCTGTATGCGTTTTTTGCCGCAGGACGCTGCATCCAGCGTCCATATGCTTGCATTGTAAATCGCGCCGCACAAAAAAAAGTGCCAGGCAACGTTCCATCCGGCCGCCGCATGGGCTAAATATGCCGCATCCGGCAAAAACCGGACGCAACGCAAGGCAATGCGGCACAATACGGCGCTAATGTAAGTCTATGCGGAAAAAACCCAGCCGATGGCAAAAAAAACGGTTGCATTTTTTCTGCAAAGCGCTGTATTGTGCCGCTCAGCAAAAACCGGATGTGTGAAAGCAGCCTTAGTGACATCTCTGGAATCAGGGTCTCTGTCTCTACATTATGCTGCTCTCAGATGGGGGAGCAAAAACCTGCTGACAGATTCCATTTAAGAAAAATGCAACTGTTCTTCTTTAGATGCGTTTTTTCCCAGAAACCACGCACAGTTTAACAACAAAGACTTTAAACGAGCAGTGGGCACAAGCTTTTGTGAATTCACTTCCATTTTGCTTGAACTGTTAAAGAGTATATTCAGCATACAAAAAAAAAGGTGTTTACGCTGCGTGGGAACCGGGCCTTACCGTTCTCATTAAGGCTCTCGCTTCTTTCATTATCCCGTCCTCTATTGCCCACGTTCCCCTCTTCACACCATGACGATGAGAAAATCAAACACATCACTGTCCACAGCAACAATCAGGAGTGAAGACGCTGCGGCCCACACAAGACCAGCAGGTTATTCAGAAACAATCAGCGTCCTAAGAACCTGCCATCGACATTTCTGACAGATGAATAGGAAATAAAGACTCCGAGGACGTAGGACACTGTTCACACTGACCAGACAATGTAATGACCGTGTACAGCATCTCTCATTCCAGGATAGCAAAGAGGGGCTCTACCGAAGCGATCTGACATAATAAAACTGCTTGGTAATATAATGGTATTACTGGAGGGGCTCCAGCCATAATCAGCCGCGCACCAGAGAATACTTTATGGAAATGACGGATTTTTATCCGCTGACTCCACACTTTTTTTGTTTCCTAAACCTATAGGGCGGAATATATTTAGACCAGCATTTTACACACCGGTTTTACTCCAGAGCACGCGACTGGGTTACAATACAAGAAAAATTATTAGAAGAGATAGATAAGCCTCCTGAATAATTCACTGTATTATATCCTGTCCATGGACCAGAAAACACCCGCATTGAGCGTACGGTGTGTGACCAGGGGGCCCTGGACTTAGGCTAGGGCCCCACTTTGCGTTTCCACCTGCGTTTTAGGTGCTTTTTAGGTCTGTTTTGAGAAGCACCTTTTTCATGCCAAAAGTCATGCGTTTTGATTTCCCAGCAAAGTCTATGGAAAATGGGGATTTCTAGACACCACTTTGAGTTTTAAAACGCTGCGTTTAATTTGCATATTTTGTGGCAAAAACCATGTGTTCAAAGAAGCAGCATGTCAATTGTTTTTGCCATTTTGGGTGCGTTTTGCTAACATTGAAGTCTATGAGAAATGGCAAAAACCAAGATTCCAGCAAATTCCAGCGTTTTACCTGCTTTTCCAGTGCAGAAAACATGCTTTTTGGACTTCAAAATAATGATTTCATATGTCCCTTTACACACACACATAGTCCGACAATTAAAAATAAGAATTTTAATAAATTATTGCTATTTTTCCATTAAATATATTACCGCTATAATTTCATTAAATTACCGTAATCTATTTTCATTATTTTTCACAAAAATATAGATTTGTTTCTTTTTTTTTCCAATTTTTTCATTGAGTTTGACTATTTAAACTTTATTTAGCAGTGTCATGATGTTCAAAACGCATCTATCAAAACGCAGGTGGAAAAGCATGTAAAACGCGCTGAAAACGCATCTAAAACGCGGTAAATACGCATGCGTTTTCAGCGCTAAATTTCTGAAAAAGGCAACTTTGGTCAAATCAATTAAGCCCAAAACGTGCATTTAGAAATGTAAGTAGATGAACGCAAAGTGGGGCTCTAGCCTAATAGTTGGAGCATGTTCACACATACTGGATTTTCTGTATCTTGTGCTGTATCTGTAGGAAAGTCTGCAGCAATAGAGTCGCACCAATTTGTGTGGACCTTGCTGCCAATTTCCCTGTGGACGTCAAAAAAATTAAAACATTGTTACTCAACTCTGTTCCCAAAAAGGTTGTACCACGAACAAAGTACCGTACTTTTCGTTTTATGAGACGCACTGGATTATAAGACACACCTCAAATTTAGAGGGAAAAAAAAAATTCGGGGTCCATTTTATAATCCGGTGGTGTTTTACCAGAGGTGGTGAAGCGGGGTCACAGGAAGCAGAGGCGGTGGTGGAAAAGGGTAATGCTGAGGGTGGTGCATCAGGTGTCCCAGATGCTTGCAATGTGAGGCAGGAGGAGCATCCAGAAACTATCGGTGGTGAGGGCTTCAAAGAAATGGAGCACAAAGTCGGCACATGCGCAAATGGAGCTCTCAGCTCAAGAGGTCATCTGCGTAAGTGCCGCATCCGGCCATTTATCTCACTGCAGCGGGCTTAAGGAAAATGGCGCCTGGAGTCGGCATGTGCGCAGATAGAGCTCTCAGCTCACTAAGAAGCAGAGATCTAATCTGTGCACGCACCACCTCCGGGCGCCATTTTCCTTAAGTCCGCTGGAGGGAGATCAATTGCTGGAGGCGGCACTTGCGCAGATGAGATCTTGACCTGAGAGTTCCACTTGCGCACGCGCTGACTCTGGGCGCCACTATTTGAAGCCCACGCCGCCATTTTCAGAACGCCGGCCAATGCAGCACAGCCCGCAGCGCACCGGCTGCAGCACTCCACCCATGGCCCGTAGCATCTTCCCTGCCTCCACCACCATCGGTAACCTACATTCGGATTATGAGATGCACCCCTCATTTTCCTCCTAAATATTTGGGAGGAAAAGTGCGTCTTATAATCCGAAAAATTAGGTACATTTTAATCAATAGATCTTCGAATAATAATAAGTTCCACATGGATGTGTTAAAAAAAAAATATATAAAATAAAAAGTTCCTGTGTTGAGAACACAAAAAGTTAGGGATATTTGGCTTTTGGGTGAAATTTATGTAAAAAGTTCACTCTACAGTGATATTATACCATGAATGTAGGGCACATAAGCAGCAATGGTGATTTCCTAACCTCAAACAATTTGAAACAACAGCCAACAGTGGTGGTTATACCCCCAAAAATGCCAATGTTGTTTATGCAGAGGCACAATGACTGGAATAACACATTTCTCTATACGTGATGTGGGGTGTGTCTGCAAGGGTTAATTTATCTCCTTCCACTTAGTCCAGCACTCAACCTCTGCTGTAGGCCGTCAAGTGAGCATAAATCACATCTAGACACAACAAGCTGCCATCACTCATCAAACACACAGGGTGAGAAGTCCCCGAAATATGCTACTACTGGACAACCAAAAGGCCACACACTCTCTAAAAGGCTAAAGATTCTTTAGCGCATATAAGGATGAAATGTACTAAAATTTCAAGCTTTAATATAAAAAGTACAGAGCATACAACAAAAAAGTATAAAAGATAAAAATGGCCCAAAAATAGCTATACAATAAAAAAGGGAGAAATAACATATACCCAAACGTTCCAGTCTAAAGCTTATCTTCTTTCTTCTTCCTTGAGGAAAGGAGAAATAAAATATGGATCACATCAGCATAGGCCGACCCCACATGTGAACACCTTTCTGTTGTCACCCATCTACTACGTCTCTGTGTACGCCCGCAGAAAGCATATACACCCTAAAATGACGCAAGACAAAATCCCACAGTAACTCCATCTGCACCATTATAGTCAACGGCCCCGTCGGCGCATGCGTCCGAAACCAGTTTTGCAGGGGGAGGGTAGGGTTTGGACGGAAGCCCCAACAGGACCAGTGTTCGTAGGTCATAATGCAGTGTGAAAGGGCACTTATAGACCACCTTCCTATAGTGAATAGAAAATATCAAGCCTGACCACAAGGGACCATCTGTTCAGGCTTTGAAGCTCAGGTGTCACCAATGATGACATCTTCAGTATTCTCATAGAAACCCCCCTTGGTTCTGAGTTCCTGTAATCAAAACACCTAAAGATTATGCACTTTGTGTAGACAGTTTGTAGAGCAAGTATTTATACACACTAAACAAATATATATTTCCCACACCTCCACCCTTTTGAAAGTGCATGGGCTTGACGTACTTGGTCGCTCCTGAGCACATCTCTAGCCATACTTAATCTCATATGTTCAGTGCGGGGGTGGATGTCCTCTATCACACTGATATTATTCAATTAGTATGGTCTTGTGAGTATACCAGTCACAAAGTATAGGGCCATTCTGTGTGGCATTCATCATCCGATTCAGAAGAGCATTCTTCACAATGAAGAGGTCATCATTATGGGATGTGACCAAAGGACGTCCACTTCTATGCCTGTCTCTTCCAGTCTCTCTGTATCTCTATTGCAACCTGATGATGACACATTCAGCTCAGTGGCCACTTCTGCCTGAGAACATCTTGTTTGAAGCCTCACAATGGCGAGGTACTGCTCATCAATAGAGATGAACGGACTTGCGGGAGTTCGGTTGGCTCAGATGGATTTTAGATAAGTATTTGTGTAATTGGGCAGTTCGGGTCTCCGCCTGCATCCAGCCAGCCATAACCAGATCACTTCCTGGGGGGGGCAGGGTTTTCCCTTTCTTTTTTTCCTCCGTTCGTTCACACTACTTCCAATCACGCGGTTGCTTCCTCCAGTGAAAGCTGTTCAAGCACTGCAAACAGTTCACACTGGACGGAGCACTAAGGTACCCGAGTACAGTGATGCTTGCTCAAGTGTTCAGTATACATAAAGCATCCGAAGTCTGTTTTTCTTTTTTTTATAAAGTCTGTATTTGGTGTGAACACCGAATGTCAGGTTCACTCATCTCTACTGATCAATTGTTAGGTGTTGTCTTGGTCTCATGATTAGAGATGAGCGGACCCGTGGGAGTTCGGATTCTGCTGGTCCAGCTGAACTTTTTTAAAGTACAATTTGTTGTGCAATTTCTTCTGAATACGCCAATACCTCATATGTGGTGGAAAACCACTGTTTGGGGGCACGGAAGGGAAGGAGCACTATTAGGCTATGTGCGCACTTACCGGATTTTGCCGCGGATTTTTCGCGGATTTGCTGCATGTTTCGCTGCAGAAAATGTTCATAACATCTCTGCAGTGAATCACCAGCAAAACCTATGGAGAAAAAAAATCCTGTGCGCACTGGGCGGAATTTGACAGCTGCATGTTTTGCTGCGGGAATCCCGCAGCAAAAACAAGTGCATGTCACTTCTTTTCCGCACATCGCTGCGGGATTTCACTCCATTGACTCCAATGTTAATCATGAAATCCCGCAGGGAATAACGCAGGTAGCAAATTCTGTGCGGTTCACTGCGTTTTCCTGCGTTATTCCCTGCGGTATTTCGCGGTTTACCTCCGGTAATGTACATCGCCTGTCTGCGGTTTTGCAGGGAAGTGATGTCATTACAGGAAGAGGAAGCGGAGCAGAGAGTAAACACACACACAGATCACACACACACACACACACATCACAGACATAGACACAGACACATAGAACACAGAAAGAAAACGGAAATATAGAAACAAAAGAACGTGGGCTCCGCTGCATATTTACCTTCCAGCCGAGGTAAGCACACAGCGGCGGCCCGGTATCCTCAGGCTGGGGAGGGAGAGGGGCAGGGGTAATGTCCCCCGCCTCACTCCCCCTCCGGCAGCCGAGAATATCAGCCGCAGCTGCCCCGGCACTGTCGCATGCATTATGCGGCAAAGCCGGCGTGTCCTCGGCTCTTCCTGCCGCCGTGTAGCAGTGGCGGTCAGGGTAATAAGGGGTTAATGGTGGGGGATCACCGCCATTAACCCCAGGCTTGATCATGGCAGCGTCTATGTGACAGCTGACATGATCAACCCGTAAGTGAAAAAAACACAGACACCGAAAAATCCTTTATTTTAAATAAAACCAACAAGCCTCGTTAACCCTTTTATTAACCCCTCCCGCACCAAAGCTCCGGCGTAATCCACACAGCTCCGACGTAATCCACAGGTCCTGCACTGCTGACATCCAGCCGCGATGTGTCACAGACACTGCTGAATGAAAGCAGCAGACAGCAGAGGTAATTACCGGTCATTTCCCACGGCCGGTAATGTGAACTCACTGCCGACCGTGGGAAATGCAGCGATCTGTCCTCTATCTATCCCTCTGTCTGTCTATCTATCTATCTATCCCTCTATCTATTCTTCTGTCTATCTATCTACTATCTCAGAATTAAATGACTTTTTTTTTTTTTTTTTCAATGTGCTTTATTGCATTGAATGCAATAAAGCACATCCCAACCCGCACGCGGCAAAACCGCGGAAATACCGCGAATAATACCGCGGTAAAACCGCAGCAAACCGCGGCAAACCGCATGCGGTTTTCGGGTGCGGTTTCCCGCGGTTTTTTACCGCGGGTGCGGTAATCTTTGAGAGCATGCGGAATTTTCTCAAGAAAATTCCATTTCCCAGTGCGCACATGGCCTTAGACTTTTTGAACCCAAAATTGGCTGGAATCGTTAGCGGAGGCCATGTCGCGTTTGGAGACCCACTGAGGTACCTAAACAGTGTAAACCCCCCACAAGTAACCCCATTTTGGAAACTAGACCCCTCAAGAAATTTATCTAGAAGTTTGGTGAGCACCTTCAATCCCCAGGTGCTTCACAGAATTTTATAACATTGAGTCATGAAAATGAAAAACATTTTTACCACAAAAATGTTGCTTTAACCCCAACTGTTTCAAGTTCACTAGGGTAACAGGAGATAATGAATCATACAATTTGTTGTGCAATTTCTCCTGAGTATGTCAGTACCCATATGTGGTCAAAGAAGGGAATTTTGTTTACTTACCGTAAATTCCTTTTCTTCTAGCTCGTATTGGGAGACCCAGACAATTGGGTGTATAGCTTCTGCCTCCGGAGGCCACACAAAGTATTACACTCAAAAGTGTAACCCCTCCCCTCTGCCTATACACCCTCCCGTGCCTCACGGGCTCCTCAGTTTTGGTGCAAAAGCAGGAAGGAGGAAACTTATAAATTGGTTTAAGGTAAATTCAATCCGAAGGATGTTCGGAGAACTGAAAACCATGAAACAATTGAACATCTAGCCCGAAGGGAACAGGGGCGGGTGCTGGGTCTCCCAATAGGAGCTAGAAGAAAAGGAATTTACGGTAAGTAAACAAAATTCCCTTCTTCTTTGTCGCTCCATTGGGAGACCCAGACAATTGGGACGTCCAAAAGCAGTCCCTGGGTGGGTAAAAGAATACCACGATAACAAGAGCCGACACGACTCCCTCTTACAGGTGGGCCACCGCCGCCTGAAGGACCTGCCTACCTAGACTGGCATCTGCCGAAGCATAGGCATGCACTTGATAGTGCTTTGTGAAAGTGTGCAGACTAGACAACGTAGCTGCCTGACACACCTGCTGCGCCGTCGCCCGGTGCCGCAATGCCCAGGACGCCCCTACGGCTCTGGTAGAATGGGCTTTCAGCCCCGAAGGAATCGGAAGCCCCGAAGAACGGTAAGCTTCAAGAATCGGTTCCTTGATCCACCGAGCCAAGGTTGACCTGGAAGCTTGCGAACCCTTACGCTGACCAGCCACAAGGACAAAAAGCGCATCTGAACGCCGCAGGGGCGCTGTGCGAGACACGTAGAAACGGAGTGCTCTCACTAAATCTAATGAGTGCAAATCCTTTTCAAAGCGGTGAATTGGATTAGGGCAAAATGAAGGTAAGGTGATATCCTGATTGAGATGAAAAGGCGATACCACCTTAGGGAGAAATTCCGGAACAGGACGGAGAACCACCTCATCCTGGTGAAAAACCAGGAAGGGGGCTTTGCATGACAGTGCTGCAAGCTCCGACACTCTACGGAGAGAAGTAACTGCTACTAGAAATGCCACTTTCTGCGAAAGACGTGATAAGGAGACATCACGCAGCGGCTCAAAAGGCGGTTTCTGAAGAGCCGTTAGCACCCTGTTAAGGTCCCAGGGTTCAAGCGGGCGCTTGTAAGGTGGGACTATGTGGCAAACTCCCTGCAGGAACGTGCGGACCTGCGGAAGCTTGGCCAGGCGCTTTTGAAAGAATATTGAGAGTGCCGATACTTGCCCTTTGAGAGAACTAAGTGACAACCCCTTATCCATTCCGGATTGAAGGAAGGAAAGAAAAGTGGGTAAGGCAAAAGGCCAGGGAGTAAGACCTTTATCAGAACACCAGGACAAGAAAATCCGCCAAGTCCTGTGATAGATCTTGGCGGACGTCGGTTTCCTGGCCTGTCTCATAGTGGCAATGACATCCTGAGACAGCCCTGAAGACGCTAGGAGCCAGGACTCAATGGCCACACAGTCAGGTTGAGGGCCGCAGAATTCAGATGGAAAAACGGCCCTTGCGACAGCAAGTCTGGGCGGTCTGGCAGCGCCCACGGCTGACCCACCGTGAGATGCCACAGATCCGGGTACCATGACCGCCTCGGCCAGTCTGGAGCGACGAGAATGGCGCGACGGCAGTCGGACCTGATCTTGCGTAGTACTCTGGGCAGCATTGCCAGAGGAGGAAATACATAAGGTAGTCGAAACTGCGACCAATCCTGAACTAATGCGTCCACCGCCAGAGCTCTGTGATCTTGAGATCGTGCCATGAAGGTCGGGACCTTGTTGTTGTGCCGTGACGCCATGAGATCGACGTCCGGCGTTCCCCAGCGGCGACAGATCTCTCGAAACACCTCTGGGTGCAGGGACCATTCCCCCGCATCCATGCCCTGACGACTGAGAAAATCTGCTTCCCAGTTTTCTACGCCCGGTATGTGAACTGCTGAGATGGTGGATGCTGTGGCTTCCACCCACTGCAGAATTCGCCGGACTTCTTGGAAGGCTTGACGACTCCGCGTGCCGCCTTGGTGGTTGATGTATGCGACGGCAGTGGCGTTGTCCGACTGGATACGGATCTGCCTGCCCTCCAGCAGCTGCTGGAAAGCCACTAGGGCCAGATACACTGCCCTTATCTCCAGGACATTGATCTGAAGGGAAGACTCTATCGGAGTCCAGGTTCCCTGAGCCCTGTGATGGAGGAACACCGCTCCCCACCCTGACAGGCTTGCGTCCGTGGTGACCACAGCCCAGGTTGGGGGCAGGAAGGATTTTCCCTGTGATAGAGAAGTGGGAAGAAGCCACCACTGAAGGGACGTCTTTGTTGCAAGGGAAAGAGAGACGTTCCTGTCGAGAGAGTTCGACCTCCTGTCCCATTTGCGGTGAATGTCCCACTGAAGTGGCCGCAGATGGAATTGCGCGAAGGGCACTGCCTCCATCGCTGCTACCATCTTCCCCAGGAAGTGCATGAGGCGTCTCAAGGGGTGAGACTGAGTCTGAATCAGAGATTGCACCCCTGCCTGCAGTGACAGCTGTTTGTCTAGTGGTAGCTTGACTACCGCTGACTGTGTATGAAACTCCATCCCTAGATAGGTCAGAGATTGGGTCGGTGTCAACTTGGATTTTGGGAAGTTGATGAGCCACCCGAACTGCTGGAGGGTCTCCAGAGCGACGGTAAGGCTGTGTTGACACGCCGCCCGAGAAGGTGCCCTGACTAGGAGATCGTCCAAGTAAGGAATCACCGAGTGCCCCTGAGAATGCAGGATCGCCACAACGGATGCCATGACTTTGGTGAAAACCCGTAGGGCTGTCGCCAGGCCGAAGGGTAATGCCACGAACTGAAGGTGTTCGTCCCCTATGGCGAAACGCAAAAAGCGTTGATGTTCTGGTGCGATCGGCACATGGAGATAGGCATCCTTGATGTCGATCGATGCGAGGAAGTCTCCTTGTGACATCGAGGCGATGACCGAGCGGAGAGATTCCATCCGGAATCGTCTGGTGCTCACGTGTTTGTTGAGCAATTTGAGGTCCAGAACGGGACGGAATGATCCGTCCTTCTTTGGTACCACGAATAAGTTGGAGTAAAAACCCCGACCCTGTTCCTGAGTGGGAACGGGGGTCACGACGCCTTCTTTTTTCAGAGCGTCCACTGCTTGAAAAAGTGCGTCTGCTCGCGCGGGGGGCGGGGAGGTTCTGAAGAAACGAGTCGGAGGACGAGAGCTGAACTCTATCCTGTAACCGTGAGACAGGATGTCTCTCACCCATCGGTCTTGAACATGTGGCCACCAGGCGTCGCGAAAGCGGGAGAGCCTGCCACCGACCGAGGATGCGGTTCGGGGATGCCGTGAGTCATGAGGAGGCCGCCTTGGAAGCAGTGCCTCCGGCGGTCTTTTGGGGGCGTGACTTAGACCGCCACGCATAGGAGTTCCTTTGGCCTTTGTCCTGTCTATTGGACGAAGAGGACTGTGGCTTGGCGGAGGGTGGAAAGGACCGAAACCTCGATAGTATTTTTCGCTGCTGAGGTCTCTTAGGTTTGGACTGGGGTAAGGAGGAGTCCTTTCCCTTGGATTCCTTAATAATCTCATCCAATCGTTCGCCAAACAATCTCTCGCCAGAAAACGGCAAGCCGGTTAAGAACCTCTTGGAAGCAGAGTCTGCCTTCCATTCGCGCAGCCACATGGCCCTGCGGACTGCAACAGAATTAGCGGATGCCACCGCTGTACGGCTAGCAGAGTCTAGGACTGCGTTCATGGCGTAGGAAGAAAACGCCGACGCCTGAGAGGTTAAAGATGCAACCTGCGGGGCAGACGTACGTGTGACCGCATTAATCTCAGCCAGACAAGCTGAGATAGCTTGGAGTGCCCACACGGCTGCAAAAGCCGGGGCAAAAGACGCTCCCGTGGCCTCATAGAACTCCTGGTGAAATCCATCTATCTGCCTGTCAGTGGCATCTTTTAGTGATGAACCATCTGCAACCGAAACCACGGATCTAGCCGCCAATCTGGAGACTGGGGGATCTACCTTAGGACATTGAGCCCAACCCTTAACTACGTCAGCGGGGAAGGGGTAACGTGTGTCAGTAAGGCGCTTAGTAAAGCGCTTGTCCGGAACCGCTCTGGGCTTCTGGACAGCATCGCTGAAGTTAGAGTGATCAAAAAATGCACTCCGTGTACGTTTGGGAAACCGAAACTGGTGTTTCTCCTGCTGAGAGGCCGACTCCTCTATAGGTGGAGGCGGTGGAGATAGATCCAACACCTGATTGATGGACGAGATAAGATCATTTACTAAGGCGTCCCCTTCAGGTGTATCAAGATTGAGAGCAACATCAGGGTCCGAGCCCTGAGCTGCGACCTCCGCCTCGTCCTCTAGAGAGTCCTCAAGCTGGGAACCCGAGCAGCGTGAGGAAGTCGGGGAAGATTCCAAGCGAGCCCACTTAGCTGGTCTGGGACTGCGGTCCGTGGAGGAGTCCTCCACGTGAGACCTGGGGCCCACCCCGGCCGGGGTGTACCCAGAGGGACCTGGAGGTGCAGATCTAACCGGGTCCGGGGCCTGTGTAAGGACCGGTCTGGACTGCAGGGCTTCTAGCAACTTGGCAGACCATTTGTCCATAGACTGAGCCATGGATTGTGAGAGTGACTCAGAGCTTGTCAGCAAAAACTGCAAACTCTGTCGCTGCCACCTGGACAGTAGAAACAGGGGGGTCTGCCTGAGCCGAGGGGCCCACTAGTGACCGAGGCTCCGGCTGAGCAAGCGTAACAGGGGTCGAGCTTTGCTCACAGTGAGGGTAGGTGGAACCCGCAGGTAACATGGCCCTACAAGAGGTACATGTCGCAAAAAAATCCTGTGCTTTAGTGCCCTTGCTCCTTGTGACCGACATGTTGTTGTGTCCTAGGAGCGTGATCACTGAGGGTATACAGAAAAAAGGGTATACAGCCCGACCGAACAGAAAGGTATATATATACGTATCTATACCGGCACCAAAGGGGACCAACACCGAGTGACCGGTGCGGCTTACCGACCGCTAAAAAGCGGGGTGTGTGCGCTCCAGATTCCCTGCCTGGTCTCCCAGAGCTGCAAAGCTGTTCTGTGTGATTCTCCACCGGCAGAATGTCCTAAAGATGGCTGCCGAAACTCTCAGGGGAGGGGTGGGCGATGTTAGGAAAAGTGCGGGAATCTGGGGTCCCCACAGTGATCAGTGAGGGGGGAGGGAGCATACAGGATGCCCCGGCCCTCATATCCGACGTCAGGTCGGCTGTCCCGCCCCTATCTCTGATAGACAGGCCCGGGGGCGGGAGTTTTCCACTAGGCCGCGATGAAGCCGGGGACTAAATTTAATACCGCGGCCGACAAGCAGGCGCGGTCGGCGCGGTAGTCCCCGGTCTTCACAATTCAGCAGACAGTTGCGGCGTCCGGAAACCAGGCGCTCCATACACAGTCCCCATGGGGACACAGAGTACCTCGTGGATGCAGGGCCCTGTCCCTGAAGATAGATAAGCTCCTGTCCAGCAGATTCCCTCAGGGGCTGTGGAGGGAGCACGGTCCCAGAACCTGGATGACCGCTTCGGATCCCACTTCTACCAGAGCCCTCAGGGATGGAGAAGGAAACACGGCATGAGGCTCCGGCCGTCGTACCCGCAATGGGTACCTCAACCTTAACAGCACCGCCGACATAGTGGGGTGAGAAGGGAGCATGCCGGGGGCCCCGTGGGGGCCCTCTTTTCTTCCAACCGATACAATCAGCAGCTGCTGCTGACTAAAATGGAGATGTGTGAGTGGATGTGTGCCTCCTTCCACACAAAGCATAAAACTGAGGAGCCCGTGAGGCACGGGAGGGTGTATAGGCAGAGGGGAGGGGTTACACTTTTGAGTGTAATACTTTGTGTGGCCTCCGGAGGCAGAAGCTATACACCAAATTGTCTGGGTCTCCCAATGGAGCGACAAAGAAAACTACTTTTGAGGCACAGTACAAAGTGAAGAAGGGAACGAGAGTCATATTGAAGTTCAGATTTAGTTGGAATGGTTTGCGGATGCCATGTCACATTGGCAGAGCCCCTGAGGTGCCAGAATAGTAGAAACCCCCACAAGTCACCCCATTTTATAAACTGCACAAACAATGAATGTATCTAGGGGTGCAGTGAGCATATTGACAAATGTGTCTCAAAATGTTATACTACTGGGTAGTGAAGATTACATATTAACTGCTAAAATGTTGCTTTAACCCCAGATTTCCAATTTATATACGTATATGTAATATGTATTTAATCTGGGACCCAGCTGACCACTTTACCATTCATATTGAAGTTTTGGACATGACACAAGTCAGGTACAGAATATGTTTTTAACTTTAGTAGGTTAGGGACTGTCTCAGATGGGTACACCGTGACGAGGTGAGACAGCTTCTTACCTTTTTGCAAAATGTATATACTAAGTACCCTGTTATTAAGCACTTGCAATTTATTTATTTATAGTCAGGGTATTTTTCCTACAATTTTTCTCCTTTGGTTTTTTTCTAGTCTTGAGGCTGCAATTCACATGCTTGTAATGTTGCATGTTTATTGAACCTTTGTTACAGCTCAGTTTTTTTGTGTTTTTTGTCTGTTATCTTGCTCTAATGCAAGTTGGGGGTGCAGCCCTCCTGATACTGAGGCTGAACAATTACCTGCGTCTCACTTTTTGCGATGTATTTAATCTGGGACCCAGCTGACCACTTTACCATTCATATTGAAGTTTTGGACATGACACAAGTCAGGTACAGAATATGTTTTTAACTTTAGTAGGTTAGGGACTGTCTCAGATGGGTACACCGTGACGAGGTGAGACAGCTTCTTACCTTTTTGCAAAAATGTATATACTAAGTACCCTGTTATTAAGCACTTGCAATTTATTTATTTATAGTCAGGGTATTTTTCCTACAATTTTTCTCCTTTGGTTTTTTTCTAGTCTTGAGGCTGCAATTCACATGCTTGTAATGTTGCATGTTTATTGAACCTTTGTTACAGCTCAGTTTTTTTGTGTTTTATGTATTGTGTGGAGCTGGATGTTTTATGGTTGCGCAATGCCGGTTATTGGGGTCTATGGTTCGGGTTCGTTCCCATAGTTGGGTATTATTCCAATATTCGGGATGGTTGAGTGCTTATTTTCTGTTTCTGGGACAACCTGGGCTTGCTAAGCTGTTTCTTCATGCCCAGAGTGTATTTGCAGAGTTAGAATGTGTGGGATAAATCGATGTGTGTGGTTCGTATAGGTGGGGCCCTATGTTTGAGGTACAGTTACGGGCCATTATCAGGTTCCCGTGTATATCATGCTACTGTTTTGTGGTCCAGTTTGGCTTCTTGAATTCGTGGGTTCACGTGCCGTTTGGGGGTTCATGGGGAGATTACGGGAGTCTGCCGGCAGTGTCTGCACGGGGGCAGTTTTAACAAGTTTTATACACGCGGATTGATATGCGGTTCTTAGTAGGGTTGCCGGCTTAACGTTGGCAGTCCGTATTGGGCGGCATTCGTTATGGCGGTTGATAGTAGCTCCACAGGAGTTTATAATAAGAGTAGGTGGTTCTCGTTTACGATGGGTTTGGGGTGTTTCTTCTGGGTACAGCTGACTTGGCTTTGCCTTATGGGTATAGGGTTCGTCTTGGTGTGTTTCTTCCTGGTGCCCCCCGGGTAGGGGGCTCGGGTAATGTGTCGGTGCAAGGAATAAGTGACATTTGCATTGGGTGATCTAGTGTGTGGCTTATTGGTGTCGGGGGGGGCCTCCTATTGGCGACTTGCGGTAGTTTCCAGCCAGGTAGTGCTGCTGGCGGGTGTTGCTCCATTTGTTGATTATGTGGACAGACTGTGGGGCCTGTTGTGGGTTTCGCGGGCTGCCACGCGGTGGTGCAGCCCCTCCCGGCAGTACATTGCCGGGCGGTTCCTTTGGTCTTACGTATTGGTCGGGACCGGCAGGTATCACGGGTGCACAGTGGTGCGGCGCAGCTGCGGGTGAGGTATTTGAAGTAGTGTGTGAGTAGGTTGCAACTATGCCATTACCTCCCGCAATGTTGGGCTGGATGGCTGGGGTAGCCAGTGCGGTATGCACTGGCTCTTATGGTTTAAGGACGTGGTAATTGTCTGGGGCGGTGCCCCGTTTGGGGGGTTGTTTTGCGGCGCTTTAGGGCTGAATGGCGGGGAGGCACCAGACACTCGTGGGTGCAACGTTGACGGTTGGCCCTGGCTTATGGTGTCTGCAACTTCGGAGAAATATGGTGTTTGAGTTTCTCTGGATTACGGGTCGAGTGGGAGTTTCTGTTCTCTCATTTTGTGAGTTGTATTGAGTCTGCAGTTTAGCGGGGATGGGGTGTGGTGTGCAGTTGGCTTTTGGTGAGAGGGTGGCAACGGTAGGGTTGTGCTGCCAGGTTCAAAGCACACGGAGATACCAATGATTAACTGTGCTTATGTGCCCCCCCCTTTTGCGGGGCTTTGAGCATTATGCGGTGGTCAGAAGGGTGTATGCTGACTTAATTAGGGAACTCATCTGGTGGTGGGAGTATGGTTACACAGTGGGATATAGTTAAGGTCTTTTCTTCAGGCCGGTGGTCGGCTTGACTGTCTTTGGTCCCGTGTTGTTGTGTCTTTGGGGTGGAATGGTTTTGGCTATTGGACTGGGTGGTAATTCCAGGATCGGTGTGATAATACACAGTTTACGGGAACAGCAGCGTTTTGGTACCGCACGTGGGTGGATGAGACGTGGTCGCTGGGGGGCATCCGGGGTGCTTGATCCGTGACATCGGGCTTGATGGCCCTGGGCCATTTCTTCCTGCCTGGGTGGCGTGCTCGTGTTGTTGTTCGCAGGGGCATGACTGTCTAGCGGTTCATTATTTGGTATGTCTTAGGATCTACCAGAGGTTGGGGAAACAGGGGAGGTTGTTTTGTTTCCAACTATAAAGGTTGGCTTTGCTTAATTACCAGCTGATATGTAATTTGGAGGCGCCTGCAGTGTAGCTGTCTCAACGAGGCCGAGCTTGCCCCCTTATTCCTTGGAGATGGGGGCGGCGGCTCAGGTGGCTCGTTGGGGACTGGTCGCGCAGGCGGTGCATAGGATCGGACAGCAGGGCTGGCTAGTTTCTGGTCTTGGGGCGGCTGCCCTTGTTGTACTGGTACACCAATAATGGTTGGCTTTGTTTCATTATCAGTGGATGTGTAAATTTCAGCGGCGCCTGCAGTGTAGCTGTCTCAACGAGGCCAAGCTTGCCCCCCCCTATTCCGTAGAGATGGGGGCGGCGGCTCTGGTGGCTCGTTGGGGACTGGTCGCGCAGGCGGTGCATAGGATCGGACAGCGTGGTTGGCTAGTTGCTGGTCTTGGGGCGGCTGCCCTTGTTGTACTGGTACACCAATAATGGTTGGCTTTGTTTGATTATCAGTGGATGTGTAAATTTCAGCGGCGCCTGCAGGGTAGCTGTCTCAACGAGGCCAAGCTTGCCCCCTATTCCGGGGAGATGGGGGCGGCGGCTCTGGTGGCTCGTTGGGGACTGGTCGCGCAGGCGGTACATAGGATCGGACGATGTGTTCGGCTAGTTGCAGGTCTTGGGTCGGCTGACCTTGTTGTATTGGTGGTTTGGTGCAGGTTGACATCGTAAAGTCTATTGGGGGGTCATTTTGCTTGATTGACATTGGTCCCGCAGTATTGGTTGCTCGACCCGAGGAGTCGGCTCGGGTCGGGTTTTGGTGGTGGGGCTCGCACGTACAAGGTGTCATACGTGCTCGCTGTGGCGGAAAGGAGGGGGGTATTTGAAGTCGGTGGATTGCACAAAGAGCGGGGGGGAACCCAGTGCAGGAGCGGGTTACCCCTGGTGTGCAATGGTATGGTTGGTGGGTCCCTGCTGTGCTCGGTCACAGCGGGACATGTTAACGTGGGACCCTGCTGTGCTGGGTCACAGCAGGGCATGTTAATGTGCTGGGTGTCCTCGAGCCGGTGTGGTGCGGCTGAGGGCACATGGTGGAGCAACACTCGGCTGGGTGTCCTCGAGTCGGTGTGGTGCGGCTGAGGGCACATGGTGGAGCTGGTGTTGCAATCATGGACAAAGGGACTCTTCACTTACCCCCCCTCCTTTGCTGGTGGTTATGCTTATGGAGTTATTTACTATATTTATGAATAAAATGTTATTGATTATTTTGGTGTTAATAAACGAGGCTGCTGTGGCCTTTACATCCAATGTCACGCAGTCTGTGTCTTATTTTAGTGGAAAAGTGGTGAAAGGTGGATAACTGGTTTGGGTCAGAACGGCAAGTTAGGGCCGTCAGTCAGACGTTCCTAAGTCAAGAAAAGCCCGGACGCCTGCCCTGAAAGGGCTCAAGGGAGGGCAACATGACTGAGGAGGGATGCTAGGCCTGAGGGTTAGCAAGGGGTTAAGGTACAGGGTATTTTGTGCGGGAAAAGTGGGAGGTGGAGTTATAGGGCTGTGGGGCCATGTAATTGGTCAGGGGGTTGCTAGTGTAGGGGAGTATATACAGGGCTAGATTAGGAGGTGGGAGGTCATTCACTACCTGGAAGACGTCTTGAATTGTCCCGCCCACCCGCCCTATTTTGGATTCCTGGCGATCGTCATGGAGAGACGAGGAGGATCGACCTTGTCGCAGCAGTCGGCGGAAAGGAGGGGGGTATTTGAAGTCGGTGGATTGCACAAAGAGCGGGGGGGAACCCAGTGCAGGAGCGGGTTACCCCTGGTGTGCAATGGTATGGTTGGTGGGTCCCTGCTGTGCTCGGTCACAGCGGGACATGTTAACGTGGGACCCTGCTGTGCTGGGTCACAGCAGGGCATGTTAATGTGCTGGGTGTCCTCGAGCCGGTGTGGTGCGGCTGAGGGCACATGGTGGAGCAACACTCGGCTGGGTGTCCTCGAGTCGGTGTGGTGCGGCTGAGGGCACATGGTGGAGCTGGTGTTGCAATCATGGACAAAGGGACTCTTCACTTACCCCCCCTCCTTTGCTGGTGGTTATGCTTATGGAGTTATTTACTATATTTATGAATAAAATGTTATTGATTATTTTGGTGTTAATAAACGAGGCTGCTGTGGCCTTTACATCCAATGTCACGCAGTCTGTGTCTTATTTTAGTGGAAAAGTGGTGAAAGGTGGATAACTGGTTTGGGTCAGAACGGCAAGTTAGGGCCGTCAGTCAGACGTTCCTAAGTCAAGACCCCAAAAATCCCCAGCTCTTCAGGAATGGGACATTTGGAATGATTTACACTGATGTGACCGGACAGTCTAACATTTGGTGAAATCTCATTTGATTTGACAAAATAAGGAAACTTTCAATTTTCTCAATCTCTTACTCATGACACAGAGTATTTTTAAGGTGGTGGCCCTAAATGTGCAGGTCAGAAGAACGGACAGATGAAGGGCTGCCGGGAACATCTGAATCGCTGACCCCAGGACAGACCAGATCAAAGGTGGAAACAGACTGCTCATCAGGGGTTAACACAGACATCAGGATTGGGGTGATCTTATGAGGACAACCCTGGCACCTACATCATTTCTAGAGGAGACGGCTGAGTCCCCCTTCACACTGCTGTACCTGCAGAATATCTCTACTAAAGGGGCCCTCAACGTAAATGTTCACAGCCAGAGACGAGCGGCGTGGGACGACCGTCCACAGTAACCAGATAACCCAGTAACCAGATACTGCCACGCCATACGTAATACGCACATATAATATATGTGGCCATCAAAATGGACCATGGTCGTCTCCCCGGTACATCGCACATCTCTTCTTCATGTAACAGGACAATGATCCCCACCATGAGTAGGACACCTCATTATCGGGGGCAACCACACAATTGGTGACTACTTAACAACAAAACAGAAATTTCCTGGCAAAGCTATGTAAGGCTGTGTGCGCACATTGCGTTTTTTCGTGAGTTTAAGCAGCGTTTTAAACTGCAGCATAAGCGCATGTGTTCTGCGTCCCCAGCAAAGTCTATGACAATTAGCAAATTCCACGCGCACGTTGCGTTTTGAAACGCTGTGTTTTGGATTCCAAATTTTTGACAAAATCGGTGTTCTAAAAAGCAACGTGTCACTTATTTGTGTGTTTTGGATGATGCTTGTTCCTCTGTCAGTGGGAAAGCATCAATTCTGCATTCAAAAGGCATCCAAACCGCTGTGTTTTATTTGTCACTCCAGAACGCAACGTGCGCGCATGGCCCAAAGGAAAACTAAAACCTTTATGAGATGTCGATATTTATCACCTCAGCCCCAATGTTATAACGGTCAACCTCAGTGTCACAGAAACTAACAACCTCATCCCACGAGCCTTCACCCAACTGAGCAACAAAGTCTGCAGCTGACCACGTAAAAGCTGACCACCTCCCCCGCTGTCCTCCGGGTCACAGCTGACAATTATCTGACATCTTCACAGAACAAAACAACTTCATCAACTGCAAACCCACCGCAACTGAGGTCAGTCTGTGCGGGGTCAACATCACCCCGCAGACCAGCTCTGCTGTTACCAACCCTGCGCCCGTCACCACCCCTCCGACGACCCCTGCCCCCCCGTCACCACCCCTCCGACGACCCCTGCCCCCCCATCACCACCCCTCCGACGACTCCTGCCCCCCCGTCACCACCCCTCCGACGACCCCTGCCCCCCCGTCACCACCCCTCCGACTACCCCTGCCCCCCCGTCACCACCCCTCCGACGACCCCTGCCCCCCCGTCACCACCCCTCCGACGACCCCTGCCCCCCCGTCACCACCCCTCCGACGACCCCTGCCCCCCCGTCACCACCCCTCCGACGACCCCTGCCCCCCCGTCACCACCCCTCCGACGACCCCTGCCCCCCCGTCACCACCCCTCCGACGACCCCTGCCCCCCCGTCACCACCCCTCCGACGACCCCTGCCCCCCCGTCACCACCCCTCCGACGACCCCTGCCCCCCCGTCACCACCCCTCCGACGACCCTTGCCCCCGTCACCACCCCTCCGACGACCCTTGCCCCCGTCACCACCCCTCCGATGACCATTGCCCCCTTCACCACACACACACGACAGCCATCACTATGGCAGCAACCAGAGCCATCACCTCTTTGACAAACATCATTACTTCTCCGACAACCGCTGCCTCACCTTCACCCCGCTGACAGCCACCGGCGCAGCCATCACCCCTCCGACAGCCATTTCCATCAGTTGACTAACGACCGACATCATCACCCCTCTGACAACTGCAGCCATCACGTCTCTAACAAGCCCTGCTGCCACCCATCCAACAACAGCAGCCGACAACCCTTGCCCCCGCTTTCACCCCTCCGACAACCGTCACCATCAGTCGGCCAACAACCTCAGCGGCTGACATCCCGAGGCGCTGACAACCACCGCGGCTGACATCCCGAGGCGCTGACAAGTGACAACCACCGCGGCTGACATCCCGAGGCGCTGACAACCACCGCGGCTGACATCCCGAGGCGCTGACAACCACCGCGGCTGACATCCCGAGGCGCTGACAACCACCGCGGCTGACATCCCGAGGCGCTGACAACCACCGCGGCTGACATCCCGAGGCGCTGACAACCACCGCGGCTGACATCCCGAGGCGCTGACAATCACCGCGGCTGACATCCCGAGGCGCTGACAACCACCGCGGCTGACATCCCGAGGCGCTGACAACCACCGCGGCTGACATCCCGAGGCGCTGACAACCACCGCGGCTGACATCCCGAGGCGCTGACAACCACCGCGGCTGACATCTCGAGGCGCTGACAACCACCGCGGCTGACATCCCGAGGCGCTGACAACCGCCGCGGCTGACATCCCGAGGCACTGACAACCTCTGCCGCTGTTATCACTCGCTGACAACTTCTACCTCAATACCTTTGACAACCCGAGCTGACATCACTACACAACCACTGCCATCACGCATAATAAAACTACTTGGTTTTCCCCATGATACGGCAGCGGCGGAGGCTCCGGAGGTCGGAGCTGTGCTCGGTATCTGATGGGGAAAGTTTCTTCTGTGCATGGAGAAAAGTTGCCACCAGTGGAGGATAAGAGCCGCGCTGTACTCACAGGGGAGGAGCAGGAGGCGCAGTCCGCCCGGCATTGTCCCGGAGCTCATCCCTGTGCGCGCAGACAGCAGAGCGCAGCGCTCGGAGCAGTCACATCCCGGCAGCCGCTCACACAGCACTGACTGCCCGCACTGACAGACCGCCAGCCCCGCCGCCGAGAGCCGCATCCGGATTGGTCACTCCTTGGAACATTCTAATTGGATGCTGAGAGACGCGCTCTGATTGGCTAACAGCTGTCCTTTGTGAGGGACCGGAGGGAAAGGAGGAAAGTTTGGGTTTAGGTTGGAGGTGGCGGAGGGGGAGATGGAGCCTGTGCCGGTAACCAATGGCCGGCGGCCACGGGTGCGAGCCGGCGGCACGGGGGTCCGGCCAAGTCAGGAGCTTCCTCCTAGAGCAAACATATGAGGGTCACGTAAACACTGCAGACAAGAAAGTCCCGTTATCTGCCCCGTCCACACCGGCCGGCGCTACGGCAGATCCGGCAAAGGTGGTGCTGGTTAACCCCTGAGAGACCACAGAGGTCTTGTATTCTGATTTTTTTCCTCCTTAACTTGCTGGTGGCCTATAGCGTCCTCTTTTCTTCAGACGAACTGTAATTCTGCCGGGCTCCTATCTCTGCGCCATATAATGTACAGGGAAAGGGGGAAACAAGCCGAGTGTGGGGGGGAGGGGGAAATAAGCCGAGTGTGGTGAGGAAACAAGCCGAGTATGGTGGGGAAACAAGACGAGTGTGGGGAAAAGGCGGAAACAAGTCGAGAGCTGGGGGAAACAGGCCGAGAGCAGGGAAAAAGGCAGAGTGTGGGGAAACAAGCAGAGTGTGGGGAAAAGAGGGAAACAAGCAGAGTGTGGGGAAAAGGCGGAAACAAGCCGAGTGTGGGGGGGAAAAAGCCGAGATTGGGGGAAACAAGCAGAGTGTGGGAAAAGGCGGAAACAAGGCGAGTGGGGAAAGGGGGAAACAGGCAGAGTATGGGGAAAAGGCAGAAACAAGCCGAGCGGGGAAAGGGGGAAACAGGCAGAGTATGGGGAAAAGGCAGAAACAAGCCGAGTGGGGAAAGGGGGAAACAGGCAGAGTATGGGGAAAAGGCGGAAACAAGCCGAAGGGGGAAACAAGCACAGTGTGGGGAAAAGGCGGA